>NW_027361730.1:25217500-25560000 GCF_039654945.1 Dendrobates tinctorius | reverse complement strand
GCCATAGCTCCCATTTTGGCTGGTCACTCATGAGCAGCACAACTCTGCTCTGCTCATCACTGAGCAAATGGACATATCTAGTGACCATAAGCCCTGGTTTTTGGCAAAAAGCTAAGCAACTGCATCTAATCAACACCTGTAGTGCAAGGAATTAACCATGTCCTACATGGCTCTGCTACATAGCCCCCCCACCCACTCTACCAACACACAGGCTAGAGGTCTCAGCTACCTACAGATTACACTCAGTGCTGCATACACATCACGCATACAGGCTTTGCGACCTGCACATCACGGCCACAGGTTCTGCCTGCTATATGCTTATTACAAACTCACTCACTGCCTACAACATGCAATCAGTCTAGCACAATAAGCTTCATGGAACTTTATGGACTTCGTGCGCTGCCAAACATTAGACTCAGATCCAGTTGAGATTAAAGATTATGGTTTTATTCCCAATGCGTTTCGAAGTAATAAATACTTCTTCCTCAGGGGATGACAGACATGTCTAGCACAGACAGTCTAGCACAATAAGCTAACATACAAAACACACAACTTGCAAAGGTACCTTACCGTTATGCAGACACACAACCTCACACACAGTGATGCTACACACACACTGATGGTCTGTACTCCGTACACTACATCCTCCTATGTAATTAGTACAGTGAAAGGAAAGTCACCATTTACATCATATGACCTTGTTACCATAGCCAGCTCCTGGCAGCATACCAGAATACTGGGTGCTACAGTTTTAGCCCATAAGACCCAGAACAACAGAACATCTCAAATGTTACAATAGCATGCAACAAATCCTTAACGACTCCCACTTCGTGAGGCACAGAACCATTTTCTGTTGCTATGTCGACCTGGACCATAGGATAGGTTTTGGCGTCTCCATGAATACACCTTACCTCCACCACCTTCCCAGGGACTAACACACATGAACATGTGTCCCTTACCAGGGTCACCAAACTCCCGAAGTCCCGTCACCTGGATACAGTTTACAGTTCCCTGGAGTTCCTGAGGCCCCTTGCCAGGATGAGAAACTTCCCTGCAAGCAGGGTAGGCAAAAGAAGGAGTTGAACCGGCATAAACTGCAGTCCATTGGTTATGTGACTTGGTCAGTTCCATCATTGCTCTGTGCCGAGGTACTATGTGAAACTCACTTCCAGCACTAGAGACCGAGGTTCTCCTCCACACAACTCTACCAAAGAGACAGCTCTCCAGCGACAACATTACAGCAATACCACCTTCCAGCAGGACAGCGCCTACATGCTTTCAGACTGTTTGCAATGCTGTAGTTGCCTTTCCCTAGGACATTCAATCACATGTGCTCTATCACTTTTGGCCCGCATCCAAAATACCAATTGTAAGGATTAGGCTAGGTTCACATTTGCGTATGGAGGAACTGCGGACTACCTCCGCCCACTGCCACACCTCCTCCGGTCAGCTCCGCCAACATTCGCATGCGGCCTGCGTACCCTATTTTTAACATTGGGTATGTAGGCCGTGCGGATGTATGCGGATGCCTCCGCATGCGTCGTTTTGACGATGCGGTGACATCAAAATTCCAACATGTTGTGTTCGACGCAGGTCACCGCATCGTCAGAACGACACATGCGGAGGCATCCACATACATCCGCACGGCCTGCAAACCCAATGCTAAAGATAGGGTACGCAGGCTGCATGCGGATGTAGGCGGAGCTGACCAGAGGAGGAGCGGCAGTGGGTGGAGCTTCACAGAGTAAGTCCGCATCCCTCCGCAGCTCCTCCATACGCAAATGTGAACATAGCCTTAATGAGCTCCAGAAGATCCCAGTGCCAAACAGTTCAACTGTTCCCAGATATAGCTCACATTTTGGATGATCACTCACCAGCAACACACTCGGCTCTACTCATCATTGAACAGACTGACAGACCTTATATAAACACAAGACAGTTATATAGTCAATATGGGCTATAAAATGCAGACTCTCAGCTTTAATTTGAGAGTATTCACGTAGTAATTGGAGTAAGAGTTTAGGAATTAAAGCTCTTTAATTTGTAGCTGCTTCTTTTTAAAAGGGACTAAAAGTAATTGGATAGTTATCTCAAAACCTCTTTAATGGGCTGCATGGGCTATTTCCTCATTAATCCATCAAATTAAGTAGATAAAAGGTCTTGAGCTGATTCCAGACATGACATTTACATTTGGAAACTGTTGCTGTGAAACCACAACATGCACTCAAAGGAGATCTCAATGGAAGAGAAACAGACCATCATTAGTCTGAAAAAAAAGAAATCCATCAGAGAGATCAAAATATCAGTTTTGGCCAAATCAACAGTTTGGAACATTCTGCAAACAAAAGATGGCGAGCTTGGGTCCTTAAAAAGGCCTGAAAGTCCACAGAACACAACAGTGGTGAATAACAGCAGAATCCTTTCCATGAAGAAAAATCCTTTCACAACATCCACCTAAGTGAAAGTGAAGAACACTCCAGGATGTACGTGTTTCAGAAACTAAGGTCAACCTGTACCAGAATGATGTGAAGAAAGTATGGATAAAGTTTAGAACTGCTCATGATCCAAAGCACACCACATCCTCAGTAAAACATGAAGGAGGCAGTGTGAAGTCACTGGCATGCAGGGCTACCAATGGCACTGCTCAGATTTAGACGTATACGTATTTAACAAGCAGTGAGCGGACAGTCGCAGCTCTCACTTCCTGTTAATTACATATATGTGTGAAGTAGGAGACAGTGACACCAGCGCTGATTGGGTGCAGGACTCACGTGACATAACCTCACATGAGCCCTGGGCACTTGAGTGCAGACACTGCTGGAATAGCGCCAGCACGGGAAGCAAGTATAAGCTTTTTTCTATTTCAACGGGGCCAAACATGGGGAATGGGAAGGGGTTGTTCTAGTAGTGAACAACCCCTTTGAGGGAATTTTGTCATTGGCTGACAAGAGTCATGCATGGTGCTTCAATAATGTCTTAAAAAAATTTGGTCATTAAAGTGTTCAAACATTACAAAATTTGCAAAACTATAAAAATAAATGAGTATTAAAAAGGGTTGCCTTATTAGAGACATTCCCTTCAATAATGTGTCCAGCTTATCAATCAGCTGATCTTGCCAGGTCACAAGACAATCAACTGATTTTCACGAGAACACTGAATGTAGTAATAGTAGAAGGAGGCCAATTAAATAGCCATCTAAGTAATACATAGAGAGCTCAAGTCTGTAAGAACAGGAGCCTTTCTCCTTTCTGGACGATAAACGTGAATCCTGGCCCGAGGACCCCACTTTATAATGCCTAAATGTCCTAACCAGTCACATGGGCAGGGGTTGCCTTTAAAAGACAACCTTTTTAATAAGACTTAAAAGAACGCAGTAATTTTGACAAAATTAATTTTCTGGAGTATAAAATGTGTTTACAACAGGTCTAGTCATGCTGGTAACACTTGTGATTTACGCAGATATTCATTACAGCAACTCCTGCAACGTGCAGGCACGAATGTCCAAGCACATATCAAATCGTGTCACTGTGTCTGCATCACCATCTGCATTTTCCACATCAGCTACGTAATCGGTAATGTGGATCTAATGTACACCTCTTTCCCGCAAATAAGCCGTTTTGCAATAGTAGAACAAACCACTGAGCAAATATTCTCATCAAGCATTAGTAAGTAGCGAATCAAGCTTCAGATACCCTTGTGAGGACATTAGCTCATATTCTGATATGTACTATATTTAGGCATCCTGTTGGCTTTACACTTACAGATACAGAAGATCTAAATTAATTAGAAATCGTTGCTAGGTTTGAAAAACAATGCTACAATAATGTGACCTTGGGTATGAAATACTGTGCCTTTGAGGCTGGTTTCACCCTTGCGTTTTTTTGCGCTGTGTTTTTGCGCAAACAAGCGCATGCATTTTTTCCCCTATATTTAACATGGGTGCGCATTGTCATGCGTTTGTACGCGTTTGTATGCGCATGCATTTTTTTGAAGTGTGCGTCCAGGAGCACAAAATGCATCCTGTTGCATGTCAGCGTTTAAAAACACATACGTTTTTAGGTAAAAACCATGCGCAAAAAACAAGAAAACGCATTAAACCGCATGATGCGTTTTTTATGCGCGTTTGCACTGCGCAGGCAGCGCAAAAAAACGCAAGTGTGAAAGTAGCCTGATTGGGGCTTTCCCAGTGTCGTAAACATATTTTAAAAACAAAAAAACAAAAGGACAAAGAAAAATTAAGCCAAGATTAACACGAAAAATAGAAAAAAAATCTGTGTGATGGCAGAATTATTAAGGAAATAACGCCAAAGCCAAATAAATGTAAATCAAGGAGGAAATTATTCAAATTGATGAAATCTTAACCACAAACAAAGTTTAAGTTTACACAAGGAAAAAAAATAAATAAGGCCAGTTCACATAAGGAGTCTTTCAACCATGGTACTGTAGAAAAAATTGCCACAGAAAATGTATTAGTTTTTATGCACATTCCCAACTGTAGCCAAGTACTATGGCTGTGCACTTATCCACATATTCAGAAGAATATCCACATATTCAGAAGAATATACCACTGAAATCTAAAATGTTTACTTTGGACAAAAACAAAAAATGTCACTAGGCTTATTAAAGAAGTCTCCTCAAAATTTCTTTGTCCATAATCTGGCTTTTTTTTTTAATTAAGGGTAACATAGTAACATAGTTAGTAAGGCCCAAAAAAACACATCAGTCCATCCAGTTCAGCCTATAAAATTCTGTCAGAATAAATCCCCAGATCTACGTCCTTCTAAAGAACCTAACAATAACTGTAAGATACAATATCGTTATGCTCCAGGAAGACACCCAGGCCTCTCTTGAACCCTTCGACTGAGTTCGCCATCACCTCCTCCTCAGGCAGGGAATTCCAGATTGTCACTGCCTTAACAGTAAAGAATCCTCTTCTATGTTGGTGGAAAAACTTTTTCTCCTCCAGACGCAGAGAATGCCCCCTTGTGACCGTCACCTTCCTTGGTATAAACAGATCCTCGGAGAGATATTTGTATTGTCCCCTTATATACTTATACATGGTTATTAGATCGCCCCTCAGTCGTCCTTTTTCTAGACTAAATAATCCTAATTTGGCGTTAAACAGTTATTCTCATTAAGATAATCCAGAATAACATCCCTCAAAAACTTCAAATATTTTAACAACAATAGAGGTTAGACTTACTGGCCTATAATTTCCAGGTTCACTTTTAGAGCCCTTTTTGAATATTGGTACCACATTTGCTATACGCCAGTCCTGTGGAACAGACCCCGTCGCTATAGAGTCTCTAAATATAAGAAATAATGGTTTGTCTATTACATTACTTAGTTCTCTTAGTACTCATGGGTGTATGCCATACGGACCGAGAGATTTATCTATTTTAATCTTACTTAGCCAGTTTTGCACCTCTTTTTGGGTTAGATTGGTGACCCTTAATATAGGGTTTTCTTTGTCTCTCGGCATTTCACCTAGCATTTCATTTTCCACCGTGAATACCATGGAGAAGAAGGTGTTTAATATATTAGCTTTTTCCTCATCATCTACAACCATACTTTCCTCACAATTTTTTAATGGGCCTACACTTTCACTTTTGATTCTTTTACTATTGATATAGTTGAAGAACAGCTTGGGATTAGTTTTACTCTCCTTAGCAATATGCTTCTCTGTTTCCTTTTTGGCAGCTTTAATTAATTTTTTTAGATAAAGAATTTTTCTTATAGTTTTTTAGAGCTTCAATGGTGCCATCCTGCTTTAGTAGAAATGATTCCTTTTTACTGTTAATTGCCCCTCTTACTTTTTTGTTTAGCCACATTGGGTTTTTCCTATTTGTTGTCCTTTTATTCCCACAAGGTATAATCCGGTTACCGTGCCTATTAAGGATGTTCTTAAACATTTCCCATTTATTATCTGTATTCTTATTTCTGAGGACATTGTCCCAGTCAACCAAATTAAGCTTGTCAAACTTTGCCTTCCTAAAGTTCAGTGGTTTATGACTCCCTGACAAGTCCCCCTAAAGAAAGACAAGTGAAACTGCACAATATTGTGGTCGCTATTTCCTAGATGTCCAACGACCTGCAGATTTGTTATTCTGTCAGGTCTGTTAGATAGTATTAGGTCTAAAAGTGCTGCTCCTCTGGTTGGATTCTGCACTAATTGTGAAAGATAATTATTCTTGGCTATTAGCAGAAACCTGTTGCCTTTATGGGTTTCGCAGGTCTCTTTTTCCAAGTTAATATCCGGGTAGTTAAAGTCCCCCATAACAAGGACCTCATTATGGGTTGCAGCTTCATATATCTTTCCATGATTTCTGTTATATTTGGGGGTTTGTAACAGACCCCAAAGAGAATTTTGTTACTATTTTTTCCTCCATGTATTTCGACCCATATGGACTCGACATCCTCATTCCCTTCGCTAATATCTTCCCTTAAAGTGGACTTTAGACAAGACTTTACATAAAGACAAACCCCTCCTCCTCTCCGATTTTTACGATCCTTTCTAAAGAGACTGTTTTAACAGAGTGTATTAACATACCTACCGATCGAGGTCTTCTCCAGTTTACAGCGCAGCTCCTGTCTACTTCTTGCTCACATGACATGAAACTGTAATAGCTGGATCGCAGAAGCAATTTGTGGATTGGAAGTTGCTTTTTCACTGTAAGTCTACAGAGCCACGTCCTGAGTGTCAGAAACTTACAATGGGAAAGCAGCACCCGCACAAAAAAGTAGTCGCAAAGCGGTCAACAGTGACCGAAGGGGTGCTGAAAACCCGAGAAAACGTAGATGAGAAAGTATTTTAATATACTTACACACCAAAACATAGATAGTGAGGAAAGATTGCAAAATAAAAAAACTGATTGATGAGATTTCTTTAATAAGACTTAAAAAAAAAACCTGTTATTATTGTGTAAAGTGATGGAATATGCTGATGACTCATATTCATTGCATATTTATTGAATATGCCACACTAATTATTCTTAGGAATGCCAATTTAATATGATAAATAAATAAGTGACCTGATTAGTCATTACAGGCAGTGACACTGTGCCAAATGAAATGAATACACAATCATTTTTGAGGTTTCAGGTGACGCCATGACATACGAGTCTGAAAAGTGAACGCCGGCGATGCAGGCTCTGGAATTGTAATGTACATAAAATAAACTGGACATTTTTTAAGACTTAAGCCTCATTTCTGCTGGAAATTGTCTTCAAATACATGAGGACTAACACCCTTTTTACCATTAGATTACTTAAACTATGCATTTTTCAGCAGTTTTTCCCTAATGAAGGTTCCATATCTAATTGAAGCATCTCTGCTACAGACGGTGGTCACCATCGGCTGCCATGGCGGACACTATACTATAGTACTGAGCAGTGTTGTGGTGACCAGCTTGTTGGTGTGACAGCCTGTGTCTGTCGGCCGCTGATCCCTTCTTCTCATCCACATAGTAGCCTACCCTCAGTGAGATAATAATCAGGCATCACTGCCTTTCTAAAGACTGATTTTACAAGAGAGTGAGTGTTGTAGGAGGAAGGAGAAAAGGAAAAAGTGGTTGCTAGGTACTAGGTAGAGAAACAGGCATTTTTCAGTGACAAGAATGAATGTTGCAGATTTTCTCATCAATGCTTGCAGTCTAAGGGGTAATGTTTCCCCTTGCTTAGAGTGACAAATCAGTTCTGACATGTCAGAGTGAGGAGACTTATACGCCATGCATACTCCTCTAGCGCCACTTATAGGAAACAGCAATCCTAAAAGTCAATATGGACCCTTTAACAAGCCTTGCAATATGACTTAGGATAAAAGCCAAACCAGAATCTCAATTGGCAGACACAGTTTTTCAGTGTGTTGCCCCTCATCAGTGTTAGGCTATGTGCACACGCTGCAGATTCAAAGTGACCTGCTGTTTTGCGGCGGTTTAGCCTGCGGTTTCACACCTCTACTATGTTAAAGGTGTGAAACCGCAGCGGAATCCGCAGAAACAATTGACATGCTGCGGGGAAAAAAACGCAGCAAAACCGCGCGGAAAAAAACACAGCGTGGCACAGCGGTTTTGAAAACCCATAGGGTTACATGGTACTGTACCAAGTCTGCGGAACTGCTGCGGTTCCGCAGGGTCAAAACCGCAGCGGAACCGCAGCAAAGACCGCAGCGTGTGCACATAGCCTAAACATTCTGTTTAAATGAGGAAAATATGAAGACGGAGGTTACAATTTAATGAATGAAAAGCAGTATGAAGAGGAGATATACTGTATAATATATAAATATACACACAGATACACAATAAAAAACACATTCATTTGTACGCACCAGACTGTTTCTTACTACACATAAAACTCTGTAGGTTGTAGCAATCGTCAAGCCCTCCTTTATCCAAAGGTAAGCAAATAAGTAAAAGAAATGACAAACTTAACATGTTTCTTTTAAAAGGAGACAGGTAAAACCTTAGGCTATTAATTGGTTACCTTTTTCAGCTGCTTTCTGTAGAGCCTCTTCAATCCGTAGGAGCTCCCTCTGTTTCGCATCTTGAAGATTGCGTTCTTCTTTTTCTGCATCATATTTTATGCCTGGAGAATAAAAGTCATTTATAAACAATTAGGTATACTTTTACATGTGTCACCATAATCATTAAAGGGGTTGTTCCACAAACAAAAGTACATTATAATAAACAGATGTTGTAAAAAAGTGGTTAGCACTGCAGCCTTGCAGCGCTGGGGTCCTGGGTTCAAATCCCACCAGGGACAACATCAGCAAGGAGTTTGTATGTTCTCCCTGTGTTTGTGGGTTTCCTCCAGGTACACCGGTTTCCTCCCACACGCCAAAGGGAATTTACATTGTAAGCTCCAATGGGGACAGTGTGGAATTAATAAAGCTAACTGAGTCAAATAAAATAAGCAAAAATAAGCTTCACATTTCAAAGTGTTACTTTTTTTTTTAACGTGAAAAGATAAGCTTATAAATGTGCCCCTGCTATGTACGGTTATTTGCGGTGTACGACTGTGCAGAGTTGCTCCAGTTTATGTTTGGCACATGCCACAGAATAATAGAAGTCAATCACGATAAGTTTCCTAGGTTATTAACGGCAATGTGTTCATAAACATCAGATGCATTATCGATAATCTTCATGGGATGCGATTTTATTTAAGCATTGTTAGATTTGAAAGAGCGCCTTTTGAAAGACTTAAAGAGAATAGTGCGTACTTGTCAGGATTCCACCTTGCTGTGTGTCTGGATGCAGTAAATTACTGTCTGCCATCCTATCTGAAGTAGGGGTGTGCTGAGCTGTTAGTGTTTGATGGTCAACTCAGATGCCCAATCGGATGCTGAGGCGTGCTGAGCTGTGCCTTGAATGAAAGTTTAGCCATCCAATCAGAGTTAGGGTGTTGCCTGGGCTTCATCCCTGTGTCTCCTGTTCTGATTATTACTGCCTATTTAGTCAGCTCTCTGCCTTGGGCTAGTGCTAATTGTAGCTTCTTTATCATTGATGTGTGTTTGCCTTGTTGCTCTGTCGCCTGATCTACTGCTACCTGACCTTGGACCTCATTCTGACCATGCGTTTGCTTTGATTCGCCATCTTTCTGGTATTTTGACCCCTGGACCGTGACCTGACTATTTTTTTTGTCTCATTTCCCTGTCTATGAGGTACCCTCAAGGCTTCTGACTCCAGGACCGTAACAGACTATTCTTTTGTCTCATCCCTCTGTCTGACATACCCTCATGGCTTCTGACCTTGGACATTTTGATTACCCAGCCTCTCAGCTTGTCTGTGAGTAATGAGTAGCATCACAGTACTGAGGTTTTTCCCTTATGGTTTTTTGAACAACCATATAGAATTACATTAGTGTGCATGTTGTCCAATTTTTACTCAAAAAGCTCACATCCATATTATACACTCGCCTGAATGAGACCTAAATCCAACCAGGACAATATCTGCAAGGCGCTTGCAAGGGTTTCCTTCCAGACTCAAAAAACATACTTGGGATTAGAATTTGGATTCTGAGCCCTAATGGGGACAGTGAAAGCAATGTATGTACATTTCTGTCAAAATAAGCAAGCAAAATAAATAATAAAATCAGCAACCAGGAAATTGGTGCCCAAAGCTCACTGATGTGTGTAGGGAGAGATGGCTAGTAATGTTAAGGCCCCGTCTCACCAAGCGATCTCAGTAGCGAGATCGCTGCCGAGTCACAACTTTTGTGACGTAACAGCGATCTCACCAGCGAGATCGCTGTGTGTGACAGCGATCAGCGAGCGGCCCCCCTGCCGGTATCGCTGAAAGAAACCTATGGACATTTCTTTGGTCGCTGGTCTCCCGCTGGCCAGCATGCATCGCTGTGTGTGACAGGCGGGAGACCAGCGATCAGCTGTAAAAAATAATAAAAAAAAATAAAAAATATAGTTATTCTCACCTTCCGACGTCCTGTTCAGCCATCCTGCCTCTCTCCACGCTCCGGTCCGAGTGATCCTTTACACAAATGACCGCGAGACTTTGTTATCCCTCAAGACCGTGACATCTCGCGGTCATTCGTGCAAAGGATTACTGGGACCGGAGCGTGGAGAGAGGCAGGATGGCTGAACGCGACGTCGGAAGGTGAGAATAACTATAATTTTTATTTTGATTCTATTTTTTACAGCGATGGCCAGCGATGCCGGGCGCTCGGCATCGCTGTGTCGATCGCTGGTGAAGCTGTCTGTGTGACAGCTCACCAGCATTCACATAGCGACTTACTAGCGATCCTGACACCTTCATATCGGTGTCGGGATCGCTGGTGAGTCGCTTAGTGTGACGGGGCCTTTACAATGACATCATAACTGTCTAATCACTTTTACTTCTACTGTACATCAATGTAGATAACCAACTGCATGTGCATGGCTTATCTGGGGACTTCCTGCAGGAAAATTCTGAGTTCCGCCTAAATGCATCATAGCTAATATTGAGACGTGGGTGAGACACAGCAGAAAAGGAATCTGTGACTAGGATTTCACCCCACCAACACCATACTATTTACATGTGCATAACGATCATTCAAAAACAAGTTCAGCAATACATTTTATATGGCCAGTCCATATCTGTTACTGAGAAATAAGCGTTTAAATTGATATGCAAATAGCTATGGTGGATCTGTAGCCTCTGTCACTCCAGCTCTATTCTCTGCCCAGCACTGCCTAACCCTGCTTAACTGTCACGTGTGACTTGAGAAAAAGAAGCCTTTAGTCAAGCAGGAGGTGAAGGCAAAGAATAGAGCTGGAGTAACAAACCCTTCAGAGCTTCAACCACATAT
Source organism: Dendrobates tinctorius (assembly GCF_039654945.1). NCBI lineage: Eukaryota > Metazoa > Chordata > Amphibia > Anura > Dendrobatidae > Dendrobates > Dendrobates tinctorius. Next base: position 25,548,703 of record NW_027361730.1, on the reverse strand, counting down.
GTGTATCAATTGAGACACTGCTTTCACAGTAAAGTAGGAAAGACTGACCATGTAAATGTATCCCTGGATTTGTATAAAAATAGTTTGGTTGGGGGGGAGACATGTTGTGGACATATTTCCTTTAAGGCTTTAACCCTTTCCTACCACAGCCAATTTGGACCTTCGTGATGAACCCTTATTATTCAAATCTGACATTTGTCACTTTATGACATAACATTGGAATGCTTCTACATATCCCAGCCTTTCCTAGATTTCATGACGCATTATAAATTTAGCTTGAGAAGTTGTATGTGTTTGTATCAGACATTTGAAGGAAATTTACAACAATTGTGAATTTTCAAACTTTGAATCTTTATGCTTGTAAACACAAATTATACCACACACACACAAAAAAAAAAAACATTTACCATATGGCTACTTGAAATAGCATTATTTGTTAAATATCCTGAATAGGTTTGAAGACTAATGTTTAGCAGCAAATTTTCAAACAGATTTACAAAATTTTTATTTATTTATTTTAAAGAACCACTTAACTTTTAAAGTGACTGATGGGCTTTTATTTTGGACACCTCCCAAAAGGGACCACTGTATGCCTCAAAAGAAGTCAATATCTCATTCAGGATGTTTAACCCCTCAGGTGCTTCACAGTAATTAACAGAAAGTGTAATGAAGACATAAAAAAATTATATTTTTCCCATCAATAACAATTTCGCTCCAAATTTTTATTTTCCACGAGGAGTAATAGGAGAAAATGGACCCCACAATTGTTATAAAAATTCTCGAGTGCAACAATATTTCATAGGTGATCATAAACTGCTTTTTGGACACATAGTAGGGCTGGGTAAAGAAGAATCGCTATTTAACTTTTCAAGTACAGATTTGGTTGGATTAGTTGGTGTGTGCAAGTTACAGAACCCATGGAGTGACAAAACAGTAGAACCCCCAAACTGCCTCAATTTGGGATATTAAACCTTCCGGGAATTCTTATAGGTCTAGTAACTATGGTATTTTGACGCCACGTGTTTACCATAAATCAATGCACAATCGATGTTGCTTAATGCCCAACACATTGTGACCTACTTGAGAGTCTGGAGACACGAATGACGTAAATTAAGTGTGTTTCAATCACTACAGCAGTGCCATACACGAGAAGCTTGGGCACACTGCAGAGCTCAAAAAAGAAGTGGGATCTAGATTAGGGCAGGCACATTTTGCTAGATTATTTTTTTGGAGCCATGTGGTTTTTCGAGAACCATTGAACTACCAGTAGAGCAAAAACTTCCTAATTTTCCATTGACTGAGGGGTTTTTTTTGTTCTATTTTCAGGATGAGCTCACTTTTCATTGGTACTACTACGGAGTACATAAGCTATTTTGCTCACTTTTTAATTTGATTTATTCCAAGAGTCAATACAATTACAGTGATACCAGAATTATCTAGGATTCTTTGCGTTTTTTAAGGCTTGTTTTTCTGCTAACTGATTTGATGTTTTTGGCCAGCATTTCTGTCCATAATAGCTGTTGATGGAGGACCACGTTACCAGACCTGTCTATCAGCCTCCTCCAACAGAAAAGCAGGTCTCTCACATAGGAGTTTTACAATTTCAGGAGTCTGATCGTATGAACAGAAGTGACTGTGCATTTTCGAAGAAAGCTACACTAATTAGAGAAAGTGGCCAACCCTAAAGGGGTTTATGGCCCTGACATATTCTGCCTTCAGGCACGCTGACACGATGTGCAATACAGCATACAGCATAAACCACAGCTCTGTCTTCCAAAATAAGCAGACTGTTCTCTGTAGTCTAACTTGTTTATTTGTGAAGAGTATAGACCATGCTGTAAAACTGTAAAGAATACAATGACATACATAAGTATTGGGTAGATGATCACGCAGTTAACACAGATACAGGAAGCATTTAGTGTGATGCAATTTACATAGAAAGAAAGTACAGGTGTCCAATTACGTCTACTGAGCACTGACTACTATGCAGCTAATAAACTCTCTGCACACACTGCATAGCAAGAAAGATTAAGCTTACCAGATATGCATTAACCAGATAATGGATTCAAGTTGGAGAATTAAGATGGAGGACAAGTAAACACATGCATCCTATGATATACACAGAAGCAAAATGGCCCTTCATCCCAGAATACATTGCTTCCTTCCCACAAAGCACTGCTTCAATCCCATGTGCATTGCTTCTGTTAAAGGCACAGACTATATAATCCTATCAAAGACACTGCTATAAATTCAGCCACCACTAGACCCAGCACATAATACAAACAGACTGCCCTATTCAGAGCACATAACACAAACAGACTGCCCTGTATCAGAGGGCAGAACACCCTTTAATGACAATAGTTCGGTTTCATTTTTCTTTTTTTTTTTATTATTGTACAATTAGTGTGGTACTATGATGGGGAAAAATAAAACAAAATATTTTTGGTGTGTTTTATTATTTATCATTTTTTCAGTGTTTACTGAACAGGTTAAATATTCAGAGTTCCGGTCATTCCAGATGCGATGGTAGAAATTACATATGCATTTTTTCTTTCAAGGAAAACAAGTTTTTATTGGCGAGCACTTTTTCCATCACACTTATAATTTTTGGCCTAGCATGCTGCTCAGGCTTGGTCTAGCAAGCAACCATGGTGGAAGACCTCGAAGCCATTACTTGGCCTCTGGTTCCAATGGCAACCATAGGCACCCAGCAATTAGGGGCGTAAATAGAAATCATGGGGTCCCAGAGCAAAAGTTTGAATTGGGCCCCGTGACACACCCCCACAAAAAAAAACAAAAAAAAAAACTTGTTGGGATCACAGTAGAGCATATCTCACAACTGTGCAGCCTCTACAAAGAAGTTTTCCTCCTGCTGAAATCCAAGATTCCAGTTTTATTGCCCCCATAAAGTATGATGCCAGCAAAAGTGCTTCCCAAACACAGTATGATACCCCCATGGTGAAATACTCCACATTAGCCTCCACATGAACAGCATAATGACCCTACTGTACCCCACCTCAAGGCAAAATATGGTGACCCCAACACCATATGATCCCCCAACTGTGACCCCCACACAGCCCTCCATGCAGTATAATGGGCTTATACAAAGTATAATTAATGGCCCCACACTTCATCACATTGTATAATGCACTCCCCAAGGCCCCTCCATATAGTACAATGCACTCCCAAAGATACTTCATCTAATGTAACGCTCTCCCCATGGTCCTCCCTAATATAATGAACTCACCCAGGCCCTCCGAGGAAAAATGATGGGGGAGGAAGCTAACGATCCCTCCTCCATCATCATTGATAGCAATAATGGGCGGAGGGGAGGCCAGGTACGGGCACTGGCATCGGGCCCTTCCCCAAGTCACGGGATCCCACAGCAGTCATGTGGCCTGCCACCATTTGAGGTATGCCACTGTCCGTAATCTAATTGCAGTGTTGCCAATGTGATAAAAAGGGGATCATTGTTGAACTGTATGAGCTACAACAAGCAACTGGCACCTGTCAGCAATCACTGGTCAATTACTCCTCAGTGCCATAAAAAGGTTGCACTAAGAAATAACCTCTATTAATAACGGCTGTAACAAAAAAAAAAGTATTGATGATTATTAATGGGTTAATGTTAAGGATGATAAGTTTATACAGAAAACAAGCTAACAAAGTAATCTACAATATGTGATGCACAGTTGTCATTATAGCAAAAAAAAAAAAAAAAAAAAAGAAGAAGAGCAATGTACAGTAGTTAATGAAGACTTGTCACCACTGGAGAATATACTACATTAGATATAAAGAGATTCTGTGGCTGTCGGATGGGAATCCTGCAAGTCACTTCCTAACCGGCAGCATCCTTGGCTCCTCTTCTGATCAGCTAGTCTGGTGCAACATCATTGTTACGATGTTACGTGTATGTAACCCAAGTAGGGTAATGGATGCTGGCAGGTAGAAGACAGTTTGCCGGGCTCCCTTCTGATGGCCACTGAATGACGTGAACGCTTGAATGGGTCACTGAAATGGTGCAATTCGATTCAATCATATCCAAGATATATATTTTGCCATCATTTGAAGCAAAAATTTACTGTAGCAATTAGTTTATACTACAGGTCTTTGACTAAACATAGAATTATGGTTAACGTCAATTAGTTGTGGGGGTTCAGTAACTTTTCTGACGTTCGCTTGGGAACTTTTAAATATAGGCTAGTTTCTTTAGTTTCACAGTAATAGTGGAAAATTACAATAGCAATTAAATTCCTAGTTTTCTTTCTACTATTATACAGAACGACAGTTACTGTCAGTTGCATGTGTTCAATAAACGATTTTCTTGACGTTTGCGTAGTTTCACAAAATTAACGAACACATTTTTTTAAAATCTATAGCACCAACATATTACAAAGCACTTTACATTTCAGAGAAATATACTGTAGCAGTTATTATACCAATATATACTAAAAACAGTTGTTTATCAGATATCCACTAAAAAAAGAAGTTATAGTAAGGACACATTCACACACTCCGTATTTCATCAGCATTTTACTTCAGTATTTAGAAACAAAACCAGGAGTGGGTGATAAATACAGAAGTGGTGACGTGTTTCTATTATACCATTCCACTGATTCTTCCACTCCCGGTTTTAACTTCTTTACGACCTTGGACGTATCCATACATCATGGTTGGGAAGTTGTTCCTGAAGTTGGACATATGAATACGCCCTGGAGATCACATAGGCACAGGAGCTGTACACATGAGATCACCTCTGGGAGTTCAGCTAACGTGACAGCTGACACCCGGCTCTCACAGCCAGGTGCGGTGTCTGCACCACCCGCTGCTGTTTAACTACCTAAATATTCTGATTAATTTCAATCGTAACATTTAGGAAGTTGGGAGAGGGAAGGGGGCTCCCTGATCATTGCTATGGTGACCGGAAGTAGTCATATGGGTCACCAAGCTACGGAAAGCCTATTAGACAATGCTCAGAGCATGGTCTTAGAAGGTTTCTGTCAATGAACACTGACAGGTGTTACAGTGGGGAAAAAAAATATTTAGTCAGCCACCAATTGTGCAAGTTATCCCACTTAAAAAGATGAGAGAGGCCTGTAACTGACATCATAGCTAGACCACAACAATGAGAGTCAAAGCAAATCCAGAAAATCACCTTGGTTTGGCAAGAATTTATTTTGCAAATTATGGTGGAAAATAAGCATTTGGTCACCTAAAAACATGCTAGATTTCTGGCTCTCACAGACCTGTAACTTCTTTAAGAGGGTCCTCTGTCCGCCACTCATTAATTGTCTCCTCTCCAAATCACATCTAACCACCTGTGCAATCGACCCCAACCCATCCTACCTCCTCCCCCAACCTCACCACCACACTTATCCCATCCCTAACCCACCTATTCAACCTATCACTAACTTCTGGTACCTTCCCTTCTGCTTTCAAACATGCCACAATCACACCTATCCTTAAAAAGCCAATCCTGAACCCAACAGCTATGTCCAGCTATCGCCCAATATCGCCGCTCCCATTCGCTTCCAAACTCCTAGAGCAGCATGTCCACGCTGAACTTTCCTCCCACTTCTCATGTAACTTGCTGTTTGACAATCTACAATCTGGTTTCCGCCCCATCACTCCACTGAGACGGCCCTGAGCAAAATTATTAATGACCTACTTACAGCCAAAGTTAGAGGTGGATCACACATCCGTTTTTAGACGTCAGTCAAAATCCGCCGTTTTGCAAAAAAAAACGGATCCGCCATTTTTTTTGGTGGATCCGTTTTTTTACCCAGAGACTTGCATTAGTGGCTAAAGCAGATCCGTCCAAAAAACGGATCCAGTAGCATCCGTTTGTGGCAAAACGGAAACGGATCCGTTTTTTCACACTTTGGCGGACGCCAAAAAACGGATGTGTGAAACAGGCCTTAATGGACAATACTCTATACTCCTCCTTCTAGACCTGTCCTCTGCTTTCAACACAGTTGACCACTGCCTCCTACTACAGATCTTCTCCTCCTTTGGCATCAAAGACCTCGCCCTATCCTGGATCTCCTGATACCTTTCCAACCGCACATTTAGTGTCTCCCACACTACCTCCTCATCCCACCCGCTCTCTGTTGGGAGCCCCCCGAGGCTCTGTTCCAGGACCCATATACTCTTCTAAATCTATACACTTGGCCTGGGACAACTCAAAGTCTCATGGATTCCAATACCACCTTTATGCTGATGACCCTCAGATCTACCTCTCTGCTCTCCAGAATCCTGGAGTGTCTATCAGCCATATTCTCCTTCTCCTCTCGCTTCCTCAAACTCAATGTGGACAAATCTGAACTCATCATCTTTCCTCCATCTCATAGATCTTCTTTACCTGACCTACAGTTGTGGCCAAAAGTATTGACACCCCTGCAATTCTGTCAGATAATACTCAGTTTCTTCCTGAAAATGATTGCAAACACAGGTAAGTTACAGGTGCTGTTAATTACACAAATTAGAGAAGCATCAAATGATTTTTCGAACAGTGCCAATACTTTTGTCCACCCTCTTTTTTATGTTTGGTGTGGAATTATATCCAATTTGGCTTTAGGACAATTCTTTTTGTGTTTTTTCATTTAAGACAAATTAAATGAAGATAATAATACCAAAGAATTTGTGCTTGCAATCATTTTCAGGAAGAAACTGAGTATTATCTGACAGAATTGCAGGGGTGTCAATACTTTTGGCCACAACTGTATCTATCACAATTAACAAAATCACGCTTTCCCCTGTACCGAAAGTCCTCTGCCTAGGAGTAACCTTTGATTCTGCCCTGTCCTTCAAACCGTACATCCAAGCCCTAAGAAAAATTAAACATTTGGGGCTAAAATAACATTTTAGAGGTAAAAATATAATAATTATTCTTGCTTCACTGCCCAATGGTGTAAAATTCTATTTGGCACATGTGGTGTCAATCTGCATTGAGAAGTGTAGTTTCTAAAACTAGGTCACTTATGGAGGGTTTGTGCTGTTCTGACAACCTATAGTCTGCCAACGTGACATGGCACCCTCAAACCATTCCAGCAAAATTTTAACCATACCGAAAAGAAGAGAGTACAAAACCTGTTTAAAAAATCATAAAAATATCCAATTTTATTAATAATACATATAATAAAAAATTATTTTGGACAACACATTGTTCAAAATATAAAGGACATGAACAGTGACATAACAGTGAGCCCCCTAAGGAAGCCCAGGCGAAACGCGCATTGGGGCTGCTTTGTGTGGTATATTTGGACTTATTTGGGTAAGAGCTCCCCTTTCTGATTGCGCTATGGCACCTTAATGATGTGGAGTAAGTTATGTTGTTTACAGCTGATCACTGACATTGAATGAATTGTACTTAATCCATCAAAGTCTCCTGTATTTTTAAGTGGCCATATATTTACTGGGACATTCTAGTATAATATTTATGCACTGCTTTATTGGGGTTTGTCATACCAAGTCCTTATATGAATTATTTATACCACTTATTATGTCACTGTTCATATCCTTTATATTTTGAACAATGTGTTGTCCAAAATAATTTTTTATTATATGTATTAATAAAATTGGATATTTTTATGATATTTTAAACAGGTTTTGTACTCTGTTCTTTTCGGTATGGTTTATCATTTCTGAGTATTCCTGTTACCTTATAGGTGGCATTTGTCTTTTAGCTGTTTCAGTAAAATTTTAACGCCTATATGGCATGTGAAGAATATGAAGAGAGGGTATTTATTAGCAGCTACAATCCTCCTTTACCATGTGTAGCTGTAACAGGGCACCTGGCTCAGCATCTGGCCCAGCCACACCAACAAGTATCCAAGTCATACAAGATAACCTCCTGTTGAGCCCACGCTGAATAACGGCTTTGTTCAGTCACAGGGGAACTTCAAAAAGAGATTTAAGGAGCATATGGAGTTATTGTACTTCTTAGCCACACACATAGGTTACAATTTTGAGATCTCTGGAACGTGCTGAACGCCTTCCATGATCTTGATCCACTCTAGCACCCCAGGATGGAGACATACGCAGAATGGCTAGTAGAAAACACGTAGTGAATGTTTGGTCTCCAATTGTAATGGGGCTCAGCCGGATCCAATGGCGCCAGAATCGCCACCATAAGAACTTATGCTGGGAAGTTACGATCCGTCATAGATTTTGGGAGTTTTAGCTTCAAAACACCCAGGGAAGGGGGATAAGGCCATCCCAGGGCAAAAAGGCTGTGACCAAACAAGTGGATAAATGCTTGCAAAAGGCCATGTGCTCTCTCTCTGTTGGTCATGCTTGCAATTAACTTCTAAAGTGGGGGGGGGGGCACATTGAGCAACGTGCTGGAAGGAACTGAATCGCCTGGTCGAACATCAAACTGATAATTAACATGATTCATCTGCTTATAACTTTTGTAGTAGCACCTGTATTTGCATATCTGGCCATTGTACATGTATAACCATTGTGTATAGTCTAGTGTGCCTTTAAAGTGATAAAATACCATATTTTTAGGACTATAAGACGCACCTAGATTTTAGAGGAGAAAAAAAAAAACAACCAAAAAATGTGGTCAATTCTGTACTTCATATCCCCTATCCTGGTAAATACGGTTCCCTCATCCCCATCTTGATACACATGGCCCCCTCATCGCTAACCTGGTATGCATTCCCCCCTCATACCTACCCTGGTATTCCTGAGCCCCCTCCTCCCTAACCTGGTATGCATGGCTCCCCTCATCCCAACCCTGGTATGCATAGCTCTCTCATACCTACCCTGATATACATGGCCCTCATCCCCATCCTGGTAAGCATGCCTCCTTATCCCTAGCCTGGTATGCATGCCCCCTTAAACCTATCCTGGCAGGAATGATTGCCCTCATCCCTATCCTGGTATGCAGGGCCCCATCCTTAACCTGGTATGATTGGACCCTTACCCCGGTATGTATGACCCCATTAGAAAGCATAAAAAACCCCCACAACATTACACTTACCTTCCCGGCCCTGCTTCGTCCTGTCCCGATGCCAGCAACTGCTTTATGCTTGTAAGAAAAGCATGGCAGGAATGTCATACACTGCTTGCAAGCCGAAGGGCAGCTGCCGGAATACTCAATGCTCTGCACACGGGGACTGTGTGTAGGCAAAGAAGTGAGTATTCAATGCACAGTGTCAGCCGGAGACTTCCTGAAGCGGTCACATGTGTCGATACTTGAGAAATTAATATTCATAGAATGGGGTGAATATTCATTTATCTTAAGTAGTGGCACACGGGACCGCCGGCAGCCACAGGAAGTCTCTGGCTGACACTGTGCACGCTACTAAAGAGCAATTAATACTCACTGCTCGCCGCACACACAGTCCTGGCGTGCAGTGAATGTGCGCATTCGGGCAGCTGCCCTTTGACTTGAAAGCAGTACATGACGTCCCTGCCATGCGCTGCTTACAAGCATAAAGCATCTGCTGGCATCAGAACAAGATGCTGTGAGGAAATGCTGGGAATGTAAGGGTAATTTCTTTCTTTTTTTTTTTTAGTATGTTTTCTGATGAGGCCATGCATACCAGGATATGGATGGGGCCGTGCGCATACCAGGATAGGGATTGGGGCCGTGCGCATACCAGGATAGGGATTGGGGCCATGCATACTAGGATGAGATGGGGGCTCTGCATACCAGGATGGGGGTGGTGGCCAATCATAACAGGATAAGGATGGGGCCATGCATACCAGAGTAGGAATGAGAGGACCATTCCTACAAGGATAAGGATGAGGGGGACATGCATACCAAGATAGGGAAGAAGGGACCATATATACCAGGATAGGCAATATAAAGTACAGAATTGACCACATTTTTTGCTTTTTTCCTAATTTCCGCCTCTTAAACCTAGGGGAGTCTTATGGTCCAGTGCGTCTTATGGTCCGAAAAATACAGTATATAATAACAGTAAGTTGACGACCACATATGGGATATTAGCACACCAGAGGGAAATTGCAATAAAAATTGTGGGCTGCTATTTCTTTTGTTATTCGCTATGAAAAATATGAGAACATAGCAACATTAAAGTGGAAAAAAATATTTGTAATTTTTTGTGTGTGGTATGATTTAAAAAAAAAAATGATGGCTTTGTTTTGTTTAAGAGTTTACTAAGGAACTTGCTTGAATATTAACAATACCGCAATTTTGTAGTTTAAGTATTACACTCTTTAAACATATCAAAACCAAGTCACCCAACTGCTATAACAACACATGGTCACCCTGCAATCGCATAGCAGAGTGGGGCAAAGGGCTGACATAGGGAGTTTACCCTGATCTCTGCAAATGCTGCAGTAAAGGTACTGTCACACTTAGCGATCGCTAAGTGGTCGCTAGTGAGCTGCCACACAGGCAGATCTCACCAGCGACATCGTTGGGGATGGGGGTCGCTACTTACCTGTCACACTAGGCGATCCTGCGTCCTCCCGCCCGGCTCCACAGGAAGCGCCTCAGGAAGCTGACGATGAGAAAGTCCTGGACGTTCTCGCGCGACTAGCGATAACCAGCGGGGGAGCGGGTCGTAGGTAAGTATCAGACACAGCGATATCGCTAGCAATATCTCTATAACGTCACAAGTTATAGCGATATTGCTAGCGATATCGCTTAGTGGGACAGGCCCTTAAGTAGCCTGAGTTTGTTTAAGAGCCGTGCTTCTGCCACAGATACACATCAGTGTGTAATAAACATCAGTCAGGGTGAGAACTAAACCATACTCATGACGGATGCATAAGTCATGGAGCGTTAAAGGTTTAACATATATTTATATTTTTTTTTGATGGTCACAATGTCCCTTGCACTCTTGTTTTCTAGACGGAAACATTACTGTTACGTCACCTTGGGATTTTTACAAGAATAATGAACTTTGCCTTAGGGCTCTTTCAGACAGGCACGTTTTGGTCCATGTGCTGTCTCGTGTGAGCAACAAACGTCTCAAACACAATAAACAGACAAATTGAAGTCTATGTGCTAGTGCACATGGGTGACGCTCCACTTACTAGTGCGTGTCAGCTGAGAGGAAGCTCCGAAAGAGACACAAAATTTGAAACATTCTTATTAAGACTATCAAAATGAGCACAATAATCTTCCCAGATTTCTCTATGGAACTCCAAAAGCAAAGGGCACAATTCATAGACATTAAGAAGCAGCTCAGAGAAAAGAACGTCTTATATTCAATGTTATATCCAGCTCCTCTCCGCATTGTCCATGTGGGCTCTTCCATGTTCTTTATGGATCTGGCGGAGGCAGCCGAGTGGTTACGCTCTCACACGGAATCTCGTGAAAATAAGTCCTGATATGTTTGCAGCTAACTGAGATTTATCCGATTAACTGTAACATTGGAGCTCCTTTCACTGGCATCAGACTTCACAACCATACCGGACAGTTTCCAGGGAGGGTATCCCCATGTTGGATGTACGATAGGTGCGCAGGACTTTGCGCCTTTATTTTTGAACTTCTTATTGTTCTCTTTTTGTTAGTTCTTTTTGTTGTAGTTTTTATAGATATTGCTGCCAAACATCTTTATGCGTTGCCTATAAACTCCACTCGCGTGATACGGTATCTCATACCTAAATGAGGGGACATGGATTCTGAAATTGTCTGTATGACCTGGAATATGAGGGGTCTTGGGACTCCTCGCAAGAGCATTAAGTTTTTTCCCAGATTAAGCGCCATCACCCCCACATCGTGGCTCTGATCGAGACGCACCTCATCAAGGATTCAGCCCGACATGTACAGAAGCCATGGGTACAGTGGTTTATTCATGCATTTCATACTAGCTACTCGAGGGGGGTTTCCTTGTTGATACATAGAGATGTGAGATGGGAGGCTCGAAGAGACCCAGAAGGCTAGTTATGGGCCCTGGTGCAAACTTTCAAATGGGGCCCGCCCCATGCCAAAATACACGCACATATCTGCTCCGTACACCTCGCACATGTGCGGCTCCGCTCCGTAAACACCTCGCACACACACGCCTGCGCTCCGTACACCTCGTACACACACGGCTGCGCTCCGTACACCTCGTACACACACGGCTGCGCTCCGTACACCTCGTACACACACGGCTGCGCTCCGTACACCTCGTACACACACGGCTGCGCTCCGTACACCTCGTAAACACATGGCTCCATACACCTCGTACACACACGACTCTGCTCTGCACACCTCATACACACAGCTCTGCTACATCCACCCTGTAAACCCCTCCATAAACTTACCTCATCCAGCACCATGACAACCAGCATAGCAGAGTCCTGCAGACACTGAGGCTCCTGATCATGTGACCCCTGACTCCTCCCCTCCTGTGACCTCATCACAGGTCCTGTGTGCACAGAACAGCCGCCTTCCCCCTGCACTCTGTAGTCACGGAGCTCCATGTGACTGGTCACTAAGAGGTGTCGGCAGCATCTCATCCTCCATCACCTGACACACTGGGGGGTGGAGTGCAAAGCTCAGGGGGAGGGGAGGAATAACAGAATCCATGCTGGAGGAGGAGGCGCAGGACGCGATGGAAACCCAGGCCCCACATGAAGCCAGCTGCTTCTTTGTTGGTCTGGGCGGGCCCCTAATTACTACGGGGCTCCGTCGCAGCTGCGACCTCAGTAGTTACGCCCCTGACTATGTATATACAATCCCCCCCCCCCCCCAGCCACTATGTCAATTCTTCAGATGGCAATGAGCTTTGCTCTAAATTATCCTGATGCACACATTATATGTATGGGGGACTTTAATCTAGTTATGAATGACTGTCTCGATAGAATTAGACTGGATAGAGAGACTTCTGGAGGGACCTCCTCTTTACCTCATCTCCCTCTTCACTGGCGCTGTTTATGGAGGATAGTGGTTGGTTGGATCTGTGGAGGATGCGCCACCTCGGAGTAAAGGAATACACCTGTCACTCGTCTACTAAACGTACTCTATCCCGTATAGAATATATATTTGGTTCCAGTAGCTTAGCGATGTGGGTGGTTGACATAGAAGATGGTAACAAAAGGAATTTCAGATCATAGCCTGATTATACTTAGACTTAATTTTGGCCCATCAAATCACTAGGCTCTAATGACAGAACTATAGACCAATTAGATTTAATCTCGTCTCACCCTGAACCCCAGGATACTAATCTGTTTTGGGACGCCCTTAAGGCGTATTTGAGAGGGTTTGTCCTCTACGATCTCTTATATCAAAAAGGTGACCTCGAGGAAGGATGACGAGATGTAACAGTGACTTAAAGACTCCGAAGCAGCATATCTATCTAACCAGACTAATGAGAAAGAGTCATTCATGAATATAAAAGTAATTACCCCTTCCTGTCAAGAAAAATTTTCATTTTTGCGCTTCATTTTTTTTCTCCCCTTCTTACAAAAAATACTTTTTTCTGTCAGTATAGCCGTATCAGAGCTTGTTTTATTTTAGAAAAAAATTGTAGTTTTGAATTGAATTACACCTTTCCAAGCGGAGAGAAATGGTGAAGAAAAAAAAATATCTTTGTTTTTTTGTAGGGGAAGGGTAGTGGATAGAGGGTTGTTTTTTAGTTTACAGTCTTTAGGAAGTGGAGGACCATCTCATTTGGCTATGGGTCAATATGAATTCTTGCTTTGCACATAGGTATTTAGCATAATTTATGGAAATGTATTCACTACTCACTTGCACCAGGTACCACCAATAGATACAATCCTTCAAGAGTGGCAACCACTGCATCGCCGTACAAATTTTTCCAAGGGATTTTCAGAATGAGTTTATCTGTTAACGTGAAAGAAAATGTGTTAATAAAAAATCCAAAAGCATTACATAAGTTTTTGGACAACAAAATCTACGTTCCCACGATGAGATATTTGGTGAGTTTTTCATGTTACAGATTTCTGGTAAAAGTAGTTTCCAGCTAATCAACAATAAAAAAAGTTTCTCAAAGCTTACAGTCCTATAGATCATGTTTTATTAGGTGGAAATGCCCTTTAAAGAGGACCTTTTACCAAATGTTTCATGTTGGATTGGAAACACTATGTAATAGGAGCTACAGAGCAATTTTTTAAGTTTTTCTTTCATGCATTTTTGTCCAGGTGGGTGTTGTTTTATAGTAAATCCTGAAGGAATGTACTTCTTGCTCCTGTATGAAGCTGACCAATCATAAGAAGGCAGCAACACTCAAACTCTACGTGAAAAGTTTGGTGAAAGGCCTATCATTTTATATTACGTATATCATCTCACTACTTTTTAAAACCATAGCAGAGTTGAAAGCAGTAGTACTTTCTTAATAGTCATCACATTTACTTCCTCTGCTACAGAGAAGAACTTTGATAAGAAAGTTGGAGATAAGAGATAAAAAGTTGATAGTGTAGTATACGAATTCAAATTCAGAAGTAAATCAAATCAAGCATAGGTTTAGATTGGCATCAGGCCATCAAGAATCAGCAAAGAGTAATTACATTTTTGTAAGGGCCTTAATATAGCACACTGGACAAATTTAATAAAAATGATGGTCAGCAACCTCAGCTTCACTATTTTCCTCTAACAGATATTCGCAGATGGTTGGAAGTCAAATGTTGAAAATTATCTAGACGTTGTAACCCGAGCGTTAAATCAGATGCATGGGTATAAAACAAGTATCAGCATCATAGGACAACTGATCAGCCATCTGTTCTGGCCGTCAAGGGTTAAACATCTAATTAATGTTATCTATCATAGCAATCGCTGACATCTGATGAAAAGATCAAACTGTGATTTTCAAAGCTTACGTAGATGAACATCTGTGTGTGACTTTGATATTTGCCTAATAAAGGGTTCACTGATTTCATGCACTTAACGAACACAATCCAGAAAGAGAAGACTACAGCCATGGCAACACAGCATGATTTTTGGAAGGTGTGGATAAAGCATTATGCATATCTGAACTTTAAATCTGCATGAGCTACATTTCCCATCCATTAAAGCATTTGATCAGAATAAGTTCGCTACGTCAACAATGAGACAAAAGAATTAAAGAGGTTGCACACCACTTTTACATTGATCCCTTTCCTAAGTATAGCGCATCAATGTCTGATCAGTCGTTGTCAATCACCCCAGCCGATCTGCTCGTATCGGTGCCAGTGGCGGTGGCCTCTGGCAGGAAATACTTACTTGCCAAGCTGCTGTCTACTTGTAGTGGCCGTGGCTTGTTAATTCAATAGGAATAGGCGAATGTGCAGTAAGTAAAAGGCAGATGTGTAGCACCACGAGGTGGCCACTACAAGTAGATGGTTGAACTTCGCTAGTGTGTACTTCTGGCCGATAACAGTTGATCGGCGAGGATGCCGAGTGCCGGATCCCGACTGATCAAACATTGATGCTTTATTAGATGCACCAATTCTGCCCGGCTCTTCGCACTTGACCTAGTGCGGTGGCCAGTGGGGTGATAGTTGGGGGGTTGATACCCCCTTTGTATTGTCAGGTGACCTCAAACTCAGACATTTATAATGGAGAGGCATCTATAACACCCCTCTATTACTAACCTCATAGTCATATTGAATATAAGAAAAAAATAACACACAGAATAAAGTCCTTTAATTTAAAGCATGACAAAGACTCCTTTAATGAATCTTAACACGGATGTCTGAAAGAGCCCTTAGTGGAAACTTTATGATTTACCGAGCTTTGGCCGAATTCTGTAGATTTGTAGGAAAAATGCTTGGGAATTCAAACACGAATCCGAATGTGGAAAGTTTGTGCCGAATTTGAGATTGGCAAACGTTTTCTGAACAAGTTTGCTCATCTCTATTCATGACCTGAATAGGTTGTCCAAGACAAGATTAAAAGAAGTGCTGTCTTCCGAAAATAGCACCATACCTGTCCATAACTTCTATTTGGTATTGTACATCAAACTTTTCTATTTCGCCATATGGGGAATGAATACTCCTTTTCCATACAACTGTTATTCATTCATTCTATATAATAAATACTTTTAATCTTTTTGATAACCTAAAAACCTTAAAATTAAATCAAACAATACCCAATGTTCTTTAACAGAGATGAGCAACTTTGTTCGGAAAGTGATTGCCAAACAAATTTGGCACGAATATGGCACATTTGGATTTGTGAAAACAGAAAGCAAAAAAACACAAATATCCTGAGGTAAAAGTTTTACATTTGGATTTGTGATGGTAAATCTGAGCAAAATTTCATAAACTTGGTATTTAAAAAAAAAAAAAAAAATGGTAACATTCGGTGAAAGTGCGAGAAAATATTTGCATTGCCACCAAAATATTTTCTGCACGTTAGCATCGATAATGGTGGCGTGTCATGAGCGATTGGCAAGTGTTTGATGAGGGGGTTTGCAGAGCTCAGATGTGCAGTGTTTTTGTAAGCACAGCAATTTTTTTTTTCCCTTACTTTATGTGTGCACATTGCAGCTAGCCAATAAGGGCGCAGGAAACACCCACAATGTCCTGACAAAGGCTTGTGTGTCATTGGCTGCTGAAATCACATGTCCCTTTGCATATAAATAGTGGACATCTTGTTTTAGCGCTATTTTGACACTGACAGCAGAGAGGCTGCTCCTGACACTGCCACTGTTTGCATCAAGATTTCAGCTGGATTTAGGTGGTTGTACATCAGTCAGATAGTGTACCTACAATAGATAGTGCCCAGTGTGTCTGTAAAATTTACTTTACAGATTTTTTTTTTTTTTTTTGGGGGGGGGGGGGGGGGCGCATAACAGATTCTCAGACAAAGCTGCCAGGGCACATGTCCTACAAGTGTGCTGTGCACTGCTTCTATTGTGCTCCATGCATGAGTATAGCATTCTAAATAATATTATTTCAGTAGGTAAATATTAAAAAGCCTGCTGTATCCCACATTTTAGCTAGTTAGATAGGTGGTTGTATATTATTCAGACGCTGTAGGCAGCTAAAGTCCAGTGTGGCAGTTGAATTTACCTTTTGGCCATACTGAGTTGCACAAACAAATCCTGCAGGGCACGTGTTGTGCACTGCTTCTATTGTGATCGATGCACAAGTATAGCATTCTAACTCACATGTAGCTAGTGAAAAAAATATTAAACAGCCTGCTGTATCCCACCTTGTAATTTAGTGCTGTGGTGAAATAAAACTGTCTGCAGAACTAAGGCACATAAAAAAAAAGTTATATTTTTCTCTGCTGCTTAATGTAAAACATCCTGCTGTATTCCATGTAG
Organism: Dendrobates tinctorius; assembly: GCF_039654945.1. Classification (NCBI taxonomy): domain Eukaryota; kingdom Metazoa; phylum Chordata; class Amphibia; order Anura; family Dendrobatidae; genus Dendrobates; species Dendrobates tinctorius. The sequence goes on along the minus strand of NW_027361730.1, from coordinate 25,531,520 downwards.
TCATTTTGTGGCGGTGATAGTAACCTGTCTGCAGACCTAAGGCACAATAAAACAAAATTATAATTTTTCAGTTGCAAAAAGTTAGACAACCCGCTGTAGCACATTTGTTTGGGTTGAAATTAAGCTGTAGAAGCCTGTTCCAGAGGCCACAAACAAATTCTTCTGTTATTAACGTCATACAGTAAGGGACATGACTTGAAAAATAGTTTGTAGCATCTAGTGTGTTATAGAGGCCTGATCCTTGGTCCCCCCAAAAAATTCTTCTGTTATAAACGTCCTACAGTAAGGGACCAGAGTTTAAAAATAGTTTGCAGCATCTCCTTTGTTGTAGAGTCCTGATACATACGCCATAAAAAAAAATTCTTCTGTTATTAATGTCATACAGTAGGGGACCGGAGTTTAAAAACAGTTTGTAGCCGCTAGTGTGTTATAGAGGCCTGATCCTTGGTCCAAAAAAAAAAAAAAAATCTTTTTTCTGTGACTAACACGATACAGTACGCCATAACTGGACACAGTCACTGGAAACAATGTTTCTGTTTGTTTTCACTTTCACCCCAATAATCCTTCACTTTCTGCTAATTCCCCTAATCCCTACTCCTAGTAAGGAACTGTTCATCTCTTCTTCAATCCTCCCCATCCACCTCACCTCCGCCTCAAAACTGTTCCTTAACATACAATCCTCTGTCTCCAAACACAGACAGCCCCCTCATGCCCTCTCCTGCTCCCACCTGCTAACACTTTCTCTGCTCCTTCTCACTGCTGGTGATATCTCTCCAAATCCTGGTCCTCCTCACCACATTCCCACAGACATTTCTACCTCCCATCCACGCTCTATCACAACCTTCCGTAACCTCTCCAACCTTATACCCATTCACCCAGCCCCCGCTTCCCCAGTCCCACTAACAGGAGCTCTGTGGAACGCTCGCTCTGTCTGCAACAAGCTTTCCTACATCCATGATCTTTTTGTTACTACCAAACTCTCCTTCCTCGCCATCACCGAAACCTGGCTCACCCCTTCTGACACAGCCTCTCCTGCTGCACTTTCGTATGGCGGCTTCCACCTTTCTCACACCCCCCGCCCCAGCAGCAAACATGGTGGAGGAGTTGGTTTTCTCCTGTCAGATACCTGCTCCTTCACCCCAATCCCACTGCCACCCTCTGTTACCCTCCCTTCCTTTGAGGTGCACTCTGTGCGCATCTACTCCCCCTCCAACCTCCAACTGGCTGTCATCTACCGCCCCCCAGGGCCAGCCACCACCTTCTTTGACCACTTCACCACCTGGTTACTTCATTTCCTTTCCGCGGACATCCCTACTATCATCATGGGCGACTTCAACATCCCCATTGACACTTCCCTCTCAGCTGCCACTAAACTTCTATCTCTCACTTCCTCCTTCGGCCTCACTCAATGGTCTTCTACAGCCACCCACAAAGATGGCCACACACTGGACCTCATCTTCACCCGCCTCTGCTCCCTATCTAACCTCTCTAACTCACCTCTTCCTCTCTCTGACCACAACCTGCTCACATTCTCTTCCCTCTTCACTCCATGTCTACAATCCCCACCCCTCAAACTTTCACACCCTCGCAGGAATCTTAAACACCTTGACCTACACTCATTCTCCGAATCCCTCCTCCCTCTTACAGATATAAGTTCCTTACACAATGCGGATGACGCTGCCGCTCTATATAACACCACAATAGCTGTAGCTTTGGAATCCGCTGCCCCACTTACACATACCAAAACTCGCAAAATCAACAGACAGCCCTGGCACACCAGCCTGACCAAAGAGCTGAGGCGAGCTTCCAGGGCTGCTGAGCGCAGATGGAAAAGATCCCACTCCAACAAGCACTTCATCGCATTCAAACAGTCCCTCACTACTTTCAAGACCACACTCGCCACAGCTAAACAAACCTACTTCTCATCTCTCATATCCTCCCTGTCTCACAACCCTAAACAGTTATTCAACACCTTCAATTCTCTCCTCCGCCCCCCAGCACCTCCTCCCTCCCCACTCATCTCAGCTGAAGACTTTGCCTCATTTTTCAAGCAGAAAATTGATAACATCAGGGACAGTTTTGGTCAACAACCCCCAGAGCCCTTCCTCCCGACTTCCCAGCCCTCCACCTTCAAAACCAACTTCTCCACCATTACAGAAGATCGACTCTCCACTCTACTCTCAAGATCACATCTCACCACCTGTGCACTCGACCCGATCCCATCCCACTTCATCCCAAACCTCACCACAGTCTTCATCCCAACCCTAACCCATCTCTTCAACCTATCACTAACAACTGGTGTTTTCCCCTCAAGCTTTAAACATGCCTCCATCACACCTATCCTCAAAAAGCCCTCTCTTGACCCATCCTCTGTATCTAGCTATCGCCCTATATCACTTCTCCCATACGCCTCCAAGCTACTGGAACAACACGTCTACCTTGAACTGTCCTCCTATCTCTCTTCTTGCTCCCTCTTCGACCGCTTACAATCTGGCTTCCGGTCACACCACTCCACTGAAACTGCCCTTACTAAGGTCACCAATGACCTCTTAACTGCCAAGAGCAAGCGACACTACTCTGTCCTCCTCCTCCTGGACCTGTCGGCTGCCTTTGACACAGTGGACCATTCCCTATTATTACAGACCCTCTCATCCCTCGGCATCACAGACTTGGCCCTCTCCTGGATCTCATCATACCTAACAGACCGGACATTCAGCGTCTCCCACTCACACACCACCTCCTCACCTCGCCCCCTATCTGTCGGAGTCCCACAAGGTTCAGTCCTAGGGCCCCTGCTGTTCTCTATTTACACCTTTGGCCTGGGACAGCTCATAGAATCTCATGGCTTTCAGTATCATCTTTATGCTGATGACACACAGATCTACATCTCTGGACCAGATATCACCTCCCTACTAACCAGAATCCCTCAATGTCTGTCCACTATTTCATCCTTCTTCTCCACTAGATATCTGAAACTCAACATGGACAAAACAGAATTCATCATCTTTCCCCCATCTCACGTGACCCCCCCTACGAACCTATCAATTACAGTAAATGACTGCCCACTCTCCCCAGTCCCACAAGCTCGCTGCCTCGGAGTAATCCTTGATGCTGATCTCTCCTTCAAACCACATATCCAAACCCTTTCCACTTCCTGCCGACTTCAACTCAAAAATATTTCACGCATCCGTTCATTCCTCACCCAAGAATCTGCAAAAACCCTAGTCCATGCCCTCATCATCTCTCGCCTTGACTACTGCAACCTCATGCTCTGCGGCCTCCCCTCAAACACTCTCGCACCCCTCCAATCTATTCTAAACTCTGCTGCCCGACTAATCCACCTGTCCCCCCGCTATTCCCCAGCTTCTCCCCTCTGTCAATCCCTTCACTGGCTCCCAATTGCCCAGAGACTCCATTACAAAACCCTAACCATGACATACAAAGCCATCCACAACTTGTCTCCTCCATACATCTGTGACCTCGTCTCCCGGTACTTTCCTGCACGCAACCTCCGATCCTCACAAGATCTCCTTCTCTACTCCCCTCTTATCTCCTCTTCCCACAATCGCATACAAGATTTCTCTCGCGCATCACCCCTACTCTGGAACTCTCTACCACAACATATCAGACTCTCACCTACCATCGAAACCTTCAAAAAGAGCCTGAAGACCCACCTCTTCCGACAAGCCTATAACCTGCAGTAACCACCGATCGACCAAACCGCTGCACGACCAGCTCTACCCTCGCCTACTGTATTATCACCCATCCCTTGAAGATTGTGAGCCCTCGCGGGCAGGGTCCTCTCTCCTCCTGTACCAGTTATGACTTGTATTGTTTAAGATTATTGTACTTGTTTTTATGTATACCCCCCTCACATGTAAAGCGCCATGGAATAAATGGCGCTATAACAATAAATAATAATAATAATATTTGAACTTTGGATTTACTGTCGCTGAAATTCATCTGTTTGCAGAAAGTAGTTAGTAATGTTGGTGAAAGCTCTAGTGAAGCAACGTCGCATCCTATGCAAAAGACAACTGACAAATTATATTACTGACAGACAAATGGCAAATACAGTCATAAGGTCAATCGCCAAGTAAAAACAATTTTATTGGTATATTAAAAATATACAGACAAACATGCATAGAAAAGGGCTGGAAGATGAAAAAAGGCTATATCAACCACATACAGAAAGCCCAAGGTAGGTATGTCACAAGGGAGTAGCAATAAACAACAGAGTATTGTGAATACATCAGTCACTCATAATATTGTGCCAAATAGTAATGGATGCAAGGTACCCATACAGGCAAACTTGCCATAACCAAAGCAGAGTCACATCCATCTAACAGGTGAATACCACTAATATTGATCAAAACATGAAAGTATACAGATACCTTGTAGGCAATAAAGCAACCCTCCCGGACAGACCTACCAACCCAAACGCGCGTTTCGGCGTGCCTTCATCAGGGGGAATAAGCTTTAAGTTCTAGGTCTGGACTTTAAATATAATCCATACCGGAAACATCATTGCGGCCGCGCGGCCCCCCGGTGACGTCACGTCCGCCGGATCGCGCTCACACGGGCAGCCGACAGCCGGAGTCACGTGGGGCCCCACGTGACCCGGAAGTCGGCGCACCGCCGAGCCGCGGGCCGGCCGACGCAGCGAAATCAGGGCGCACGCGCACCGCAATGGGAAAGATAGGACGCACCATTGCATGTGTGGGCAAGGGAATGGGCAACTAGAGGAAATATTAATCAAAGTGCGTCACAAGGGCAAAGCCTAACAGAAAACTATATAGTATTATCATGAGCATAACAGATAATAGGAAAAATTGGCTTCGTATAAATAACACCATACATTGAACTGATAGCATAAATCCATATGATAGAGACCCATGCCTAAACAAACATAATCGCCATAAAATCGCATGGCTGTCCCCTGGAGCTGCAGGAAGAAGGTCCCCTTAAACACATCAGGGAACCTGATACTACGAATCAATGTAGGTTAATTACCACGTTCCACCCTTATTCGGATCGTGTTAGATCAGCATTAACTAAGGCATGGCCTATTTTACAAGTAGATTCTGTAATTAATAAGTTTTTACCTAAACGACCATTAATTACGTTTAGACGTGCCAGGAATTTACGTGACCTCTTAACTAAAAGCCACCATGTGGGCTTACAGTCACAGACGTCTCTGGGTATTGGTTCAATTATGGGTGGTTGTTCTCCTTGTGGCCGTTGTGTGGCATACCCTAATGTGGACAGGTGCGATGACTTCTCTAATTCGGCTGGTACAAAAACTTATAGTATCAGGAAACGACTCACATGTACCACAAGGTATGTGGTGTACTTTGCCACTTGCCCTTGTGGATTAATTTACGTGGGGATGACCACAAAACAGCTTAAAGTCCGGATTAGAGAACATGTTTTGGGCATTCAAGCCGCTGACGGGCATGATGAGACAACCACCCTTAAAACTATCCCCAAACATTTTAAGTTATTCCATCAATGCAACAGCTCTCTTTTGAGAGTTCGCGGCATTGATGTGTTGGAGATTAACATCAGGGGTGGTAATTTGTCCAAACGTTTAGGTCAATTGGAGTGTAGATGGATTTGGACCCTCAATACAGTTCAGCCATACGGATTAAATGAGAATCTCAGCTTTTCGCCATTTCTCTAGCCACTGGTTCACTGTGCTTGGTTATGCTTCCGCATACATTATTTTTAATTGATTTCAATTATGTTTTTGTCTTTGTTTTCTTTAGTGATTTGTGTTATTGATGACGGCTATCTGTATCCGGTTACTTACATGGACGCGTATTCATCTCTGGATTTTTCCACAATCGTCGCTATACATATATATTGTATGTGTTGGTGTTTTCTGCCATCCTGAATGTTTTCGCCTGCGGGGATGTGTGTGTATATATATATATATATATATATATATATATATATATATATATATATATATATATATATATATATATATACACACATACACACACACATATATATATAATTTTTGGGGCCCGTATTTTGCTGAGACAGATTGATGCTGTATTTGTCATGCTGTACTTGTGTCTGTAATGTAATGATTAATATTTGTCCTATAATTATTGGCATGGCTATTATACTTGTGATGTATCTGTTCTTAATGCATTTATATGGGATCGCTTGGTTATAACTGTATGAGTACTTTCATCCTCTTTGATGATACTTTATATATACATATACTTGTATAGTAATGTTAACGCTTTTGTATAAACTGCTATATTTATCTGCGATTTTATGGCGATTATGTTTGTTTAGGCATGGGTCTCTATCATATGGATTTATGCTATCAGTTCAATGTATGGTGTTATTTATACGAAGCCAATTTTTCCTATTATCTGTTATGCTCATGATAATACTATATAGTTTTCTGTTAGGCTTTGCCCTTGTGACACACTTTGATTAATATTTCCTCTAGTTGCCCATTCCCTTGCCCACACATGCAATGGTGCGCCCTATCTTTCCCATTGCGGTGCGCGTGCGCCCTGCTTTCGCTGCGTCGGCCGGCCCGCGGCTCGGCGGTGCGCCGACTTCCGGGTCACGTGGGGCCCCACGTGACTCCGGCTGTCGGCTGCCCGTGTGAGCGCGATCCGGCGGACGTGACGTCACCGGGGGGCCGCGCGGCCGCAATGATATTTCCGGTATGGATTATATTTAAAGTCCAGACCTAGAACTTAAAGCTTATTCCCCCTGATGAAGGCACGCCGAAACGCGCGTTGGGGTTGGTAGGTCTGTCCGGGAGGGTTGCTTTATTGCCTACAAGGTATCTGTATACTTTCATGTTTTGATCAATATTAGTGGTATTCACCTGTTAGATGGATGTGACTCTGCTTTGGTTATGGCAAGTTTGCCTGTATGGGTACCTTGCATCCACTACTATTTGGCACAATATTATGAGTGACTGATGTATTCACAATACTCTGTTGTTTAATGCTACTCCCTTGTGACATACCTACCTTGGGCTTTCTGTATGTGGTTGATATAGCCTTTTTTCATCTTCCAGCCCTTTTCTATGCATGTTTGTCTGTATATTTTTAATATACCAATAAAATTGTTTTTACTTGGCGATTGACCTTATGACTGTATTTGCCATTTGTCTGTGAGTTCACATTGCAGTTGGTCTTTTCTCTGTCCTTATTATGGTGGATATGTGAGATTGTGGCTGTGTCCATTATAATAGTTCTATTCTTCTTATCCACTATGTTCATTGGACTATCCTCATATCTATATTTTGCTGTGTTATGCACAGGTGGTTTTGCTGATGAAATGGACTATCAAGCCAAAGAGAAAATATTGCTCAACCAATTGGATCAGACCTTCGGGGCTGGTGCACAGTTTACTGTTGGCTCTGAGTGTGACGATAAGCTGATGATGGTTAAGAACTCAGTAATAAAACGATCCAAGATATGGTGGAATAAAATATTTTTGGAAAAATACATCCTTAACAAGATGATTCCCAGGGGCTTGAGGGTTCGTGTAACACCCACGTTCCCTGTCGAAGATGACGTATTTATTAAGAAATGGGAAGAAACTTGTAACAGCTGTTCCTTTACTCTTACGCAGTTATTGGTTAACTTTAATAACTCTAGTATCTGTGAGCTGGATAGACTCATTGATGAGTTACAAGTGGGTTTGAGAACTGACTGCCCCAAAGAGAAATTACAACAATTTGATCTAGATTTGGAGAAATCCATTGATAGCCTTGTTAAAAAGATTCAGGAGAATCAACTCTCCAAATATAATAGGGATACTAAGGATTACCAGAATGGTAAGGTCTATCTATGGAGAAAAATCCATCTATCACGTACATCCTCCAATACCTCACTTTCGTCGGTCAGCGGACAATCGGATGTGTCAGCATCTTCCGGTACATTACGTCTAAGGGACCACTCATACCATCCCTATAGGAGACAACACACTCAACAAGTTGGCCTGGACAAAAGAGATAATAGGGTAATCAATTTAAGTCATTATGTACTATCTCCTTCTGATTTATCTCTTTTGGGCAGGGGCTTTTCTTTTTCACCCACTCCAGAATTTGATGCATTTACCACTGTCAAGGATCTCAACCTCTTTGCTAGGTCGTTACTGCTGAAGAGGCATTTCTTTAATAATGACACTAATATACTTTTTTCTACAGATGAGGAACAGAAGGCCTTAAGAGCCTTAGAGGAGCTGGCGGTGGAACACATCCACGAGGGAGGTAAGATCCCTCCGTCTATACGCCCTCGATCCACGAGGTCTCCTCCCTTGGCCTCGTGCTCGAGTATTGATCTTTTTGTCCAGGTGGTGACCCGGGAACTCATTCAGATCCCCAGGTTTTCCAAAAAAGACAACTTGACCAGGGAGGAACGTGTCAGATTGAGACACTTCCAGAATCTCCCGGATGTGGTGCTGAAGCCGGCTGACAAAGGTGGTAATGTCGTCCTGTGGCCTACTAAGTTATATGAGAGGGAAGCTTATCGTCAACTAAATAAAGTATTAAGTTACGTACCGGTAACGGTATTTTTCGGAAGCCCATGACAGCACCACGAGAGAGGGGATCCGCCCTATAGGAACAGGAAACCTACAGATACAAAAGGGCGGCACCTCTCCCACGCATCAGTTGGATTACAGAGCTTGAGAGGCTACCATGGTTAGTACACAACATATAATATATACAACCTATCTACCCTATTTACCAGAATTATTTTACACCATCTCCCACATAAGGTGATTTTATGAACAATCTTCTAAAGGAGTGCACCCCTATATGTGAACAAGGGAGGGAACTAAGGGTGCTGTCATGGGCTTCCGAAAAATACCGTTACCAGTACGTAACTTAATACTTTATTCGGACTCCCATGACAGCACCACGAGAGAATTACAGAGATGTAAACTAACTTAGGGAGGGACTACGGCCTGCAGCACCCTTAGCCCGAAGGTGAGGTCTGAGGAGGCACCCATGTCTAACCGATAGTGGTTAAAAAAGGTGGAAGGAGATGACCAGGTGGCCGCCTTACATATTTGATCAATTGATACTCCAGATCTTTCTGCCCAGGATGATGCCATGGCCCGAGTGGAATGCGCCCTCAGATTCGGTGGAGCTGGGCCGCCACCTGCTGTGTAGGCAAGAGAGATAGCCTCCCTAATCCACCTTGCTAACGTGCATTTTGATACTCTGTATCCTTTCCTGGGACCTTGGAAGGATAGGAATAATGCGTTCTCCTTCTTCCAAGGATTCGTGGCTGCTAAATATGTAAGTAAGCATCTCCTAATATCTAATGCCTGAAGTTTTTGCTCTTTAGGGTTGGTTGGATTAGGGAGGAAGGAAGGCAGAATTATCTCCTGTGTCCTGTGGAATTGTGTTGCTACCTTGGGAAGGTATGCTGGATCTGGCCTTAGGATTACTCTATCCTGTAAGAACTCTGTGTAAGGAGGCAATCTGGAAAGTGCCTGTATGTCGCTCACCCTACGTGCGGATGTTATCGCTACCAGAAATGCTGTCTTAAGAGATATAACCTTTAGTGAGGCATAATCTAAAGGTTCAAACGGACTTTCCGTCATGGCTGTAAGGACTAAGTTGAAGTCCCACGGCACACATCTGTCTTTGTGTATAGGTCTCGATCTGGCCGCTGCTCTGATGAACCTTGCTACCCAACAATTTTTTGCAATATCACCTGAAAACAGGGCCCCTAAGGCTGAAACTTGTACTTTTAATGTACTTGTGGAGAGACCCAATTCGAAACCTTTCTGGAGAAATTCCAGAATATGTTTCGTGGGAATTCCGTCTCTGACGTCAAAGTGAAAGGTGGACAGGAAGCGTTTCCAGGTCCTAGCATAGATATTAGTGGTAGTTAATTTTCTGCTCTTTAGGAGGGTGTCAATTAAGTTCTTGGAGAACCCTCTATCCTTTAATAGTGACCTTTCAAACACCACGCCGTCAAATGAAGTCCCGCTACTTGTGGGTGGCTGACTGGCCCCTGGTAGAGGAGATCCGGAAGGTTCGGCAGTACCCAGGGATCGCATACCGACATGGTCCTCAACCATGCGAACCAGGTCCTCCTGGGCCAAAAGGGGGCAATTAGTATGACTTTTGCCCGATCCTCTCTGATCTTCCTGACTACCAGAGGAAGAAGATTCAACGGCGGGAAGGCGTATGCCAGAGAAAAGTCCCATCTTATCAGGAGGGCATCCACCGCCAGGGGATTTTCCCTGGGGTTCAGAGAGCAGAACGATTGTTCTTTTCTGTTTTCTCTGGTGGCAAAGAGGTCTACCTCTGGCTGACCCCATCTGCGGACAATCTGGTGGTAAATATCTTTGTTCAAAGCCCATTCTCCTTGTCTTAGAGCCTTGCGGCTTAGAAAGTCTGCTCTTACGTTGTCCTTTCCGCTGATGTGGAGCGCGGTTAAAGATAGAACATTTCTCTCTGCTATTTGGAGGAGCCGTTCTGTTATCTGCATCAGAGCGCTGGAGCGGGTTCCACCTTGGTGGTTGACATATGCTACCGCTACCTGGTTGTCCGAGTGTATCCTCACGTGATGGCCCTGTAGGTACATAATGAGTTTCTTGACTGCCCGTTCTATCGCCAATAGCTCTCTCTGGTTGGATGAGATTTCAGAATCAGAATCCCAATGTCCCTGTAACACTATGTCCTCCATATGGGCTCCCCAACCGAAGGAACTTGCGTCTGTGGTTATAATACGGGTTATCTGTGTTATCCAGGGCACCCCTGATGCTAGGTTCTCGCTATCGAGCCACCATCTCAGTGATGTAACAGCTGAGGGGCTTAGCAACATTCGACCTTGTAAGGAGCCTTCCAGGGCCCTGCTATTAACCAAGACGTCGTTTTGAAGGGCTCTGGTATGGAATTGTGCCCACCTGACTGCTGGGATGCATGAAGTTAGAGAGCCTAACAGGGACATGGCCTGTCTGAGGGTCATAGATGGATTATCAATTGCCCGAAGAACCTGCTCCTGTATCTTTTGCAATTTATCTAGTGGCAGCAGGCACTGCTGAGTCTCTGAATTTAGTAATAAGCCTAGAAACTTCTGTATATTTAAGGGCTGGAGTCGGGATTTCTCGTAGTTTAAAATCCATCCGAGGTTTTCTAATCTGGATTTAGCTTTTTCTATCTGGGATCTACAATGACCCACTGATTTTCCCACAATCAAGACATCATCTAAATATGGAATGATTAAGACGTCAACCTCCCGTAAATGAGCCATAACTTCGGCCACTATCTTTGTAAATACCCTGGGTGCTGCTGAGAGACCAAAGGGAAGGGCTCTATACTGATAATGACGCACTGTGCCACCTACTGAAACCGCCACCCTCAGGAACTGCTGGAAGTCTGTATGGATAGGTACATGATAGTACGCATCTTTCAAATCTATGACTGCCATAAAACAACCTTTAAACAATATTTTTATTGTTGTATTAATGGACTCCATCTTAAATGTACGATTAATCAAAAACTCGTTAAGGAAACGAAGGTTTATAATCGTTCTGAATGTCTTATCAGGTTTCTGGATTAGAAACAGGGGAGAGTAGATCCCTCTTCCTCTTTCAGCTTCTGGAACCTCTACCAGGACATTTTTCTGGCATAGGCTCAAGACTTCCGCTTCTAAAGCCGCTTGTTCGAGATGAGAAGATCTTAAAGGGGTTAGTTTAAAGGTATCCCGCGGGATCTGGGTAAACTCCAATCTAAGCCCGGTGGATATTACCTTGTGCACCCAGTCACTATTTGTAATCTGTGACCATGCCGGGAAGAAGGATGACAGTCTACCCCCCACGGGAATTGCTAGTCATTGATTTGGTCTCTTTTGATCTCTCGACGAGCGTGTGAACATATAGCCCGTACCTCTTCTCCTTCTGTCTTCCCATCTGGGGCGATCTCTAATAGGCGAAGAGTTGCGCCTTCTCCCCTGGCCGAATCTCCTTCTACCAAATGGACGACGGTAGGACGCAGACGAAAGGTTTGGGAATTTTTTTCTTATCGTCCCCCGCCTTCTCAAGCAGCTCGTCTAGGACAGCGCCGAACAAATATTCACCCTCACATGGAATCGCACAGAGCTTTGCCCTGGACTGAATGTCTCCCTGCCAGCACTTTAGCCACAGGGCTCTACGAGCTGCATTAGAGAGACCTGCTGCTCTGGCGGCCATTCTCACTGCATCCGCTGAGGCATCTGCTAGGAAGGCTGCTCCCTCTTGGATGGTCGGTAGGGCCCCAAGAATTGTCTGTCTTGATGTACCCTGTTTTAGTTGTGACTCCAACTGGTCCAACCAGACCATCATGGACCTGGCCGTGCACGTTGATGCCACTGCTGGTCTTAAGGACCCGGCCGCCATTTCCCAGGTGTTTTTAAGGAAAGTATCTGCCTTTCTGTCTAGGGGATCTTTAAGGGATCCCATGTCCTCAAAGGGCAGCGAGGATCTTTTCGATGCCTTTGCAATGGCTGCGTCTAATTTGGGGGCTCTGTCCCAAGTATTGACTGCCGGATCATCGAAGGGGTATCTGCGTTTGAGGGCTGGTGGTAGCGACCCTCTTTTATCCGTTTTTTTCCACTCTCTGTGGATCAGATCCTGGATCTTTTGATTTAACGGGAAGACTCTCCGCTTCCTCTGTTCCAGCCCACAGAACATGACATCCTGCATGGACAATTGGGGCTTAGGCTCCTCCACCTTCATTGTCCCTCTGACTGCTTTGACCAGCTTGTCTACCCGGTCAAGAGGCAGACAAAATCGCCCCGAGTCCTCTTCTCCTGAGGAGGACGAGGGAGATGAAGCCTGGGAGTCTCTGCTTTTTCTCCACTCTACCGAGGAATCGGACTCCACCGGGACCTCGCCCCTTAGACTTTCCGGCTGGGACAAGGACTTTAGGGTTTCCCTCATTTCTGCCCTGTCAATGTCCCTTAAACTCGCCGCTACCGCGGGCGACTCTTCTGCCACCGTCTGCTGAATACAGGTGGGGCACAATTTTTTGAGGCATGCGTCCGGTAATGGGCATGCACAGAGTGCGCATTCCCTATGTTTAGTCTTACTTGTAGCTTTTTTCCCCTAGAAAAAAAACACAGAAGGGGGGTCCCGTCACTGAGTGAACTTTCACGAAGATCACTTACCAGTGCCACAATCAAGTACCGGAGAATGAGGGGGATTTCTCTCAGTCGATGCTCCTGTCTGCCTGGAGGAGCTCTTACGAGTGGACTGGTCACTTCGTCCCGCATTACTGTCACGGGACACTTTCTTTTTCTGTTTGACCTGCCGAAGGTCATCCAGGGGCGGCAGTGATGTTTGCCGCTGCTGTCGCCCTTGCTTCTGCCGCTGGTGTTGTTCTCGATCACTCTCCATTACCACTGCTGCTGCTGTATGCTGCTGCTTGTAATAATGTGGCCAAGGCAAGGTACCCTGCCGGGGTCCTGCCTAAATACCCCTACTCCGGTCAGCAGTATCCATGCCGCGCCCCTCCCCCCCTAACAGGGCTCCCTACCCCAGCTGGCGCCGGACCCGGTCCGAAAGCCGACGCTATTGGTGTTTCCGATGGGCACCGCCATCTTTGATTCTTCGCGCATGCGTAGTGGCGTGCCGACCCGGAAGTGCATCCTCCGCCCGCCCCCTGACGTCACCGATACCCCGGGAAAGACCGGAAGTCACGCGGGATGCCCGGGAGCCCCGGAAGCAGCGCCACCTGGTCACAGCCCCCTGCAGCCGCGCTGCCACCGTACCTGCGCCGCCGGAGCTGGGAACCCCCGGGGGGAACATACTCACCAGCGGCGGCCTAACCCCAGAGACGGACATCCTCCGGACGCCGCTCCCTGCTGCACACGCCACCGCCGTGACACCCATCCTGGGCCACCGTGGCGTCCTCCAGGAGATCGGCACCAGGCCGAGGTAGGAGACCCCCTCGCTACCGGTATCGGCTGGCCGGCCTGGGATCCGGTCTTCTGTATGATCCCGTCCCCTCAGGAACAGGAAACCAACTGATGCGTGGGAGAGGTGCCGCCCTTTTGTATCTGTAGGTTTCCTGTTCCTATAGGGCGGATCCCCTCTCTCGTGGTGCTGTCATGGGAGTCCGAATAAAATAGCATATACTATAAGAAATTGACGTATAACCCTTCAAGTACTTACTCCAATCAATTAGAGAATATCATAAAAAAGGCTACACGGGACGACATTATCACCAAGGAGCTGGCTTCGGCACTACTGGTTAGTGAGCCTACTGTGGCCACTTTCTACCTATTGCCAAAGATCCATAAGGATCTGAGGTCACCACCTGGTCGACCCATTGTATCAGGGAGGCGTAATTATTTAGAGCATGTTAATCGCTGGATTGTTTTCCACCTTCAGCCCCTCGTTACAGCTCTCCCCTCGTATCTGAGAGATACAGGTGAACTTTTGTGCAAGGTCGATGGCCTCTGCCTTGAGGGTGAATCCCTGTTGGTTTCAGCAGATGTGGAGTCCCTGTATACTAACATCAAACATAAAGACGGTATAGCTGCAGTTCGATTTTTTCTGCAAACTTCTAATTTATCGCTTGCCTTGAGGGGACTCCTGCTGGAACTGCTGGAATTCACCCTCACACACAATTTCTTTGTGTTTAAGGGGTCCTTCTTCCTGCAGCTCCAGGGGACAGCCATGGGTGCGGCCTTTGCGCCGGCCTATGCCAACCTGTTCCTGGGGCTGTGGGAGAGGGACCTCTTCCTTTCGGGCAGGGTGCCGTCGATAGATCGCGTCCTTTTTGGACGCGGTATGTCGATGACATCCTGTTCGTTTGGCAGGGCACGGCCATCGACCTTGCCCAATTTGTTGAGTGCCTCAACAGCAGTGACTTGAATATTTCTTTCAGAAAGTTGTGGGAAGCAGGGTGTGTTGCAGTCCGCGCTGCCGAGATTAACAAATCACCTGGGATGCAAGATGTTGTAGCAGTGTACTCCTTTATTTCCTCCTACGCGTTTCGGCGCCCTTCCTGGCACCTTCCTCAGGGATATTACATCAGCCATAGGAGCAGGGAATTTATAGCCCCTTACATTAGCAATTATGGGTGTGTTCTGTTTGCATGTGATGTCATAATGGTCATCACTGGGGGAGGGGCCAGCATTTTTGGCGGAATTTCACATAAATAGCATAATAAAACAAGAAAATGGTCCAAAACACTTGCTAAAATGTACATAATCTTACAAACAGAATGATGTAAAAATTTCCATGAAAAATGCAGCAGAAACGTTGCTAAAATATCCAGACTATCACTGCAGAAAAAATGTTTTATAAACTCATTGCCACCCGACTTTCAGGGTAGTAGAACCCATGTATTTGCTGGTTTCAGTGTTTTCTCCTGTGACTAATGTTGAGCGCCACCGTCTCACTGGTATCAGAGCCGTTGGATCGAAGGTTCTATAAACTGCTTTTTCATGACACTATCCTGTTAAATATATGGTCCTATGGTTGTTATAAAAGAATTGTTATAAAAAATTGTCAAAGAAATATGTCAAAAATAATATTATGTTGACAAACAATCTTCTTTATTTTTGTTTTAGGAGGGGAGCAAAGAGTGGTGCTGCTATTAAAATAAATTTCATAAAATATAAACCAGATTATTCCTAAGATCAACTGCTTCTTAAAAGTTTTTATTTTTATTTTAATTATTTATCAATAAAAAAAATTATCTAAAAAATTTGTATTAAAACTATTAAAAATGGCTTAAAAACTGTGTTTCTCATCTTCCGTGTGTTTATGGTCACTATTTTATATATTGGTTGTGGTGGTATCATCCATAGATCGTGTGTCTGTTGGTACAGCAAACCTAGGTTCTAATACCCAGGAAGATCACAGGTCTCCATACAGGCGCAAACAATATAGCACAAGCGTTGTGTGGGAATTCATATCAATTCAGAAATTATATTCAAGCCTTTTGGTTTTAATGTGTCCAGCTTAAACATCCAGTATTTCTCACGTTTTCAAACCTATTTGGTACATAGTCTGCTATGTGATCAATTGGGATTAGTTTGATTGCTCTTATATCTCTGTTGTGATGGGTGTCCTAATGGAGTGACACACCATGGGCTCTATAACCATTCTTTATATTTGAACGGTGTTTATTTAGCCTTTCGTGAAGCGGTCTGATGGTCCTCCCTATATATTGCAATCCGCACGGGCATTCAAGCAAATAGATAACGAATTCTGTTAAACAATTCATACCATGTTTGATGGAAAAGGATTCTTTTGTCGAGGTAGATTGGAAGGTGGTTGTCTGTTGTATACTTTGACAACAGAGACATCTATTTCTTCTGCACTTTGAGACCTTTTTCAGTGGTTCTTTGCTGGGTTTCGTGGTCATTTTTTGTTTATGCCGACTTGGAGCTACTATTCCTTTTATATTTGGGGCTCTGCGGAATGTTATCCCTGGTTTCCCAGGTATGATTGATTTCAAAATGGGGTCACTCTGAAGCAGATGCCAATGAGTGTTCAAATATTTCCTGATGGTTTTGTGGCAATTATTGTATGTTGTTATAAAATTCAGTGCTTTCGTTTCCTCGGTCTTTTCTTTATTCTTCTGTGTTAAAAACATGGCACAGCAATGGGCTCAAAAACAGCTTCGTCTTATGCAAACCTATTTATGGGTCTTTTTGAAGGAATACATATATATGACAACGAACATAAGAAAGGCCTGGTCCTATACAAAAGGTACATTGATGACCTGTTCCTCATCTGGGACACTGAGCTTGGCAATTTCGACAATTTCTTTGATAATATGAACAATAACAACTGGGGCATCAAGTTCGAGCCAACAATACATGAAAACAACATCAATTTCCTTGACCTTACAATCTTTTCTGTTGATACACAGATCTACACAAAAACATATTTTAAACCGACAGACAAGAACTCCTACATCAACTATATGAGTGGACACTACACAAAATGGTTGCGTAATATTCCGGCTAACCAATTCAGAAGAATAAAGAAAAATTGCACTTCAGAAGAAGATTATACATCACAGTCCCAAATCCTCAAAGATAGATTCTTAGAGAGAGGTTACCCGAAGGAATTAATATCCAGTACGCAGAGACACAGTGGAGAAATCCCTCAAGCAATTCTCCTAACACAGAAGAATAAGGAAAAGACCGAGGAAACGAAAGCACTGAATTTTATAACAACATACAATAATTGCCACAAAACCATCAGGAAATGTTTGAACACTCATTGGCATCTGCTTCAGAGTGACCCCATTTTGAAATCAATCATACCTGGGAAACCAGGGATAACATTCCGCAGAGCCCCAAATATAAAAGGAATAGTAGCTCCAAGTTGGCTTAAACAAAAAATGACCACGAAACCCAGCAAAGAACCACTGAAAAAGGTCTCAAAGTGCAGAAGAAATAGATGTCTCTGTTGTCAAAGTATACAACAGACAACCACCTTCCAATCTACCTCGACAAAAGAATCCTTTTCCATCAAACATGGTATGAATTGTTTAACAGAATTCGTTATCCATTTGCTTGAATGCCCGTGCGGATTGCAATATATAGGGAGGACCATCAGACCGCTTCACGAAAGGCTAAACAAACACCGTTCAAATATAAAGAATTGTTATAGAGTGTGACGAACAGCCCACGGCCGTTCGTCCACTTACGGGCGACGACTAACGGGGGTCCCGCTGCCACCAAAACGCGACGGACAGCGGACCCTGTGTCACCACTATGTCACGATCCCACCACTGACACCGGTGTATCAGCGGACGGAGGGACGTGACACAATGCCGGCACACGGCTATCACAGGCGCAGTGGGGCTTATCTTAGTTATCCCACCACTGGCACCATGTGACAAAAATATCCAGCAAGCTAATCTCACTCTACAATTTGCCGCAGGGGGAGTTTAATTTGGATGCCCCACCACTGCTATCAATCTTCCAAGTACTGCGGGGATTTGTGTATATCCCACTTTCTCAGTTCCACCTTGGAACTCGCAGCTCTCCGGCGCCCCCCTTACCCTCAGGTCAGTCAGGGAACTGCACCTAGGATAATTGGTCGCCGGACGGGCTGCCTGTTGTGAACCGGCAATTAGGCTTCTGCAGTAAGGGAATTATCAATGCTGTGGCCGCAGACCCTTATTCAGCAATATAAGACCCTTCTGTACTGCCAGCAAGCCGTAATAGCCGTACACAACGCGCTGCCACCAGTCACGGTTACTTAATTCACAGTGTTAAATTAAGAGGGTCCGTGGCAAACCCCTTGAATTAGTAGCGATTATCTATCAAAGGCGTATAGTTCGAGTCTTAGAGCATAAGAGACAGATCTAAATAATTATTTCATTTATTTTCCGAAAGAGGACAGTGATTACAGATAAAAGTTGCTATAAAATTGAGACATAAAATATGTACAGTACAGGTATAAAATAAAAGTGGAGAAAACAAAGAGATTACACTCACAGTTCCATATTGTTCCTTAGGCAGACCATGCGGCTAAGGTGGGTGGAGGCGGAGCTGCACTTCTCCGCTCATCTGAGTTCTTGTCAGCACGGATTCTGCAGCTGTTCTGAGCTGGTTTGCCCAGGAAATGCCTTATAGACTTTCCTATGTGACATCACAGAGAGGTGCATTCTGGGTTGATCCCACCTCTCTTATCCAAGTTATGTTTTGGCTACAAAACTTAGATTAGCTATAACTTTATGGGAGAAGCTGGTATGGACTCATCAGTGGTATCATGTTTCCCAGCGTAATGAGCCCATAAAGAAAACATCAAACATCTATGCGATATGACCGTCCATTTGGGCGCAAATCCTATCTCATGTTCTGGACAGGGTAGAACTTCGAAACATACGCGGTCTCGAAGCTGGGACCGCTCAGGTTACAAAAATATGATTTTCATATCTCTAGGGTATTTGGTTCTTATGGTATAGTCTCTCATAGTTTTATTCGTTTCAAACAAAGAAGTTTAGTTCCCGCACTTTTTTCTCTTTCAGCTGAGAGAAGCCAAATGGTGTGAGGAAGATGGTCTAGCTAATTAACATTCCTGCTCTTCCAGAGGAAGTGGCAGGGTTGGTAAAACCTGGGGGGAAGGAATTCCTACTACTGACAGTTTACAATGTCCTAGGATGGAGGATTTGTTAGCACATTGCAACAGAAAACATATCTTGCAGATATTATACATCACACCTCCCCCCTTAAGAGGGCGCTAAGGAGGCATTACCTCTCGGTAATCGGCCATGCGCACCTCAGCGGGTTCGCCCCGGCGGGACAACCCATCGGCATTGCCGTTTTCACTGCCCTTCCTGTGTTTTACAGTAAAATCGTACTGTTGAAGGGCAAGGCTCCAGCGGAGCAATCTTCCATTGGTTCCGGACACTGTGTGCAACCAGCTCAGAGGGTTGTGGTCGGTTACCACCGTGAAGGCGCGCCCGTACAGGTAGGGCTGCAAACGCTGCAGTGCCCACACCATGGCCAGACACTCCTTCTCGATGGTCGAGTATGCCACTTCCCTCGGCAAAAGTTTCCGGCTCAGGTACAACACGGGGTGCTCTTGGTCCCCCGAGTCGACCTGGCTAAGCACAGCACCGAGGCCAAACTCGCTGGCGTCGGTCTGTACCAGAAACGGGCGACTGCTGTCGACTGCTCTCAACACTGGAGAGTTGCACAGGGCTGCTTTCAAAGCTTGGAAAGCCGCCTCACAGTCATCTGTCCAGTTGACTGTTTGGGGTAGCCTCTGCTTGGTGAGGTCAGTCAAGGGTTTGGCAAGGGCGCTATAGTCCTGTACGAACCGCCTATAGTACCCTGCAGTGCCCAAGAAGGACTTCACCTGTTTCTTGGTCCTGGGGGTGGGCCAGGACACGATTGCGTCCACTTTTTCTGGCTCCGGACTCATGGAACCCCCGCCTACCCGGTGCCCCAGGTAGTGGACCTTGCGCATGCCTATCTGGCACTTCCCCGGCTTGATGGTCAGGCCTGCCTGGTGAAGACGCTTGAGCACCTCCTGGAGGTGCTGAAGGTGTTCCTCCCAGGTGGAACTGAAGACGGCAATATCGTCTAAGTACGCCACGGCGTACTCCTCCAGTCCCCGAAGCAGGTGGTTGACCATCCGCTGGAAAGTGGCAGGGGCATTCTTCATGCCGAAGGGCATGACCGTGGACTCGTACAGTCCAAAGGGGGTGATAAAGGCGGATTTCTCCTGCGCCTCAGGGCTCAGGGGAATCTGCCAGTATCCCCGACTCAAATCCATGATGGATATGTAGTTGGCGTTTGTCAACCGCTCGAGCAGATCCTCGATGCGCGGCATTGGGTGGGCATCAGAGGTTGTGATGGCGTTGAGCCCCCTGTAGTCCACGCAGAACCGGGTGGTTCGATCCTTTTTAGGAACGAGGACTACAGGTGAAGCCCACGCACCTTTTGACCGTCGAATCACTCCCAGCCTTAACATCTCATCGACCTCTTGGCGCATGACTTGTTGCACCGTTTCAGAGATCCGATAAGGTGTTCGCCGTAATGGGGCATGATTCCCGGTGTCCACCTCATGAACCGCTAACTCCGTCCTCCCAGGACGGTTGGTGAACACGGGCCGGAAGAGTTCCAGGGTGGCCATCAACTGCAACCGCTGGGACACGGTGAGCGAACCACTTATCTCCATGTCCTCAATGGACCCATTGGCCTTGGCCTGGGCCAGCATGTCCAGGAGGGAATCTTCCTCCCCATCCTCTGGCAGATTGCAGACCGGTAGGATGCAAGCTTCACGTTCGTAGTGCGCCTTCAGCATGTTGACGTGAAAGGCCTTGCGCCTACCCCGAGCATGGTCAAGCGTGACCACGTAGGTGACCGGGTTGAGCTGTTGGTGGACGACGTACGGGCCTTCCCAGGCTGCCTGAAGCTTATCCGTTGGTACAGGGACCAGCGCCCACACCTTTTGGCCCACCTGGTAGGTCCGCTCCCGGGCGTTCTGGTCGTACCAGTGCTTCTGGTCAGCCTGAGCCTGCGTCATGTTGTCATGCACCAACTGCGTCAAGGTCTGCATCTTGTCACGGAAGCGCATAACATAATCCACGATGGACACTTCTGTGGGGTTTGGCTCATCTTCCCAGGATTCTCTTATCAACCCAAGGGGTCCCCGGACTCGCCTGCCATACAGGAGCTCGAAGGGGGAGAACCCGGTCGAGGCCTGCGGAACTTCTCTGTAAGCGAACAGCAGGTGTGGGAGGTACCGCTCCCAGTCGCGCCCTTGGGTCTCATCCAGTATGCGGAGCATCTGTTTGAGGGTACCGTTGAAGCGTTCACACAAACCATTAGTCTGTGGGTGATACGGACTCGATACCAGGTGCGTCACCTGCATTTTCTCACAGAGAGCCTCCATTAGGCGAGACATGAATTGGGGCCCTTGATCGGTAAGCATCTCCCTGGGAAATCCTACTCTTGAAAAGATGGTCACCAGTGCGTCAGCCACCTGATCTGCCCTGGTTGAAGACAGAGCTACTGCCTCTGGGTACCGGGTAGCGTAGTCTACCACGGTGAGAATGTATCGCTTTCCGGAGCTGCTGGGGACGGACAGCGGTCCTACAATGTCCACCGCGATTCTCTGGAAAGGCTCCTCTATCACCGGCAAAGGAATAAAGGGAGCCTTAAGAGCAGGCCCCGCCTTACCCACTTTTTGACAGGTGGCACAGGAGCGGCAGTAGTGTGTTACATCTGTCCCCATCTTGGGCCAATAGAAGTGTTGAGACAGCCGTGCCTTTGTTTTGCTGATCCCCAAGTGTCCAGCGAGTGGAATCTCATGGGCAATCCGCAACAACTCAGTTCTGAACTGATAGGGGACGACCAGCTGTCTTTCCCTCAACCACTCCTTTTTAGGATCTCCGGGTACTGTCTCCCGGTACAACCTTCCTCGTTCCCAGAACACCCTCTCCTTATCAGGCTTGGAGGTGGGCGTCTCGGCGAGACCTCTCAATTTCTCCAGGCTGGCATCTGAGTGCAGAGCAGCCTGGAACTCCATGCTGGAGGCTGCCAGAAGTGACGTCAGGGTCCCCTCTTTACTGGGACCCTCTGGAACCGGCTCTGGGTTCACCTCTGGTTCAGTCTCTCCTGTAGCAGCAGAGGGTCCAGAAGACAGTGCGTTACCTGCGATCTGGGCACTCTGACTGCGTGTGACAGCTGCTATGTATGCTGTCTCCCTGGGGATTTCTTCAGACCCACCAGCTGGTGCTGCCCTGGGCTCTACCTCCCCATCCACCCCCAACACTTCAGGAGCAGTGCTACTTATGGGCCAGTTACCTTCCTCGGTGGCACTGGTCAGCTGCATGGCATTACCTTCCTCATGGTCCCCATGCACCTCCCCATTTCCTTGAGCACCGTTGCTTACTCCTGCCAGGGGTTCCTCAGCCGTCTCACTCCGCAGAGTGATGGGGCTGAGCACTTCGGTACCTGTGGACACATCTACCGCTTCAAAGAAAGGGTTAACGGGTTCAGTCGGCACAGATACATCAACATCATCATCATCATTCCTAGGAAAAGAATGGTTATCAGTTTGCTTTGGTACATTCACATCAGCATCATACCTTGGGAAAGAATGGTTGTTAGTTGCATCATTACTCATCAAGGCATTAGCAGGTAACACATTCAGTTTCCCATCATCAACATCATCAGGGTTAACGTTACCCTTATTATCAGTTTGGGGAAGGGTGTCAGGGACATAGTATGCAACCATCCTCCCCAAGTCAGTCCCCAATAAAACATCAGTGGGCAAATTTTCAGACACTCCCACCTCCCTCAACCCGCTCCCGGCACCCCAATCAAGAAAAACTCGTGCCACTGGCAAGGGACAACAGGTTCCTCCAATCCCAGTGACAGTCAAGGTTTTCCCCTCAACAAACTCTTCAGGGGCCGCCAGTCCAGGACGGATGAGGGTTCGTTCAGCCCCGGTGTCCTTGAGGCCTGTAGCAAGACGGGCCCCCACCTGAACAGGTTGAACGTTGTCGTCAGCCCTCCCAACCACACCTCCCACCAAAAGAACAGAGGCGTTGGGCCCGGGGGCCTTGGCTGGGGGGTTCTTCGGCCTATCCGGACAGGTGTAAGAGAAGTGACCAGGCCGCTTGCAGTGGTGACACAGGCGACTGTCAGTAGCCGGCCTGTTGTTGGCAACAGGGACAGGGCCTCCGGAGGGACGGCTAGCTGGGGCATTGGGGTTGGTTGCTGGCTTACCCCCTTTCCAGCTGGTGGCGACTGGCCTCCGCGTCTCGGGCTTCCGGTTGGCCTCGTGGTTGTCGGCGATCTGCGCCGCTTTGTCCGCGTTCGTTGGTTCGTGGTCCAGGATGAACTGTCGGACCTCAGCTGGGCAGAGATGCAGGAACTGGTCTTTGATCATCAGGTCCCGTAGCTGCTCAAAGGTTTCAACGGACAGTCCATGGATCCACTGGTCAAAGTGGGTCCTGAGTCCTTGCACCACATCACTGTAGCTATCGTGTGGGCCACGTTGGAGGTGCCGGAACTTCTTTCGGTATACCTCAGGTGTCAGCCGGTATTTGGCGATCAGCGCCTGCTTTATGGCGTCATAGTCGTCATCGGCTTCTGGCGGAAGAGAAGCAAATGCCTCCAGGGCTTTGCCTTTTAGCCCTGGGGTCAAGTACCTTGCCCATTGGTCTCTAGGCAGCTGGTACTGTCTGCAGGCTTTCTCAAAGGCTCGCAGAAATGTGTCCAAGTCCCCATCCTTTTCCATCACTGGAAAATGCTCTGGCCGGGGTTTTGGAGTCTGGACGCTGCTGGGCTCACTGCTTCGGGCTGTGGGGGCATTCCCACCCCGCTGGAGTACCTCCAGTTCATGGGCCCTCTGCGCCTGGCGCTCACGTTCGGCTTGGGCCTCCTGCCGATATTGCTGGATCAGCCTCACCCGCCCATCCCTGTCTTCGGCGGGGAGTTCGTCCAAGGCCATTTGCAGATAGGGGTCCACCCCGTTCTGGTTGAATGTGGGGCCAGCGCTCAGGAGTGGAGCCTCTGCTGCAGCCCCATGGCAACTTGGGCCAACTTCTGCGCTCGCTGGATTCTGGTCGTTGTCCAGCTGCACTAGAGCCGCGATCATTTGATCTTTGGTTCCGCCTGCGGCGTCTATGCCTCGGTACGTGCATAACCCAGCAAGGGTGTCCTTTTTCTGCTTCTGATACCACTCCACTGTCATCGCCGCCATGGTTGCCAAATAAAAGATAGAAAAAGAAAAACGAAGAAACGGGAGGGGGATACTTGCAAGTACACACTAATGTCTCAGGACTAGTAACCACTGAGTCTGTTCTCCAAAACCTATGATGCAGGATTCCCGCAGGAACCGTGCAGGTCTTTAGTGAGAGGAATGATTGCTCAAACCAAATCACTAATGCTCTAGGATTATCCCACCGCTCTGCCACCAATATGTGACGAACAGCCCACCGCCGTTCGTCTACTTACGGGCGACGACTAACGGGGGTCCCGCTGCCACCAAAACGCGACGGACAGCGGACCCTGTGTCACCACTATGTCACGATCCCACCACTGACACCGGTGTATCAGCGGACGGAGGGACGTGACACAATGCCGGCACACGGCTATCACAGGCGCAGTGGGGCTTATCTTAGTTATCCCACCACTGGCACCATGTGACAAAAATATCCAGCAAGCTAATCTCGCTCTACAATTTGCCGCAGGGGGAGTTTAATTTGGATGCCCCACCACTGCTATCAATCTTCCAAGTACTGCGGGGATTTGTGTATATCCCACTTTCTCAGTTCCACCTTGGAACTCGCAGCTCTCTGGCACCCCCCTTACCCTCAGGTCAGTCAGGGAACTGCACCTAGGATAATTGGTCGCCGGACGGGCTGCCTGTTGTGAACCGGCAATTAGGCTTCTGCAGTAAGGGAATTATCAATGCTGTGGCCGCAGACCCTTATTCAGCAATATAAGACCCTTCTGTACTGCCAGCAAGCCGTAATAGCCGTACACAACGCGCTGCCACCAGTCACGGTTACTTAATTCACAGTGTTAAATTAAGAGGGTCCGTGGCAAACCCCTTGAATTAGTAGCGATTATCTATCAAAGGCGTATAGTTCGAGTCTTAGAGCATAGAGACAGATCTAAATAATTATTTCATTTATTTTCCGAAAGAGGACAGTGATTACAGATAAAAGTTGCTATAAAATTGAGACATAAAATATGTACAGTACAGGTATAAAATAAAAGTGGAGAAAACAAAGAGATTACACTCACAGTTCCATATTGTTCCTTAGGCAGACCATGCGGCTAAGGTGGGTGGAGGCGGAGCTGCACTTCTCCGCTCATCTGAGTTCTTGTCAGCACGGATTCTGCAGCTGTTCTGAGCTGGTTTGCCCAGGAAATGCCTTATAGACTTTCCTATGTGACATCACAGAGAGGTGCATTCTGGGTTGATCCCACCTCTCTTATCCAAGTTATGTTTTGGCTACAAAACTTAGATTAGCTATAACTTTATGGGAGAAGCTGGTATGGACTCATCAGTGGTATCATGTTTCCCAGCGTAATGAGCCCATCAAGAAAACATCAAACATCTATGCGATATGACCGTCCATTTGGGCGCAAATCCTATCTCATGTTCTGGACAGGGTAGAACTTCAAAACATACGCGGTCTCGAAGCTGGGACCGCTCAGGTTACAAAAATATGATTTTCATATCTCTAGGGTATTTGGTTCTTATGGTATAGTCTCTCATAGTTTTATTCGTTTCAAACAAAGAAGTTTAGTTCCCGCACTTTTTTCTCTTTCAGCTGAGAGAAGCCAAATGGTGTGAGGAAGATGGTCTAGCTAATTAACATTCCTGCTCTTCCAGAGGAAGTGGCAGGGTTGGTAAAACCTGGGGGGAAGGAATTCCTACTACTGACAGTTTACAATGTCCTAGGATGGAGGATTTGTTAGCACATTGCAACAGAAAACATATCTTGCAGATATTATACATCACATAGAGCCCATGGTGTGTCACTCCATTATGACACCCATCACAACAGAGATATAAGAGCAATCAAACTAATCCCAATTGATCACATAGCAGACTATGTACCAAATAGGTTCGAATACCTAAAAAAACGTGAGAAATACTGGATGTTTAAGCTGGACACATTAAAACCAAAAGGCTTGAATATAATTTCTGAATTGATATGAATTCCCACACCACGCTTGTGCTATATTGTTTGCGCCTGTATGGAGACCTGTGATCTTCCTGGGTATTAGAACCTAGGTTTACTGTACCAACAGACACACGATCTATGGATGATACCACCACAACCAATATATAAAATAGTGCCCATAAACACACGGAAGATAAGAAACACAGTTTTTAAGCCATTTTTAATAGTTTTAATACAAATTTTTTAGATAATTTTTTATTGATAATAAATAATTAAAATAAAATAAAAACTTTTAAGAAGCAGTTGATCTTAGGAATAATCTGGTTTATATTTAATGAAATTTATTTTAAATAGCAGCACCACTCTTTGCTCCCCTCCTAAAACAAAAATAAAGAAGATTGTTTGTCAACATAATAATATTATTTTTGATATATTTCTTTGACAATTTTTTATAACAATTCTTTTATAACAACCATAGGACCATATATTTAACAGGATAGTGTCATGAAAAAGCAGTTTATAGAACCTTCGATCCAACGGCTCTGATACCAGTGAGATGGTGGCGCTCAACATTAGTCACAGGAGAAAACACTGAAACCAGCAAATACATGGGTTCTACTACCCTGAAAGTCGGGTGGCAATGAGTTTATAAAACACTTTTTCTGCAGTGATAGTCTGGATATTTTAGCAACGTTTCTGCTGCATTTTTCATGGAAATTTTTACATCATTCTGTTTGTAAGATTTTTATGTACATTTTAGCAAGTGTTTTGGACCATTTTCTTGTTTTATTATGCTATTTATGTGAAATTCCGCCAAAAATGCTGGCTCCTCCCCCAGTGATGACCATTATGACATCACATGTAAACAGAACACACCCATAATTGCTAATGTAAGGGGCTATAAATTCGCTGCTCCTATGGCTGATGTAATATCCCTGAGGAAGGTGCCAGGAAGGGCGCCGAAACGCGTAGGAGGAAATAAAGGAGTACACTGCTACAACATCTTGCATCCCAGGTGATTTGTTAATCTCGGCAGCGCGGACTGCAACACACCCTGCTTCCCACAACTTTCTGAAGGTTTTTCCACGTGCGAGTGGTTGGTGGAGGTCCTGCAGCAGCTGATTCTGTGATATGCTCTCAAGCCAGTTGTGGGTTACACAACTGGAATAGGTGAGTGGAACTGTATTATACCGCTCATACTTCAAGTGTCACTAGTGATAGGACACTATTGCGCCTCTTGTTCCCCCCACCATTTTTTGTATTGAATATTTCTTTGACATGTGAGTGGGACAATACTAGAATCAATTTTCTGGATGTCACGATTTCTAAGGATAATCGAGGCAATGTAAATACTGACATTTTCCGAAAACCCACCTCCACTAATACATTATTACACGCATCTTCTTGTCATCCGCGACATATGGTTACTTCCATACCGGTGGGACAATTTCTCCGTTTGAGACGGTTTTGCTCATGGGACGTAGATTTTGAGAGGCGGGCGGAAGAATTGAAATTGCGATTTCTTGAACGTGGGTATAGTAGGCGGACCGTTAAGGCGGCCTATCATAGGGCCAAGCACTCTAAACGGAATTTTCTACTCTATAAGAAACAGGCCAGGGAACCTGATACTACAAATCAATGTAGGTTTATTACCACGTTCCACCCTTATTCGGATCGTGTTAGATCAGCATTAACTAAGGCATGGCCTATTTTACAAGTAGATTCTGTAATTAATAAGTTTTTACCTAAACGACCATTAATTACGTTTAGACGTGCCAGGAATTTACGTGACCTCTTAACTAAAAGCCACCATGTGGGCTTACAGTCACAGACATCTCTGGGCATTGGTTCAATTATGGGTGGTTGTTCTCCTTGTGGCCGTTGTGTGGCATGCCCTAATGTGGACAGGTGCGATGACTTCTCTAATTCGGCTGGTACAAAAACTTATAGTATCAGGAAACGAATCACATGTACCACAAGGTATGTGGTGTACTTTGCCACTTGCCCTTGTGGATTAATTTACGTGGGGATGACCACAAAACAGCTTAAAGTCCGGATTAGAGAACATGTTTTGGGCATTCAAGCCGCCGACGGGCATGATGAGACAACCACCCTTAAAACTATCCCCAAACATTTTAAGTTATTCCATCAATGCAACAGCTCTCTTTTGAGAGTTTGCGGCATTGATGTGTTGGAGATTAACATCAGGGGTGGTAATTTGTCCAAACGTTTAGGTCAATTGGAGTGTAGATGGATTTGGACCCTCAATACAGTTCAGCCATACGGATTAAATGAGAATCTCAGCTTTTCGCCATTTCTCTAGCCACTGGTTCACTATGCTTGGTTATGCTTCCGCATACATTATTTTTAATTGATTTTAATTATGTTTTTGTCTTTGTTTTCTTTAGTGATTTGTGTTATTGATGACGGCTATCTGTATCCGGTTACTTACATGGACGCGTATTCATCTCTGGATTTTTCCACAATCGTCGCTATACATATATATTGTATGTGTTGGTGTTTTCTGCCATCCTGAGTGTTTTCGCCTGCGGGGATGTGTATGTATATATATATATATATATATATATATATATATATATATATATATATATATATATATATATATATATATATACACACACATACACACACACACATATATATAATTTTTGGGGCCGTATTTTGCTGAGACAGATTGATGCTGTATTTGTCATGATGTACTTGTGTCTGTAATGTAATGATTAATATTTGTCCTATAATTATTGGCATGGCTATTATACTTGTGATGTATCTGTTCTTAATGCATTTATATGGGATCGCTTAGTTATAACTGTATGAGTACTTTCATCCTCTTTGATGATACTTTATATATACATATACTTGTATAGTAATGTTAACGCTTTTGTATAAACTGCTATATTTATCTGCGATTTTATGGCGATTATGTTTGTTTAGGCATGGGTCTCTATCATATGGATTTATGCTATCAGTTCAATGTATGGTGTTATTTATACGAAGCCAATTTTTCCTATTATCTGTTATGCTCATGATAATACTATATAGTTTTCTGTTAGGCTTTGCCCTTGTGACACACTTTGATTAATATTTCCTCTAGTTGCCCATTCCCTTGCCCACACATGCAATGGTGCGCCCTATCTTTCCCATTGCGGTGCGCGTGCGCCCTGCTTTCGCTGCGTCGGCCGGTCCGCGGCTCGGCGGTGCGCCGACTTCCGGGTCACGTGGCGCCCCACGTGACTCCGGCTGTCGGCTGCCCGTGTGAGCGCGATTCGGAGGACGTGACGTCACCGGGGGGCCGCGCGGCCGCAATGATGTTTCCGGTATGGATTATATTTAAAGTCCAGACCTAGAACTTAAAGCTTATTCCCCCTGATGAAGGCACGCCGAAACGCACGTTGGGGTTGGTAGGTCTGTCCGGGAGGGTTGCTTTATTGCCTACAAGGTATCTGTATACTTGCATATTTTGATCAATATTAGTGGTATTCACCTGTTAGATGGATGTGACTCTGCTTTGGTTATGGCAAGTTTGCCTGTATGGGTACCTTGCATCCATTACTATTTGGCACAATATTATGAGTGACTGATGTATTCACAATACTCTGTTGTTTATTGCTACTCCCTTGTGACATACCTACCTTGGGCTTTCTGTATGTGGTTGATATAGCCTTTTTTCATCTTCCAGCCCTTTTCTATGCATGTTTGTCTGTATATTTTTAATATACCAATAAAATTGTTTTTACTTGGCGATTGACCTTATGACTGTATTTGCCATTTGTCTGTGAGTTCACATTGCAGTTGGTCTTTTCTCTGTCCTTATTATGGTGGATATGTGAGATTGTGGTTGTGTCCATTATAATAGTTCTATTCTTCTTATCCACTATGTTCATTGGACTATTCTCAACTTATATTACTGGACAGGTTACACCACTACCTTTATTTGGCAGCCGCACAGCGGTACGCCTTATCGATGATGCCCAGAAATAGCATGTACTTGAGTGAAATGGCAAGTGCAGCTTCAAGTGGCCTCTCCTCCTCTTCCTCCACCTCAACATCACACCTAGTACAGTTCACAGATGTGGCACCTAAATTTCCCTTGCCCCCCCCCCTCCGTCCGTCCCAACTATCCAAATGTTCAAGTGAGTTCACAGAACCACAGATGGGTGATTCTGAAGAGCTGTTCACTCATTCTATGCCATGTTCATCAGAACTGTACTCAAAAGTTTTGCAGAGTCAAGATGAAGAAATCTGCACCGATGCCCAATATTTTTTTAGCTTGGACCTGGGGCAGGAAGAAGTACAGTCCCAACAGCATCCTGACCCTCGTCATCAGACGTTAACTAGAGTTGAGCGACTTTGGTCGGATCGGGTTTCGTGAAACCCGAATGAAACAAAATAAGTTTCAGATGAAACTCGTCCGACTAGAGCAAAAAAAGTCGGTTTCGTCCGACTTTTATTTCCCATTGACTTGCATTGGGGTCGGGTTTCGGACGAAACTCCGATTTTGTTTTGCTCTAGTCGGACGAGTTTCATCTGAAACTTATTTTGTTTCATTCGGGTTTCACGAAACCCGATCCGACCAAAGTCGCTCAACTCTAACGTTAACCCCTGGGGGGAGGTGATCCTGATGAGACTCACGTGGACTGTACTGTTCTGTCAGGGCAAGAAAAGGATGACAGTGACTCCAATGGACAGGAATGTGATAACACAGAAGATGATGATGATGATGATGATGATTTGTTAGATCCCAGTTGGTGTGAACATAGAGGCACACAGCTGAGTAGGTCATCTGAGGAGCAAGACAGGAAGGTTACGTTGCGCCGTTCATCACAGACATGTTGTGATGCAGCCACGACGAGCGATACATCCTCAGCCACAT
Source organism: Dendrobates tinctorius (assembly GCF_039654945.1). NCBI lineage: Eukaryota > Metazoa > Chordata > Amphibia > Anura > Dendrobatidae > Dendrobates > Dendrobates tinctorius. The sequence continues at coordinate 25,500,501 of NW_027361730.1, read as the reverse complement.
CTCTGCGTCTGACCAGCAGCGTCCGCGGGTCTGCAGCTCACAGGGGTGGCAAGGGTTGCTTAGCCTGGGCCTTTTTTGACAATGCAAAGGATGAGCCAAATCACGTAATCTGCCAACTTTCCCAAAAAAAAAAAAAAAAAAAAAAAAAAACTGTCGAGGTACAAATTGCAATAATTTCACTACTACATGTGTGAATCTTGCGCAATCAACATTCTTTAATGTGGGAATCCCACTGCGCAAAAATGCGGACCGGTGGACATACACTCACTGGCCACTTTATTAGGTACACCATGCTAGTAACGGGTTGGACCCCCTTTTGCCTTCAGAACTGCCTCAATTCTTCGTGGCAGAGATTCAACAAGGTGCTGGAAGCATTCCTCAGAGATTTTGGACCATATTGACATGATGGCATCACACAGTTGGCGCAGATTTGTCGGCTGCACATCCCTGATGCGAATCTCCTGTTCCACCACATCCCAAAGATGCTCTATTGGATTGAGATCTGGTGACTGAGGAGGCCATTTGAGTACAGTGAACTCATTGTCATGTTCAAGAAACCAATCTGAGATGATTCGAGCTTTATGACATGGCGCATTATCCTGCTGAAAGTAGCCATCAGATGCCTGTTCTTAGCTGAGAGGAGTGGTACCCAGTGTGGTCTTCTGCTGCTGTAGCCCATCTGCCTCAAAGTTCGACGCACTGTGCGTTCAGAGATGCTCTTCTGCCTACCTTGGTTGTAACGGGTGGCAATTTGAGTCACTGTTGCCTTTCTATCAGCTCGAACCAGTATGCCCATTCTCCTCTGACCTCTGGCATCAACAAGGCATTTCCGGCCACAGAACTGCCGCTCACTGGATTTTTTTTCTTTTTCGGACCATTCTCTGTAAACCCTAGAGATGGTTGTGCGTGAAAATCCCAGTAGATCAGCAGTTTCTGAAATACTCAGACCAGCCCTTCTGGCACCAACAATCTTGCCACGTTCAAAGGCACTCAAATCACCTTTCTTCCCCATACTGATGCTCGGTTTGAACTGCAGGAGATTGTCTTGACCATGTCTACATGCCTAAATGCACTGAGTTGCCGCCATGTGATTGGCTGATTAGAAATTAAGTCTTAACACACAGTTGGACAGGTGTACCTAATAAAGTGGCCAGTGAGTGTAAATCACCATCAAAAGCCCCATCAATCGGCTGCTTCTACCTCCTCCTCTGTTACTGTGCCAAATATTGAGAGGCAGGTCTTTGACCGTAGAACCTCGGGTTCTTTACCTGATCGAGTTACACTGACTGAGAGGCCGCCTTCAGCTGTAATGGAAGCGGACATGCCTACTGTTTTTGACCGATCTCAGAAAACAATCACACCACAAGTTTCTCAATCCACAGTAACATCTCCGCCTGCACTTCTCTTACAGTCCAGCAGTTTGTACGGTTCACCGTACTCCAGCACTGCAGCCAGCCCAAGGTTGTGCAGTTGTCACGGAAAAGCTTGTTTCCTCCAATGCATGACAAAGCTAAGAGGTTGAACTCCATCTCCAATTTGTTGGCCACGGAAATGCTGTCTTTCTGCCTAGTGGACACCGAAGGATTCTGAAAAGTGATAGCCGTCGCAGTCCCCCAGTACCAATTACCCAGTCGCCATTATTTTTCTAAGAAAGCTTGTGCCTGCGCTACACCAGCATGTAGCAGACATCACCCGTTCCTTAAATTCTCTGTCTGCCGGGGTGCATTTCACTGGTCACTGGGTGACTCTGGTGGCTGTGGGGACAGGCGCGGCTCCACAAGAAACTGTCGGATGAAGAGGATGATCCTTCCCTCTATGTTGTTCGGGGTTGGCGGGAGGGGACAGAGGGAGCGAGCCTCATTGTTACCCAGCCACCAACACAGCATGGGCTCAAACCTCATGGTACAGCCCGACATATGAGTGCCTTATTGCTGCACTATCTGCAACATGATTCCCGTATAGTAATGATTATAAATAATGCTGACTACTGAGTTGCCACTTTATTAAATCCACATTATAAAACCAAATTTTGCCAGACGATTCCCACCCTAGAAAGGGACCCTCGAATGCTGGAGTATCGAAACACGCTTTTATACAACCGTTAGAGAGCTTTTCCCCAAGACAGCAGTGAAGCACACAGTTTGCATCGCAGCTGTAGACTTTCAACCTCCGGCCCATCAATTAGTCAACGACAAAACATTAGCTGCAGCAGCAGTGGAAGAAGCAATTTCTGTGAGTCCTTTGACACTTTTTTTTTTAGACCAACTCGTGTACCAGCACAACAGAGTCCAAGTATTACACAGGGTGAATAAATGGAGAGGAAGGTGCAGGAATATCTAGAACAAAATATCAATACCATTAGGGAGGGTTTGGACCCTTTCACATTTTGGTCTTCCAAAACAGAGGAGTGGCCTGAGCTCGCCTCACATGCAGGACCTTGAAATGCTTCATATGGAGCCAAAGAAGCTCCTTTGGAGGCAGCTGAAACCCAATGTTGTCCAGGGACAGCCCCAAAACCATCTGGAGAAGGTCTGTATGGAGGAGTGGGCCAAATTCCCTGCTGCAGTGTGTACAAACTTAGTCAAGAACTACAGGAAAAGTTTGATGTCTGTAACTGCAAACAAAAGGTTTCTGTACCAAATATTAAGTTCTGTTTTTCTATTGTATCAAATACTAATTTCCTGCAATAAAATGCAAATTACGGAATTATGTTAAAATCATACAATGTGATTTTCCAAATTTTTTTAAGATTCTGTCTCTCACAGTTTTAAGTGTACCTACGAAAAGAATTACAGATCACTCCATTCATTGTAGGTGGGAAAACTTGCAAAATTGTCAGTGTATGAAATAATTATTTTCCCTACTGTATGTCTGCTCTTGTGCACAGGGTCGGACTGGATTAGCAGGGTACCAGTGAAATGCCTGGTGGTCCAACCGATAAAGAGAGAAGAGAAAAAAAATTTAACGTGCCCAATGGGCCATTATACTGTATGGGGCAATAAATGGGGGCCATTATATACTGTATGGGGCATTATATGGGTCCCATTAGACTGCATGCGGCATTATATGGTGCCCATAATACAGTATGGAGAACTATGTGGTGCCCATAATACTCTATGGAAGACTATACTGTCTGGTCTAAAATGTTAAGTGTGCAGTGCGCTGCAAGGATTTGCCGGTTTCTTAGCTATTGTAGAATTTCATAATCTTCCCTTGAGAAAGCAGTAAGCCAAACACGCAAAAACGCACATTGGTGATTTTTCATTCCTGATAATTATAGCCTGAGTCCTTTGCCACATTGGGTAAGATGTTCTCTTCCCATTAGCATGTTTTGTTGGACCATTTTTTGGCCTGAGACACTATTATACATGTTGTTGGGGTGTTTCTGATAACCATGACCCACTCCAACTTTTGGATGGTTTATTGGTCAGTTAAATAATGATTTCATTATACACTGGCTATGTGCTTCCCTCTAAGGCCTGTTTCACACTTCCGTTTGTCTCCATCAGTCAAGATCCGCCGTTTTGCAAAAAAAAAAAAAACATCTGCCATTTTTCTTGGCGGATCCGTTTTTTCCCCATAGACTTGCATTACCGGAGGATCTTGACGGATGGCCGTCCGTTGGATCCGTTTTTTGCAGGACGCCAAGACTGGATGGACAATGCAACGTTTTTCTGGCTGGCCGGATCCCCTCTCTCTCTCTCGACAGCGGTTCCTATAAATTTCTTCCTTCGCCGGATCCGTCAAAAAAACGGTCCGGCGCACACAGGTGGATCAGTTTTTCGCCATTTTGGCGGATTACAACTGACAGAAAAAACTGATGTGTGAAACAGGCCTAAGCAGAACACCTTTTCATTTTTAATTATATGTAATAATTGTGTTTGGGGAGGAGTAGGGGGTTAAGATTAAGAGCACATATACTCTTGTCTGTTTTATATGTTTATCTGTCTCATTTACATTTTTAAATGACCAGTTGGTTAATTAATAAAAATGTACTGTTTTAACCATACATGTTTTAATCATACTCCGTAATCTCCTATTCATATACTGTATACTACGTAAAGAGCTCCTGAGATCACTGCATTACCTGTACACAAACTATACACAGAGCTCCTGTGTATAATGTCGCCAGTGGTAATATTAGTGTTTTAGTATTGTGGTTTTTAATAATGATCAGTATTTTAGTATTCGGTCACTATGTGGTGGTAATATGTGATCTGGTCATTGTGTGATGGTATTTTATTCCTTGTATGTGGTATTATTTGGTCACTGTGTGTGGTGATATGTAGTCTGGTCACGGTGTGGTGCTATTTGCTCCTTGAATGTTGTATTATTGGTCTTGGTATAGTTGATTGTGTATGGAGGTTACTTGTTCTCCCTACTATCAATCAAGCTTAAGATTCTTGATTTCCAATAGAAATTAAATACTTGGACGTTTAACCCATCCCTGACCTGTGACTATTACACAGTAGCATATATGCACTTACAGACTCTCCACAGTGAAAAAGAAGTAATCACCTATCATAAGCCCATGTTCACACATTCAGTATTTGGACAGTATTTTGCCTCACTATTTGTAAGCCAAAACCTGAAATGGGTAAAAAAAAAAAAAAAAAAAAAGCGGAAGTGGTGCACTTGTTTCTATTATACTTTTCCGCTGATGGTTCAACTTCTGGTTTTGGCTTACAAATACCGATGTAAAATACTGACCAAATAATGAACGTGGCCAAAGGATAAGTGATAAGTTTTGATTTGAGGTGGTTCGACTGCTGGGACCTGCATCAATATGCAAAAAGGTACAACTTTTATCCCCATTAATATGGAGTGGCATGTACGACCCTGACCTCTGATCCATTAATTCCCTAAGGAGCTGCACTTGCCTTTTTCTAGTAGCTCCCAAAGAGGATGAATATAGCTGCGGTCAGACATTCCATCTGACGCTTCATTTTAAAATGAGGATAAAAGCACCCAGTCAGTGATAAAAGTTACACTTTTTTCTGATCAGTTTGCTTTCCAATGGTCGGATTCCATCGATGAATAAGTTAACAACTACCTAACCTGTGGATCGGTGATAAAGGTATTCTTTGATGAAAAAAAGTTAACACAAACTATTGTAGTTGTACATCTTAGTTATGGTGATGCACAGCAGAAGTGCAGGAGCTGCCTGTATTTTACAGTCGATTCTCTGCTATAACAGGGATAAAGACTAACAAGTATTTGTATATAGCTGTAGGGCCTACAGTCAATACCCCCTGTGGGACCCGACATCCGAGTCCAACCCTGTCCAGTGGTAATTAATAATGAGTGAAGTATTCTGCATGCACATTCTCCAGGTTTATTTATTTTGCTCACTCACATAGCGCCATTAATTCAGCAGCCTTTTACAGACATCATAACTTACACTATTGGGGTTCAGAACCCAAGTTTCCTGTAATTATGTACGTACGTTACAAGTTTATAGTTAAAACTCTGCCCTCCACCTCTCCAAACAAACCTACTTTACACCACTCATCACTTCCCTATCCAACAAACCTAAACAATTGACACTTTTCACTCCCTCCTCAGTCAAAGAGTGCATGTCCCAAAGAAAAAATTGATCATATCCAACAGGAAGTTTTTTTCCCCAAATCACCTAATAGCATCCATTCTCTCCTACACTTCATCTAGTTCAGTTTCAGTCTCTGAACTAGACACGGAAAAAGTTAGCAGTAATCTTGCATCTTCTTGCCCTAATTGCACCAGTGAATCTATCCCGTCACATCTCCTTCAGTCCCTTTTCCCGGCTTTCACCACTCGCTTATCTAAAATATTAAAATCTCTCTCATCTGGTATCTTTCCCTCATACTTTAAACACGCCAGCATACACCGATCACTTAAAAATCCATCCCTCAACAAGAACTGCTGCTAATTACAGACCGGTCTCTAATCTTCCGTTCATCTCTAAACTTCTGGAAGGCTTGGTTCACTCCAGTCTAATCTGCCATCTCTAAGATAACTCTTTGCTTGACCCTTTTAAATCTGGTTTCCACTGCTTACTTGCTACTGAAACTGCCCTTACTATAGTCTCTAATGATCACTACTCCATGCTGATTTTTCTGGATTTCTCTGCAGTATTTGACACTGTGGATCACCAGCTCTCTCCTGGTCCTCCTTCATTTCTATCAGCTTCTTCACTATCTTTTACAGTCTACTTTTGCCCTCACTGTCAGGGTTCCTCAAGGTTCAGTCCTAGTCCTCTTTTCTCTATACACTGCCCCTACTGGACAAACCATCTATAGATTCGGTTTTTAGTACCATCTACAGGTGCGTCTGACAAAATTAGAATATCAAAAAGTTTACGAAGGTCCCTTAGTCTGTTTCAGTATTCTCCACAATCATGGAGGAGACAGAAACTTGACAGATGTCCAGAAGGCAGTCATTGACACACTTCACAAGGTGGGTAAGCCACAAAAGGTCATTACTAAACACTTGTATCCCATGTCTTGAATACATCTGTGTGTGTGTCGTGGCACCTGAAGCAATGACTCCAGCAGCAGTCCACTCCTTGTGAATCTCCCCCAAATTTTTTGAATGGCCTTTTCTTAATCATTTCAAGGCTGCAGTTATCCCGGTTACTTGTGCAGTTTTTTATACCACACTTTCTCCTTCGCCTCATTAGGGACACAGGACCATTGGTGTTATGCTGCTGCCACTAGGAGGGCACTAAGAAAACATAGAAAAAATTAACTCCTCCTCTGCAGTATACCAGTATACACCCTCCTACCTGCTCCAAATGAACCAGTTCAGTGACAAAGCAGTAGGAGCTCACAAGTATGAAATCAGAAGGCTAATATGCCAAACAAAGAAACAAAAAAACCAAGCCATAAGGCCAACAGGGTGGGTGCTGTGTCCCTCAATGACTGGTTTGGAGAAAAGGATTTTACGGTAGTACACACAAAAATCCGTTTCTCCTTCACCTCATTGGGGGGACGCAAAACAATGGGACATCCGAAAGCAGTCCCTGGGTGGGAAACAGCATGACAGCTGAAGCCTCATCTGCCAGCAGACTAAATTTGCACTACGGAAGCGATACTGCAGATTGCAGAATCCATCTGCTGTGCCTACACTTGGTGCCGGATGGCCCAGGAAGCCCCCACTGACTGAGTGGAGTGTCTCCTAATCCCCGCTGGGATGAGACTGTCTCTGATACAGTAAGCTTCCTGGATCGCTGAGCGGATCCACCTGGCTATTGTAGCCTTAGAAGCAGGTAGACGCTTCCTGTGTCCCTCCAAAAGCACAAAGAGAGCATCCGCCTTGCAAAAGGGCGCTCTCACCAAATCCAATGTGTGGAGAGCCTTTTCAATACGATGGACCGGCGCCGGGCAGAACGAGGGGAGAACAATGCCCTCATTCAGATGGAAGGCAGACACGAGTTTATGCAAAAATGACGGAGACGTCCAAAGCACCAATTTGTCCTGGAGGAACGTAAGAAACGGAGGCCAGCAAGACAAGGCCGCCAATTCCGAGACCTGTTTAATTGACGTTACGGCCACCAGAAAGGTTACTTTCCAAGAAAAAAAGAGTCAATAACATGTCCTGCAGTGGCTCGAAAGGGGCCTCTTGAAGAACCCCCAAGACTAAATTCAGGTCCCAAGAGTACAACGGTATTTTGTAGGGAGGCACCACATGGGAGACTCCCTGCATGAAGGTTTTCACCTGTGATCTGGTAGCTATACTGCGTTGGAACAGGACAGATAAGGCTGAAATTTGTCACTTGAAGCAAAGTGCAGTACATGAGTCTAGTCTTGCCTGAAGAAACTCCAAAGTGGACAGGATGGAAAAACTAGTGGAGCATGACAACGGGCTCTGCAACAAGAGAAAAAAGGTCCTCCAGGTGAGATGACAAATGCATATGGATGACGGTTTTCGGGCCCTAATCATGTTGGAAATCACCTGCTGGGAGAAACCGGCTTAGGTTAAAACCCAGGATTCAATGGCCAGGCCATTAAACTCAGGGCTCTCGAGTTCTGGTGCCAAATCGAGCCCTGGGATAGCAGGTCCGAGCAGTCTGGCAGCCGCCAGGGAACGTCGGCGACGAGCTGCACTAGCTCCGCGTACCACGCTCGGCGTGGCCAGTCTGGGGCGACGAGGATCATCGGGATCCCTTCCGCTCTGATCTTCCTGATGACCTTCGGAAGTAAAGTGAGCGGAGGAAACACATAAGGGTAACAAAACTGATTCCATGGGAGGACCAGTGCATCCGACCCGATGGCTATTGGGTCGTGGGAATGGGCTATGAACGCCGTAAACTTTGCATTTTGTCTTGAGGCCATGAGATCGACGTCAGTCATCCCCCCAGCGATGACAAATCTGCTGAAAAACCTCCAGATGAAGGGACCACTCTTCCGAGGTGAGACCCTGGCGGCTGAGAAAATCTGCCGCCCAATTCTTTACCCCTGGGATATGAACTGCTGAAATGACAGTGATTTTTCGTGGCCCATTGGTGAAGAATGTCAGCCACCTCGAGCATCGCCCTTTTGCTTCGAGTGCCCCCTTTATAGTTGATGCACACCACCGCTGTGGCGTTGTCTGATTGAATTCAAATGGGGCAACCTGCTAGGAGATGATGAAATCGCATGAGGGCTAATTTGATTGCTCGAATTTCCAGAATGTTGATAGGGAGACGTGATTCCGGAGTTGACCAGCTTCCCTGGGCCATGTGGTGATGGAAGACCACTCCCCATTCGAGAAGACTGGCGTCGGTGGTCACCACTAGCCAACGTACCGGAAGAAAGGATTTTCCTTGATCCACTGAGGACATCAAAGTCCACCATCTGAGGGTCTGCCTGACCCGCTGGGACAGCCAGAAAAGACAGTCCGGAGAAAACGGCTGTCAGAAGCGCCTGTTGAAGAGGGCAAAGGTGTAGTTGGGTGAATGGAACAACCTCGATTGCTGCTACCATCTTGCCCAGTACCTGCATGCTGAACCGCAAGGAGTGAGGACAGGGGAAGGAAAGCCTCAGAAGTCCCTGTTGCAAGGCCAAGATCTTTTCTGGTGGGAGAATCACAAACCCTTGGGAAGTGTCCAAGATCACCCATAGAAAGGAGAACTTCTGTATTGGTACCAGGGAAGACTTGTTCAAGTTTACCAGCCAGCCCAGATGAGAAAGAGTATCCACAGTGATGCCCACACTCTGCGCAGGCCTGGAAGGACGATTCCTTGATGAGCAGATCGTCCAGGTACGGTAGGACCACCACGCCCCCAGAGTGTAGAATGGACATGACAGCCACATGACATTGGTGAGCACTCAGGGGGCGGTGGCGAGACCGAAAGGCAAGGCTTTGAATTGAAAGTGTTACTCGCAGACCGCAAAGTGCAGGAATCTTTGGCGGGGGAAAGATTGGGATATGAAGATAAGCATCCTGGATATCGATGGATACGAGAAATTCCCCTTTCTCCATTGAGGGGATGACTGTACGGAGGGACTCCATTCTGAAGTGACGGACCTTGACAAACTTGTTCAACAGTTTCAGTTCGAGAATAGGCCACACCGTTCCATCTTTTTTTTGAAACCACGAACAGGTTTGAGTAAAACCCTTTGAATCTTTCGCCCTGCGGAATCGGAACCATGACTCCGTCTTTGCGGAGTGCATTTATGGCTCGGTAGAACGAGGCTGCCTGTGCTCTGTCTTGGGGGCTGAGACGGTTAAAACTGTGCTGGGGGGGGGGGGAGAAAACTATTTTGTATCAGGAGGACACCAGATCTCTGACCCACTGATTGTGAACAACCGCAAGCTATGGTTGACGGAACAAGAGTAGACGGCCGCCTACCTTGTTGGTGGCCACCGGATACGGAATCGAGTCATTGTGTAGAGAATCTATGAGATCTGGATCCTTTGGATCCAGGCTGTCTGGGCCTGCTTTTCCAGCAAGGAGAGGGTTTGTACGAAGCCTGGGAGCCTCTCTCTCTACACAGGGGGCGAGCCGATCCAGCGGAAGCATTCATAGAGGACCAGCTTGTGGTGACGCGAAATGGCCGAAACCGAACCTGGTGTTGATTTCGAAAAGTTCGACTGGGTCTTTGTTGGGGAAGGAATTTGCTCTTCCCTCCCGTAGCGTCAGAGAAAAGTTGATCCAGTTTATCTCCGAACAGGAGCCCGCTCTGGTAAGGCAGAGATGCTAGGGATGTTTTGGAAGCTGAATCTGCTCGCCACTCTCAGCCATAAAGCTCTCCTGATAGTGATGGCATTTTCAGCAACTAGTACGGCGCAGTTGGCTGCATCTAGCGAGGCGTGTACAACGTAGTCTCCAGCCCGTGCGATCTGGGAAGCTAGATTCACTGACTCAGAAGGCAGGTTATTGTCACAACAGATTTTGGCCAGAGCCTCTGACCAAGCCGCTATGGCTTTAGCCACCCATGTTGCGGCAAAGGATGGCAAGAGAGACAAGCCAGAGGCATCAAAAACTGACCGAGCGAGATTATCAATCTGTCGGTCAGTGGGGTTATTAATTGAGGAGCCATTGGACAAAGACAGGAGGGTTTTAGATGCGAGATGTGAAATGGGGGGATCCACTGAGGGGGACTCAAGGGGCTTATGCCCTGTGACTCGGTTGTCTGGGTTGACTCCTGTGCCTCTAAATGATGTCCGTAAACTCGAGTTGATTAGCAAACACCCTATGAGGACGTTTAATTCTCTTAAAGGACACTGTGTGGTCTGGACTACTTGCAGGGTCCTCGCTCACCCTCAGAGCTTCATTGTCTAGTTGAATGAAGTAATCTAGTAACTCCTCGCACTCTTCCGAGTCCATGGACACTAGTAACTCCTCACACTCTTCCAAGTCCATGGACACATCAGACTCGTATTGTGAGTCGTGCTCGCTGCAAACCCCCGGTGAGGGGAAGCGGGAAATGGAAGTCGTGGACTCCGAAGACCAGGATGGCCCAGGGGACGCGCTATGGATTCGCTTCCTAGAATTTTGTATATCTTTCATTGCAGGACGACCCCTGCGTGACTACGGGGGGGCTTTCCGCACCAGACAAACAGATGCCATGGCTTGAGGAGGAATCACAGAAGGATTCTATTGCCTTAGCCAGAGAAGCCATGGATTGTGCTAGGGACGTGGCCCATTTAGGGGGGCTAGGTCCACTGGGGTCGGCCATAGCAGAGGGCTCCTGTGCACATGCAGGTTCGCAGGCCATGCAGAAGGGAGTACTGTGACCCTGTGACAATAGGGTATTACATGGGGTACATGAAGCCAACGCTGCCACGTGTTTTATTGGTCTTTTTGGCAGTCTTTTGTTGGGACATATTGGCCGTCTAGAGCTGCTCAGAGGTATAGCGATTTCTGTACTGTAGGGAAGGGGTTAAGCTCAGTTTGCAGCTTACCAAGGTCCTGTGTCCCCAGGGATGGTGTCAGCTTCCGTCAGCCTCAAGGTGTGTCTGCCAGCGCTCGTTCTGAATGCAGACAGGTGCTTCTCTGCGGTCAGCATATAGGAGAAATAGCCGCCAGGGTTAACAGTGGCGATTCTCATTAGGAACTAGAAACACCTGCAGACGTGGGTGAAGCCAGCCAAGTGGGCAGAGTCACAGCTGTTGCGCTTCTCGGCTAAAGCAAGAAAAGCCAGAAAATGCGGGCGAAGCCGCCCCAGTGGGCGGGGTTATGACGACACGCGGCCTAGTCCGGCTAGAAACCGGGGACTAATTTTGCGGTGGCGTGCGATCGCAGGCAACTCCGTCGGGACACGCATCTCTTCCCAGGGGTCAGGACCTAGCATCTAAGAAACCCTTCTGTAATCCTTGGGCGCTGGGGGGGAAACCCCTCTTGTACTCACAAACTGGCGCGGATGTAGCAGAGCTGGAACCGCAGGTACTGGCCATGGAGTTCGCCCTCAATCCACCATCCCTTTGACAGGGAGGTGGAGAGGGACCATCTGCCTCCTGTCATCATCCACTTTCTATTAGAGCTGATGGAATGGGACTGCATGGACTCTTGAAGCTTCTGTGCGCCCCATGGGTTCAGTCCCTTGGGATGGAACAGGGTGATTGACGGGCTGTAGGCCTAGCTTCAGAAGGTGATAAGTGGGGGCGATTCCCCATGTATCCATCTGTTGGTGATGTTGGGAGATCGGGGCCCTGGAGGGACCAGTCACCCCTGAAACGAGCCCAGGCATTGTAACGTTGCAGGAAGGGGTATGGGGAAGCGACACTTCGCGTTCCCACCTGTTGAAGATTTGGGGAGATCGGGCCCATGAAAGGACCAGTCACCCCTTTAATCCATGGAAAAAGATTTAAAAAAATGAAAATAATAAAGTTGGGTTCTGAATCCCAGACCCAAGTGCCTCCTACAGACACTAAGCAAGAACTGGTTCACTTGGAGCCGGAAGGAGGGTGTATACTGCAGAGGAGGAGTTAATTTTTTCTATGTTTACTTAACGTCCCCCTAGTGGTAGCAGCGTAACACCCATGGTCCTGTGTCCCCCAATGAGGCGAAGTAGAAAGTGTGGTAGAGAAAAGTTCAAAAGTAACCGGGATAACCGCAGCCTAGAAAGGATTGTTAAGAAATTGCCATCCAAAAAATTTGGGGAGATTCACAAGGAGTGGACTGCTGCTGGAGTCATTGGTTCAGGAGCCACGACACACAAACAGATGTATCCAAGACATAGGATACAAGTGATGGATTCCTTGTGTCAAGCCACTCATGACCAATAGACAATGCTAGAAGCTTCTTACCTGGGCCAAGGAGAAAAAGAACTGGACTGTTGTTTGAGGTCTAGTGTGAAGTTTCCACAGTCAGTGATGGTTTGGGGAGCAGGTCATCTGCTGCTGTAGGTCCACTGTGTTTTATCAAGACCAAAGTCAGCGCAGCAGACTACCAGGAAATTTTAGAGCACTTAATGTTTGCCTCTGCCGACAAGCTTTTTGGAGATGGAAATTTAATTCTCCAGCAGGACTTGGCACCTGTCCACACTTCCAAAAGTACCAATACCTGGTTTAAAAAGAGCAGTATCCCTGTGCTTGATTGGCCAGCAAACTCGTCTGACCTTAACCCCATAGGGTATTGTCAAGAGGAATAGGAGAGACACCAGACCCAACAATGAAGATTGTCAAATTATAATCTTTCGAGCAGGGTCCTCACTCCTCTTGAGATGTGGTAGACACCGATGGCCAGATAACAACACCCTTCGATTTGTTTAGTCAGATTGCAGCCATATGTGGGAGGATGTCAGTAATGAGAAGACATTCCTGTTACCTGACCGCTGCAGTGTATCAAAGTCCTCAGCCGTCAGGTGATGGAAGAGGATGTTATTCTTTCTGGTCCAAGCATAGACCAGCAGAGAAATTAATGGGGGAAAACAGTATTTGAGAATGCCCAATTTCGTTATTTTTAAGCCATCCATGCCAACTGTAATGTTTATATTAAGTCCATAAAATTCATTTAAGATATCTATAAATTATAAGGCCTTAATTTACCACTTTACTATAACAAATTGGTTTTGAATACCGTAATTATTATACTTCAGCTATTCATGAAATAGTAGAAGAAGATGGCGTCAAAGTGAGAAAATAAAACAGGAGTTGGTAGTTAGGCTTACCTACTCTAGAAACCTGCACAGTAAAGAAGAATGTAAATGAAGAATGTAAATGCATATTAAAAATTATCCACAAATGAAAAGTTGGATAGAAATTGAATGTCATTTTGCATCAGAATTAAAGAGGTAATATAAATAATACATACCTATCTGTCCAGCCTTCACTTTGAACGGTACATCCAACTCACTCTAACAGAAATAAACATAGCATTATCATGTCATTACAATAACAGAAAATGTTCTTAGATAGAGGCCAATGTACATAAATCATACAAGAACTGAATTATCGATTCTCTCAGCTAGACTTTTCAGTCGGTCCTTTTGAAATATATGCTTTGTATATTATTTTAGTGCTGTTAAGAATACACAATACAATGTAACCCCAGTAACAGACTGATAAAAAACCCATCACATGCACAGGTTGTTTCGGCAAATAAAGAGAATTTTCCAGGAGTTGTTTAAGTCATGCAAGGGTTGCAAGACACAGATGTACTTACAGCATTTCCACCAAATATTATCCAAAGTGCATCCATTTGGGCCCACATAAGCCAAAGCATTTAGTATGAATTTACAGTAGCTGCATGCACAATGAATCAACAATAGCCAAGAGATGCTCAGTGACTTGAAGGGAGAGTTTTCTAGGTGGTCCAAGTGAAAATTGTAAGGTCTCAGAATCTATTTGCATACAGTGGCAAGATAAAAAGAAAACACTGAAAGCATTTGATGTGATCAGTCTTGAGCACTCACGCAGCTTCATTCCTCCCTGGGCATGTGAGTTGCGCTGAGGAAGCCATGCAAACATCACTCAGCTCACTTGCATTAGTCCAGAAAGTAGTGAAGTTCTGCAAATGCACCATATTGGCCACATTATATTTTTAGGAGATTGTCTATCATTCTCAATGGGCATGACTTAAAACTGTGGAGCCAGAAGAGATGGGGAAAACAAGTTTTTAAAATCTTAAGGAAAAAAAAAATCCTTTTGCCCCACAATTTAAAAAAAAATATAATATAAATAAAATATATCTACTATATAATTGTCTAAGTCTGTCTGTCTGTCATGGAAGTCCCACCTCGCTGATTGGTCGCGGCCTAACTGCCGCGACCAATCAGCGACAGTTGCTTAGTCGTCGTGGCAACACGGCTGCATTGCTTATTGTACAGGCACATTACAGCCGTTAAAGGCATCACTGCTGCGTCGCTCATTACACAGGCACAGTCCTGTACATATTCTGGAGTACAATACATTAAGTAACAGCAGAACAGTGACTGCAGCTCTGGGTGTAACAGGAGTATAATACATTAGGTAAGAGCAGAACGGTGACTGCAGCTCTGGCTGTAACTGGAGTACCTTACATTAGGTAAGATTTGAACAGTGACTGCAGCTCTGGCTGTAACAGGAGTACAATACATTAGGTAAGAGCAGAACGGTGACAGCAGCTCTGGGTGTAACTGGACTACAATACGTTGCATAAAAGTATACACATCCTAATACTTTGTTGTAGTTGTTGTATTTATGACAGCAGTAGTCTTGGGTTACGCTCCCACGGTCAGTAATCGGCAGCGCTTTGGACGCAGCACACGTCCACTGTGTCCAAAGCATCTAAGGCTGAGTGCAGACGGAGTTTTGAGCCCTGCCGATTTTTCCGTGCAGAATGGAAGAAAACCGCAGGTCAAATGACCTGCATTTTTCCTGCGGATTTCTTCCATTTTTCACGCGGTTTTCATGCGGTTTTCCATTGCGGTCTTCCCCCTGCGGATTTGGTAACAGGGGAGATAGAAAACCGCACAAAAGAAGCAACATGCTGCGGATTTTGTACCGCAGGAAAACCGCGCGGAAAAATCCGCAGCGTCTGCACAGCGTTTTTTTTTTTTCATTCATTTTAAAGGTACTGTACATCACAATGCGGATATGCAACGTTTCTGCGCGGTAAAATCCGCTGCGGAAACGCTGCAAATCTGCATCGTGTGCACATGGCCTCAAGCGTTGACGGCTTTTGAACGCAGGTGATTTCACATGTGTTCATTGAACCGTGCGCAATCACCACGTCCTATACATTGGACGGTGATATTTATCTTGCGGAGACTGAGCGTCTCCACAAGATAAATAGACATGCTGTGGTCTGGAAAGACGCGCCGCATGTCCATCTCCTCAGGTGAGCCGTGGGCGTCTGTGCATGCATAGTGGGCATGGGATTTCTTGAAATCCCATCCACTATGCTTTAACATCTGGCCGCTGCGGGTTGGATGCTGTGGATGTACGCAGCACCCAACCCGCAGCGTTTACTGACTGTGGGAACATACCCTTGCAGGTAACCAGCCTGTAACCTCTATGTAGATAAGACACAAGAGTAGAAGCAACGCTCATGGATGAAAGTGTAACAAACTTTAAATTACTCACCAGGGCATTTTCACGAATCTTCAAGTTTTCAAGTGAGACATTTCCTTAAGAAAGAAAAAAAAAAAATTCAAATAAAGCCTCAAAAAAAAAAAAAAAAAAAAAAAAAAAAGACTAACATTTATAAAACAACTGTCAGTATGAAAATGCATTCTAATCTGCAGACAGCATGTTATGGAGCAGGAGAAATGAAGTACATTAATATTTGATTTTATGAGTAAAGATACAGTTTAACCTGAGATTTATTGCTCAGCTCTTTTGTTTGTTTGTTTTTTATCCAATGAGCAGTCCTATTAGTGACTGACAGCTTCCTTTATATAGGTGTACCTACAGAAACAGCTGTCAGTCACCGATAGGCCTGCCCACTGGATCGAAAATCCCTGAAAGAGCAGAGATTTTAATTAAAAAAAATAAAAAAAATTTTATAATACTGAATCCTTTCTCAAAAACTATACCTCAATCTGCTCAGCTCCTCCTGCTCTATAACATAGTGCCTGCAGCTTAGAAAGCATCTTCATAATAATAATAATAATAATAATATTTATTTTTATACATAACATATTCCGCAGCGCTTTACAGTTTCATGACGATCTCTGCTCAGAGCACTATATGCACCTATAATAAGCATGTAATGTATAGGATGCTATATAGCGCTTCCAATGACGTAACGGCCCTGTAGTCGCGGGCGGAAAGAGGCGCCGAGGAAAGGCGTTGCGCAGCCCTCCGTATGCAGCAAGCACACACAGATGACGTGATTGTCATCACGCCGCCTGTGCCGGAAGAAGACGGAGACGAGCGGGCGCCTCTTCAGAGCAGCGGGGGACATAGCTGAGTACTGGGTTTTTTTTTGGTTTTTTTACCGCCGGGTCCTATTGGGGACATTTACCTGCCTGTTGGGGACTATCGCACCACACCAGTCTGAGCCTGAGGTAAAAGTGGAGTTCCACCAATATGGGCACTGGTGAGGCTGCATTGGTGGGCAGTGCAGTCTGTATGTCTCTGTGTGGGCAATTTCATTGCTGGTATAGTTTTTGTAGCGCTGTATATATGTTGCTATTTTACTAATATCATTGTTTCCTAGGGATTCAAAATTGCTATCAAGAAAGAGAAAAAACTGATTCGAAGTGTAGGATATTCAAAGAACCCATATAAAAAAAAAAAAAAAAATCTGTTTGTTGATTTAACTTTACTTCATTTTAAATATTGTATTTGTTCCTGTTTTGTTGTATTACTTCACAATAAGATACGTGCAGTGTGCATAGCAATTTGTTCATTTTTTTTTTTTTTTTTTTTTTTTTTTTTTTAAAACTGTATTCTAGCCCTCCAATGGTCTGAGGGACCATGATCTGGCCCCCTGTTTAAAAAGTTTGAGGACCCCTGATCTAAAATCTATGACTGTGTACATGTATGTCATACTCGTCAGAGTCTATAAAATGTTCTATGCACTTTATCTATCGGACTCTGAATATAAGCCCTAGGCACGATAATGGCTCTATGTGGGTCTCAATGTATGACTATACGCACACGCTCTTGTAGTAAGCATTAAGCCTAACTATATGTTTTGAACATCTTAATCCTGGATACCTGCGCATATATGCTATAACATTTGCAAGTTCCTTTAGTGGCTATTTACTGTGTACTGCGCAAACTGGACCACAACAGCCAAATATCTACGGTAAGGCTAGGTGCACGTGATCCGTAAACGCTGCGGGTTGGACTCTGCGTACTTGCGCAGCGTCCAACCCGCAGAGTCCTGATGTTACAGCATAGTGGATGGCAATTCAAGAAACCCATGTCCACAGTGCGTCTAGAGACACCTGCGGAGACGGACATGTGGCATGTCTTTCCAGACCGCAGCATGTCTATTTCTCCCATACAATATACTGGACGCGGTGATTCCGAATGGTGCAGTGAACACATGTGGATTCACCTTCATTCAGTAGCTGGCAGCACTTTGGACGCAGCGGACATGTGCTACTTCCAAAGCGCTGCCAATTACTGAATGCGTGCTGTTATGATTGGGTCACCGAGGATAGCCGGGGAATAAGCTAGGCAACCAGAATGGTTGGTAACTTAGCGGTTTGCAGACCCCTAAAACTAACAACACAACTAGAATCAGCCGTGGGACGTACCTACGATGCCCTAGACGCCTCGGAACAGCCAAAGAGTTAACTAAGCCTAAAGCAAGAAAGGGGAAAGCTAAACTGCCCCGGAGTAGAACCCCAAAGGAATAGATAGCCCCCAAACATATATTGCCAGCGAGACAAGATGAGGCACAAACACAGGCAGAAAATAGACTGAGCAAATGATGGGGCCCAAACAGTCTAGATAGTATCTTTCCTGTCCTGTTCTATCTGCAATCACGCAAAAAACCTTAAGAAAAATCCAACACGTCTGATATGCAAAAATACTGAGGCCACACGATCTCTCCCCCACTAGATCAGAATTCTGGTGTGAACTGGAAGCAAAGCAAAAGATACTGATATAATAGGGGACTAGCAATACTGAACAGACTGACAAGCTGTGGCATATGGAACAGGGTCCAGCACTGGTCCCAGCAGGGAACAATGCTGAACCAACACAGCAAAGTCGAAAGCCTAGAAATGCAAAAAGATTCCAGCAAAAAAATAACTTAACTGAGCGATGCAGGACCAAGCAGGGGGCAAGCAGACTTCAAAATGCACAGGAAGAAAACCAAATCACCAGCATCACTGAGGGAAGCTTGCTGACTTAAATCTTCCCAGTCTAACACCTGACCTCCAATCATCCTCTTCAGGTGATTGACTTCTGTCAACCCGACCAGCCCCATTACCCGCAGCAACCACCAGAGGGAGCCCAAACTCAGAAGTCAGGTGAAGAATGTTCATAACAGCGTGCGTCTACCCTAAATGTTGCGAGATATTTCCGCATGGTACTGGAATAGATAATTAGAATCTATTTGCTACATATGAACTGATTTGAGAAAACAAAAAGCAAAAAACACAAATATCCTGAACTAAAAAGTAAAAAAATGAACTGCAAATAATAATAAGGGTATTTAGTAAACATAATTTTGATCAAAATAACGTACAAGCCATCCCGCCACGTCACGGCAACCCTTGTGGGACAGTCCCTACTCTAGTATTTAAAACCTTTTCACTTGCCAAGTGACTTAAATGTGAACAGGGGATCGAGCGACTGAACCACTAGTAAAAGCTTAGGCCAGACAGGATGGTTTTCCCAGCTCAGAAAGAGGGCGGTCATTTTTTACTTTTTAGTTCAGGATATTTGTGTTTTTTGCTTTTTTTTCTCTGGTTAATGGTCATGTGTTAATATGCACTTACATTGTGCATACACATTAACTTACATTTCTCAGTTCAGACTCCAGTTTTTTTTATATGAACTGACTTGTATCTCTCTACTATAGACAATGGTTACTGGGCAGCGTCTTTTTATGTCATGAGGCATCATGTACTTTACCCCTGATTTTATTCTTCATTATTATACGAATAAAGAATTGTTTTTACGTTTCTACTGAAAACACTTCTCAACTCTGGATTATTATATAGTACTAGATGGTGGCCTGATTCTAACACATCGGGTATTCTAGACTATATATGCAGTTTATTTTTGAAGATTTAATAATAATGCAATAATGCACCCCCCAATCCTGATATGCATGGTCCCCTCACCCCCCAATCCTGGTATGCATGGTCCCCTCACCCCCCAATCCTGGTATGCATGGTCCCCTCACCCCCCCAATCCTGGTATGCATGGTCCCCTCACCCCCCCAATCCTGGTATGCATGGTCCCTTCACCCCCCAATCCTGGTATGCATGGTCCCCTCACCCCCCAATCCTGGTATGCATGGTCCCCTCACCCCCCAATCCTGGTATGCATGGTCCCCTCACCCCCCAATCCTGGTATGCATGGTCCCCTCACCCCCCAATCCTGGTATGCATGGTCCCCTCACCCCCCAATCCTGGTATGCATGGTCCCCTCACCCCCCAATCCTGGTATGCATGGTCCCCTCACCCCCCCCAATCCTGGTATGCATGGTCCCCTCACCCCCCCCAATCCTGGTATGCATGGTCCCCTCACCCCCCCCAATCCTGGTATGCATGGTCCCCTCACCCCCCCCAATCCTGGTATGCATGGTCCCCTCACCCCCCCCAATCCTGGTATGCATGGTCCCCTCACCCCCCCCAATCCTGGTATGCATGGTCCCCTCACCCCCCCCAATCCTGGTATGCATGGTCCCCTCACCCCCCCCAATCCTGGTATGCATGGTCCCCTCACCCCCCCAATCCTGGTATGCATGGTCCCCTCACCCCCCCAATCCTGGTATGCATGGTCCCCTCACCCCCCCAATCCTGGTATGCATGGTCCCCTCACCCCCCCAATCCTGGTATGCATGGTCCCCTCACCCCCCCAATCCTGGTATGCATGGTCCCCTCACCCCCCCAATCCTGGTATGCATGGTCCCCTCACCCCCCCAATCCTGGTATGCATGGTCCCCTCACCCCCCCAATCCTGGTATGCATGGTCCCCTCACCCCCCCAATCCTGGTATGCATGGTCCCCTCACCCCCCCAATCCTGGTATGCATGGTCCCCTCACCCCCCCAATCCTGGTATGCATGGTCCCCTCACCCCCCAATCCTGGTATGCATGGTCCCCTCACCCCCCAATCCTGGTATGCATGGTCCCCTCACCCCCCAATCCTGGTATGCATGGTCCCCTCACCCCCCAATCCTGGTATGCATGGTCCCCTCACTCCCCTTTCCTTGTAGCCGTGACCAATCACTACTGCAGCCCTGTACAAAAATATTATATAAAAAAAAAAAAGTTATTCTCACCTTCCGACGGCCTCCTGTCTTCTTTCCACGCGCCCGGCCTCGAGTTCCCAGTAATGCTTTGCGGCTTAGACCGCTGATGACATCGGTCTACTTACTCGCTCTCGCGAGAGTGACGTCATCAGCGGTCTAAGCCGCAAAGCATTACTGGGAACGCGAGGCCGGGCGCGTGGAAAGAAGACAGGAGGCCGTCGGAAGGTGAGAATATCTTTTTTTTTTAATTTTAATTCTCTTTTTTACAGATTAAGGCCTGCGCCTGTCGCTGATGGGTTGCGGCCTGGCGGCCGCGACCAATCAACGGCCCGTGATTTCGGTTACAGACAAACACGATAAGATATATATATATATATATATATATATATATATATATATATATATATATATATATATATAGTGATAAAACACTCCGGGATCGCCTTTGCTGGGGTCAAAGGTCACGTGCATTCAGCATGAAACTCAGGCGCAGAGCTGGGATTCGTGTATAACTGACCCTGGGTCAGGTTTATTAACGGTGAAAGCAATGCAAAAGGAAATAAAACATAAAACAAATCCTTGCCTGTCCAGCACTAACTAAACAATGGACAACCTAACTACCAACTGGCGGGCTTCTCCCGTCCAGCCAAACCACAGTTGCAGTGGGCACTGCTTCCACTCACGTGTGTCTCTCACACAGACAGGCTCTGTGTTCCCAGGCTGAGACACTCACACAACCACCTGGCATCCTTATATATCCACCTCCCATTATCCATTAGTAAGCAGGTGCGATACTGACCAGACTAGGCCACATAGGAGAGGAATCTGGGCGAGATATACCTGCCCTCATCCACTATTCCCACATGATTCTCACATATCCCCCCCTTCTGCTCAGACCACTCTGGTCGAGCAATGACACCCGCCAAACAGTGCACTCGGGACAGGGCATCTGCATTCCCCATCTGTACCCCTGGGCGGTGCTCCACCGTAAAAGTGTAGGCCTGCAGGGCAAGGAACCACCGGGTCACCCGGCTATTCCGTTCCTTGTTCAAGTGCATCCACTTGAGAGGGGCATGGTCAGTGATCAGCCTGAACTTTCGGCCCACCAGGTAATATTTGAGGGCCTCTAGAGCCCACTTAATGGCTAGGCACTCTTTTTCCACGACTGCATACCTTTGCTCGTGTTTATTCAGCTTCCTGCTAAGATAGAGGACTGGGTGTTCCACTCCGTCCCTCACTTGTGAGAGTACGGCCCCGATACCGGTATCAGAGGCATCCGTTTGTACCACAAACTCGCTGCGGAAGTCTGGAGTCACCAGTACGGGCTGAGAGCAAAGTGCCCGTTTTAGGCTATGGAAGGCTTCTTCAGCCGCTAAACTCCATTTAATCATGACGGAGTCTTTCCCTTTTGTAAGATCCGTCAGGGGGGTAGCGATGGCTGCAAAATTGGGTATGAACCGGCGATAATAACCGGCGATCCCCAGGAAGGCTTGCACCTGCTTCTTGTTGACAGGTTGTGGCCAGTCCTGAACCGCCTGAATCTTATCAACCTGGGGTTTAACAACACCCCTCCCAATTACATACCCCAAATACCGGGCTTCTTCTAGCCCGATGTGACATTTCTTGGGGTTTGCGGTTAGACCTGCCTCCCACAGGTCGTCAATCACAGCTTGTACTTTCTGGAGATGAGTCTCCCAGTCCAAGCTGTAAATGACAATGTCGTCCAAATAGGCCGAAGCATACCGCCTATGTGGCCTCAGGACTCGATCCATCAGTCTCTGGAAGGTCGCTGGTGCTCCGTGCAGTCCAAACGGCATATACACATACTGAAATAGACCTTCTGGGGTAGCAAATGCCGTCTTTTCTCTGGCAGCCTCCGCCAGAGGGATCTGCCAATACCCCTTTGTTAGGTCTAGGGTCGTAATATACCGGGCTTTTCCTAACCGATCTATTAACTCATCGACCCGGGGCATAGGGTAGGCATCAAATTTTGAGACCGCATTCAGTTTCCTGAAGTCATTGCAGAACCGGATGGTGCCGTCCGGTTTAGGAATTAGCACAATCGGGCTGGACCACGCACTGTGCGATTCCTCAATGACCCCTAACTCTAACATTGCCTTCACTTCTCAGGAAACGGCTTCACGGCGCGCTTCCGGGATTCGGTAGGGCTTTACATGAACTGTGACACCAGGTTCCGTTACAATGTCATGTTTCATTAGCATAGTCTGCCCGGGTTTTTCTGAGAAAAACTTTTGGTTGTGAAGTAGAAACTGCCTGACTTCCGTCTTTTGCCGCTCCGAGAGAGTCTCTGCAACCCGTACCTCCGGTACGGTATGCGAGCAGACAGGACGGGCCAGCTCCGCTGACAAGGCAGACCGATCCTTCCAGGGCTTTATCAGATTTACATGATAAATCTGCTCAGGTTTCCGTTTACCTGCCTGGTATACTTTGTAGTTTACTTCACCAACTCTTTCCTTGATCTCAAAGGGGCCCTGCCACTTTGCCAGGAACTTACTGTCCACCGTGGGGACCAGGATCAACACCCTATCTCCGGGTGCAAACGTAAGGATCTTGGCGCCCCTATCATAAATTCTTTTTTGGGCTCCTTGAGCCTGTATCATGTGTTCTTTGACGATAGGCATAACAGCCGCAATACGGTCCTGCATTTGTGTGACGTGATCTATCACTGTTTTAAATGGAGTGACCTGACCCTCCCAGGTTTCTTTTGCAACGTCTAACAGTCCGCGAGGACGTCGGGCGTACAATAACTCGAAAGGCGAGAATCCCGTGGAAGACTGGGGTACTTCCCTGATGGCAAAAAGCAAATACGGAAGTAAATAGTCCCAGTTCTTCCCATCCTTGTCTATCGCCTTTCTCAGCATCTGCTTCAGAGTTTTATTGAACCGTTCGACCAACCCGTCTGTTTGAGGGTGATACACGGATGTGCGTAACGGTTCGATTTGTAACAATCGGCAGAGCTCCTTCATTATCCTGGACATAAAGGGGGTCCCCTGGTCGGTGAGTATCTGTTTTGGTATACCGACCCGACTAAACACATGCACCAGCTCCTTGGCAATCGTCTTGGTGGCCGTGTTACGCAAAGGGATGGCCTCCGGGTAACGAGTGGCATAATCCAAGATGACCAGGATATGTTGGTGTCCACGTGCAGACCGTGGAAGGGCCCAACTAAATCCATCCCAATCCTCTCAAACGGGACTTCAATAATAGGTAGGGGTACCAAAGGGCTACAGAACCGGGGCTTAGGTGCAGAGGCTTGGCAGTCAGGACAAGACTCGCAATATACACGAATATCGTGATGCATGCCTGGCCAAACAAAACAGTGTAATATCCTTTCGGTGGTTTTCTGGACTCCCAGGTGACCTCCCATCACATGTCCGTGGGCCAGGTCCAGGACCTGCCGCCGGTAGGGTTTTGGCACGACTAATAGTTGCACCGTATCTTCCCCCTTTTTCTCTATCTGATAGAGTAATTCATTCTCCAGAACCATGTAAGGATATGCCAGCCTAGAGCCAGGTTCTACGGGCACCCCATTTATCACTTTCACATTTGTCCTAGCCTGAGAAAGGGTAGGATCCTTTATTTGCTCGCTTTGGAAGTCATCTTTCTGAACTTCTAAATCCGGCAAACGGGGAGGTGGACGGCTGTCAGCCTCCTCCTCTTCCCCGGTCTCCTCATTATCACCCGCCATGACTGAAAACGGGAACTGCAGGTCATTTCCCGCAGACTCTTCCCCCGAGTCTTCCAGGGAGACCTCTTCCAGGGGTTCGGGACCCACACGCTCCCTGGGAGAAGAATCATGTACACTATTACCCGAGGGCATCAACTGATTCTCCCACAATTGCCAGAAGTGGGGAAAATCCCGGCCCAGGATAACATCATGCAATAACGCCGGGACGAGTCCCACTTTATGTTGCACAGACCCATAGGAAGTTGTAATGCATATGACTGTGGTGAGGTACGAACAGGTGCCTCCATGCACACACGTTACAGAGAATTTGTCTGATGGCCCAGTCGGGGCTGGCACCAGACTGGCCTTCACCAGAGTCACCACACTTCCCGAGTCTAACAATGCCACCACATTTTTGCCATCAACAGTTAAATCACACAAGTGTTTTTCCACATCCTTTTGACCGGCATTCACACTCACTACCCGTGCAACCATAGACATGCGGTTTTTAGAGTCTGTGACGTCGCACTGCATGGGTTCAGTAGTGACCGGACAGTTCGCAGCAATGTGGCCCATCTCTTGGCAGCGGAAACACCTAACGGGCCCCTTGCTTAGACCATAGTTCGTTACTCTCGGCCTCGCAGTGCGGGCAGTCCCCGTTTCCTCCCCCACTGTCTTAGGGATTTTTCCATCTCCCCTACTCCCTGGAACAGTCTTACCGGTTCCACGTGGAGACGATGAAGAACGAGGTGGGGTAGCGTCGTCTCGGAGTCCTTCCGCCACGGAGTAACGTTCAACCAGATCCACCAGTTGATCTGCCATCGTAGGATTTCCATGGCTTACCCACTTCCTCAGGGCTGGCGGTAGAGCTCTCAGGTACTTGTCCATGACGACTCTCTGGATTATCTCTGGCGCTGTCAACACCTCGGGATGTAGCCACTTCTTCGTCACATGGATCAGGTCGAACATCTGGGACCGCGGTGGTTTATCCGGCTGATAAGTCCATTGATGCACTCTCTGTGCCCGGACAGCGGTCGTCACTCCCAGCCGGGCCAAGATCTCGGCTTTCAATTTGTCAAAGTCCTGCGCAGCTTCAGGTTCCAGGTCATAATACGCCTTTTGGGCCTCACCGGAAAGAAACGGGGCAATCAGGCCGGCCCATCGTGCCTTCGGCCATTTTTCTCGCGCCGCCGTCCGTTCAAACGTGGTCAGGTATGCCTCGACGTCATCATCAGGCGTCATTTTCTGCCAGTACCGACTCACGTGAATCACTCTCGATTCGGCTTCCAGGTTAAGCTCAGGTAAGCTTGCCAAGCGCTGCGCCACCTGCTGGAGAAGCGAACGATCGGTAGCTGTATAGAGTTTGATTCCGTACCTGGCCCTCTTTCTGGGCAGGTATTGACGGAATCGCAGCCTTCCCTTGAAGTGAACCAAGGACTCATCCACGCAGATGTCCCTTTGAGGCACGTACACTTCAGCAAACTTTTTGTTGAAGTGTTCGATGACCGGCCGAATTTTGAAAAGATGGTCAAAGTTGGGGTCATCTCGTGCGGGACACTGTGCATTAACAGTATAATGCAGAAACTTGTGGATGGCCTCAAAACGCGTCCGGGCCATGACCATTCGTAACACTGGAGTGTTGTATAAAATATCAACACTCCAATATTGCCGAATTTCTGGCCTCTTCAGTATCCCCATATGGAGGTCCAGGCCCCAAAACTGCGTCATTTTAACTGCGTCTACAGGAGACCGGTTTGAAAATGTTGAAAGCGGGTTTTGCTCCAAAAATTGACGAGCGTACAAATTCGTTTGCTCCACCATGAGGTTAACAAAATCCTCAGCGAAAAAGACTTTGAAAAAGTCAATTTCTGTGAGGCCGGTGGTGTCAAAGTTGATATCTGATTCTGACACAAAATCAGGAATCAGTGGCTCGTAATTTTCGAGGGGCGAGGTCCATACGGGGAGCACTGGGTCAGCTGCGGGCATGGTGGGCGCTGCCTCATCTTCTGTCCTGGAGCGTCTGCGTTGCGGTTCCCCAGGACCCGAGGGGGAAGAGGAATTAGAAGAGGATGAAGAATGCGAAAAATAAAGAAAAGTCGGATCCTCATCCAAATCGCTATCAGTGTCAGAGGCAAGTATAGCATATGCCTCCTCCACTGAATAGCGCTGTTGGGATGAATTTGATGACATTTTTGTGTAAATATGGTGCTTGGGTGTACACTTTATTGAAAACTGTATGTGTACGTGAGGGGGAGGAGTGATTGGTGTAAACTTTCTGTAAAGAAAAAAAGTCTAAAACAGCACGCCCTAGCTGATAAGTGTCACTTATCAAAACTAGGCTGCTGGATGTGTGCACGGGGTGGCGCAGGGGTGGAAAAAAAAAAAAAAAAAAAAAAAAAAAAGGAAAACGGCAGGCACAAACTCTGATAAGTGAGCTGTGTCATCCAAGTTTTGCAGCTGCGGGATGTGTGTATGGAGGTGGCGCAAAGGGGGCCAAGGAAAAAAAAAAAAAAAAGCAAGCACGAGTGTTGATCGGTGAAATGCGTCACCGATCAACGCTCGGCGGCTGCGCACGGAGGTGACGCAAAAGTGGGGTGGAGAAGGGTAAAAATAGGGGGAAGGGGGATGTGGGGATTGGGGTGGATGAAGAGAGATTGGGCAGGGATCAGTTAGGGTTGTAGTTAGGTGGCACTAAGGGGGGGTGAAAAAAATGAAAAACGGCAGGCAGAAGCTTGTATAAGTGACGTGTGTCACTTATCCAAGTTTTGCGGCTGCAGAATGTGTGTATGGAGGTGGCGCAAAGGGGGCTAAGGAAAAAAAGCGAACACGAGTGTTGATCGGTGAACAGCGTCACCGATCAACGCTCGGCGGCTGCGCACGGAGGTGGCGCAAAAGTGGGGTGGATTAGGGTGGAGGGATTGGGGGGGATGAAGATAGTTGGGGGGGTGAAGATAGATTGGTCAGGGGATCAGGGACACTTACGGTTGGCGTTTTTTTCTTTTTTCTCTCTTTTCTGCAGGGATTGTGATGCTACAAGCTGTGGCACCACAATACCCAGCACAGGAGCTCTTGCTGCGTCCAACCTCTCTGCAGGAATCCTCAGCTAGAGTGAGGACCCCTGCAGACAGGTCAGAGGCAGGTCAGGGGCAGGTCACAGAGCGGTCACATCGCGGCTGTGACCTGTCATTGGTGGGATCGAATGATTACATCGATCCACCAATCCCTGATCTGCCTGGTGACCATTGCAACTGCCTAGAATCGGAGCTCACAGCTCCGATTAATAGGCAGGTCATGCCCAGGTCACCAGCAGGGCACAGAGCGGTCACATGGTTACTGCAGTTGTGCCCTGTGGTTGGCGCGATCGCCGATCTAATCGATCGCGCCAGCCAGCTCCTGCAGGCCCTGCTGGGCCTGCATCAGGCTCCAGCCTAGGATCGGTGCTAATATAGCACCGATCCGGGCCGGTACTGGAGGGCACAGCGGCGATATAGCGCTGCTGTGCACTGCGATTGGCGAGATCGATTAGATCGGCGATCGCGCCAATCCGCGTGCTTTTTGCCGGTGAGGATCGAGTACATCGGTACTCGATCCCAGCCTAGGACATCATTGTTTCAGCCAAGCTGATTGGCTGAAACAATGAGAAACGCTGCGATTGGCTGTTCAGAATTGAACAGCCAATCACAGCGCTCTGGATGCCGGGGGGGGGGGGGGCGGGATCGCAGCCCGGAATGCCGACGCCATCTTCTGTAAGGTGAGATGGCGTTGGAATTTTAATGCGATCACCGCGACTTAAGTCGCGGTATCGCATTAAAGGTCCCGACGTATTATCCCGTCCACGGTCATACGGACCCGGGTACCGTGGACGGGATAGTACGTCGGATGTCAGGAAGGGGTTAATTAGGGGTACCAAGTGTCGGATCCCTCAAATCCAATACTGAAGAGCCTCGAAGCTTGGAAATCCCATTTAAGTCACAAAACATTTTTATTAGTTATCCCCTAAAAAGGGTTGTCCACACCAGAAAATTAACCCAAAACAAAAAAATAATAACAGCCAGCTCAAACAGCCAGCTCAGGCACTCTATTGACTGTGGAATCTCAGGGGTTAAATACCCTGTTGGTTACAGTAAGACTTCAGCTATGAGTTACAGCAGCAGTCCTATGGTAATCATATGGGCACAACTCCAACGACGCAGACTATGTACCGCATAGATGTCATTTTTCGTAAAATACATGCAATTTGAGCTAAATAAATATTTTTTAATGGGCTTGAACATTTCACAAAACATAGAAGACCTCAGAATGGGTTACCATCAACCTGTCTGCTGGCTGGATCTGTATCCCTCACATCTCTTTGGAACAATCTTCTAAGCCAATTTTTAAGTTTCAAACAGTTTTATTAAACTATATGGCTTCCAGTACTTGGATGGTAAAGAATATAAAACTAAATACATTGTAATAGTTAACTGTAATGCAGAAAATCAGATTGTAATTCTTTCCATGGCCAATTTCAATTTCTGCATTTTTGTTTTTTCCTCCCCTTCTTCCAAGAGCCATAACACTTGTATTTTTCTGTCTGCAGAAACGTTTGAGAACCTTTTTTTTTTGGCAAGAGTTGTACTTTTGAACGACATCATTCATCTTACTGCATATTGTACTGAAAAATGGAGGGGTGGGAATCAAGTGCGGTAAAATTCTGAGATTGGTTTTCATGGCGCACAATGAATGGTAAAAATGACGAGGCAATATGAATCTCATTAGTGCGTTAAAAGAGATACCAAACTTGTCCAGTTTTTATATTTTTTTAGTGGTGATTGGTGAAATGTATTAAATTTATTAAATGTCTCCTGGCAAATGCAAGAAGTCTTGCAAACAAAATGAATGAACTGGAGACTTATGTAGGTCACAGAATACAACGTGGAGGGCATCACAGAAACATGGCTGGACGAAAGCAATGACTGGATGGCAAACGTAGAACGTTACACTACATTTATAAAGGACAACACAAACAAAAAAGATGGAGGGGTGTGTATTTTCAATAAATCCAACTTACTTAAAACCTGTGCTAAAAGACAACATTGGGGAGAGCTGCGACACTGTAGAGTCAGTAGAGGTAAATTTACATGGGAATAGAAATAATGGAAATCTGCTAATTGGAGTTTGCTACAAGCCTCCTAACATAGCTGAACAGGATGAAATGCTGCAGCAAATTAAAAAGGCAGCAAATAATAATAGGATCCTTATTATGAGGGATTTTAACTATTCAGACATTCAATGGGACATACAAACTTTTGGCTGTGCTAAAAGCTACAATTTGTGATCCGCAATTCAGGACCTCTCTCAGCTGCTAGATGAACCGACCAGGGAAGGTAATCTGCTGGATCGGGTTCTGTCAAATAGGTCAGATATAATTTCAGATCTGCAGGTCAGGGAGCATTTGGGATGCAGTGACCATAATACGGTAAGTGTCAATGTAATTTTCAATCAAACATTCAAAAGCGGAAATGCAAAAACCTGGAGCTTTAGGAAAGCTGT
Organism: Dendrobates tinctorius; assembly: GCF_039654945.1. Classification (NCBI taxonomy): domain Eukaryota; kingdom Metazoa; phylum Chordata; class Amphibia; order Anura; family Dendrobatidae; genus Dendrobates; species Dendrobates tinctorius. The sequence continues at coordinate 25,470,509 of NW_027361730.1, read as the reverse complement.
TTTCAACAAATTAAGGGAAGACATTAATCGGGTAGACTGGGACCATCTCATGGTAACTGGGGATACTAAACATAAATGGAGTATGCGTAACCCCTTCACGACATGCGCCATACTAGTACGGCGCATGTTGTGTTTCACACTTTGATGTGGGCTCCGGTGCTGAGCCCAAATCTTTTCCGACACGTCAGCTGTTTTGAACAGCTGACATGTGCCTCTGACAGCCGCGGGCAGAATCGCGATCCACCCGCGGGTGTTAATCCGTTAAATGCCGCTGTCAAACTGACAGCGGCATTTAACACAGAGCGCCGGAAATACCACCCATCGGTGACCCCATCACGTGATTTTGGGTCACATGACAACCCGTGGTCTCCAGCAGGGTATCAGGAGAAAACGGATCACAAAATTTGTTGTGCAATTTCTATTGAGTACGCTGATACCCCTTATGTGGGGGAAAGCCACTGTTTGAGCGCATGGCAGGGCTCAGAAGGGAGGGAACACCGCTTGACAATTTGAACGCAAAATTGTCTGGAATCTATGGTGTTAGGAGACCCCCTGATGTGTCTAAACAGTGGAAACCACCCAATTATAAGGGCCCCGTCACACATAGCGACTCACCAGCGATCCAGCCAACGATATCAACTTGTCAGGATTGCTGGTGTGTCGCTACATGATCGCTTGTGAGCTGCCAAACAGGCAGATCACAGCAGCGATCAGGACAGCGACACGCGCGTAACAAGCGATGCACGTTGCTTAGTTATCCGCAGTGTACATTAGATACCAGCGTGCTGGTGCAGGGAGCCGGTAACCAAGGTAAACAGCGGGTTTCTAAGCACCGCAAGGCGCTTAGAAACCCGCTGTTTACCTTGGTTACCAGCTCCCTGCACCAGCGCGCTGGTATCTAAAGTACACATCGGGTTTCTAAGCGCCGCGCGGCACTTAGAAACCCGACGTTTACCTTGGTTACCAGCTCCAGCTCACTGATCGCTGGTCTCCCGCCTGCCACACGCAGTGAAGCGTGCTGACCAGCAGGAGACCAGAGATCAAAAAATTGTCCAGGCCATTTGAGCACGATCAGCGATACCCGGCAGGGGGACCGGTCACTGATAAGTGTCACACACTGCGATCTCGCTGGTGAGATCGCTGTTGCGTTGCAAAACTTGTGACTCAGCAGCGATCTCGCTAGCGAGATCGCTGTGTGTGACGGGGGCTTAACTCCAACCCAACCCAAAGCCTAACTCAATACCACAACCCTAACCCCACAACCTTAGCCTCCAGCTCTAACGCCAACTATAGCCCCAACCCTAATGTAAAAAAAGAAATTAAATACATTTTTATTTTATTATTTTTACCTAACTAATAGGGTGATAAAGGGAGGTTTGATTTACTATTTTGTTTTTATTTTAATCACTGTGATAGGGTCTATCATAGAGACCAAAATGAACCAATAGAAGAAATCTATTGTTGCCAGATGCCGTCCTGCAGATCTCGGCGGGCGCACTGAGCATGTGCCTGTCATTTTCTTCCCAGGAGAAGACACTGAGGGCTAGGGGACAGGACTGGGGGGATGCAGGAGGTGCTCAGAGGACCCCATTATTTCTCTCTCCTCTGAGGTGTGGTGATCGCAACACTGCGGTTGGTAAAAACCAACCCGAATTATGTTCTCTGGGGTCTCAGCTACCCCGGGTAGCCAAGACCCTGGAGATTTTCCGACGCTGGGGGGTGCTATAACCTTATTTCTCAGCGCCGTTAATAAGTGGCACTGAGGAATAAGTACCCTTAACTGCCGCCGTTAAAAGGTTTATCAGTGGTCGTTAAGGGGGTAAAGATTAAACGCTGTCATACCTATGAATTAAAACATTTACAAGGTTAAATGGCTGGGACTGAACCCTGGTGGTTGTAGAATAATAGGAATTTGACCCTAAAAATTAACTTTTATTCCAATATTTAAAACCTGGATAGTACCAGTATAGGGAGCAGGGTACATAATATTTTGGACATACAAATTGTGCAATATATCAGGGCACTACACTCGCCCTAATAAGCCCTAGTGCGTCCCTTCCTTGCCGCGGAGGTTGGCACCCTAATATATGCGATATGGCGCCCCCGCTCAACGTCGGTGACCCTAATAGCACCCTAAACAACCCTAGTCCACGAAGAGGATACACAAAAAACACAAACACACACAAATCCCGAAAAAAATGACCCCTAGTGGAGAGACCATGTACTGTCTCTAGGAGTATAGGTGACAGACTGTAGCTTTCTAAAAAAGCGTTTACACATAGCAACAATGCATAGATTAAATCCAAAAGGAGTTCATATTGTGTCTATTGTGATTTTTGAGGACTATTATGTCCCTTGGACACGCTAGATCAGCAAATATGTTTTCCTGATGAACTCCTTTTGGATTTAATCTATGCATTGTTGCTATGTGTAAACGCTTTTTTAGAAAGCTACAGTCTGTCACCTATGCAGCATTTGGCATTTTTTCCTACGAGATAAGTTTCTAATTGAGCTGCAACCATAAGCATTTTTTACTACGAGATATGAGGGTGGATATATACCCTCCACTCTGTGTTAAGATTAGGTGTACTCCTAGAGACAGGGTGTTTAGGGTGCTATTAGGGTCACCGACGTTGAGCGGGGGCGCCATATCGCATATATTAGGGTGCCAACCTCCGCGGCAAGGAAGGGACGCACTAGGGCTTATTAGGGCGAGTGTAGTGCCCTGATATATTGCACAATTTGTATGTCCAAAATATTATGTACCCTGCTCCCTATACTGGTACTATCCAGGTTTTAAATATTGGAATAAAAGTTAATTTTTAGGGTCAAATTCCTTTTGCTCTCTTGGTTTTTTCAGAATATTTGATCCAATAATTTTTTGAGGTTTTTTTCTGGTTGTAGAATAATGCCTGTTTCTAAAACTTAGCAGAAACACGACCAAATACTTGAATCTATGCTCCTGGACATCCAGGAAACTACACTTGGCAGAGAATTTCAATAATGGTTAAAGGTAACCTGTCACCAAGATTGTGCTCAGTAAACTACAGATAGTGTCAGGTTGGCGCCGCTATACTGATTAAAAGGATAGTTAGGTCCATATATAATTGGACAGACATTTTTTCTAATTTTGGTTCTAGACATTACCACAATGAATTTTAAACAAAACAATTCAGATGCAGTTGAAGTTCAGACTTCCAGCTTTCATTTGAAGGTATCCACATTCAAATTGGATGAACGGTTAATGAGTTTCAGCTCTTTAACATGTGCCACCCTGTTTTTAAAGGGACCAAAAGTAATTGGACAATTGACTCCAAGGCTATTTCATGGACAGGTGTGGGCAATCCCTTCGTTATGTCATTCTCAATTAAGCAGATAAAAGGCCTAGAATTGATTTGAGGTGTGGTGCTTGCATTTGGAAGGTTTTGCTGTGAAGGAAACCAGCGGTCAAAGGAGCTCTCCATGCAGGTGAAACAGGCCATCCTTAAGCTGCAAAAACAGAAAAAACCCATCCGAGAAATTGCTACAACATTAGGAGTGGCAAAATCTACAGTTTGGTACATCCTGAGAAAGAAAGAAAGCACCGGTGAACTCAAAAATGCAAAAAGACCTGGGCGCCCACGGAAGACAACAGTGGTGGATGATCGCAGAATAGTCTCCGTGGTGAAGAGAAACCCCTTCACAACAGCCAACCAAGTGAACAAAACTCTCCAGGAGGTAGGCGTATCGATATCCAAATCTACCATGAAGAGAAGACTGCATGAAAGTAAATAAATAAAGAGGGTTCACTGCATGGTGCAAGCCACTCATAAGCATCAAGAATCAAAAGGCTAGACCGGACTTTGCTAAAAAAAACATCTAAAAAAAAAAGACTGGATTGAAATTGTGTTACAAAGTTATATACCGTATTTTTCGGACTATAAGACGCACTGGACCATAAGACGCACCCCTATTTTCAGAAGGAAAATAGGGAAAAAAATAGTAATGTGTCAAATCGGGGTCCGTCTTACAGTCCGAATTCAGCTTACCTGGGAAGTGATCCGGCACAGGTGGAGAAGTAGTCACAGGGGTCATTCAGTGGTCCAGGCTCGTGCGGTGGCTCTGTGCTGGGGCAGCTGCACTGGGGCAGCTGTGGCAGGGGCTGCTGGGGCAGCTGTGACAGGGGCAGGTGTGGCAGGGGCAGCTGTGCTGGGGCAGAGGCGGCTGGGGCAGCTGTGCTGGGGCAGAGGCAGCTGGGCAGGGGCAGCTGTGGCAGGGGCAGTTGTGCTGGGGCAGGGGCAGCTGTGGCAGGGGCAGCTGAGGCAGGGGCAGCTGAGGCAGGGGCAGGTGGGCTCTGCGGCGGTGGCAGCGGGCGGCGCTCTGCGGTACGGTGGTGGCAGCGGGCTGTGCTCCGGTGCAGGGGCGGCGGCTCCGCCGGCGTTTCTTCGCAGCCCGGAGGCCACCGCACACCCCTTGCTGGGCGCCGCCATGTTGCGGTGGCCTCCGGGAGCATGGACGCCGGCAAGATGGCCGCCGGTCCGGGGAAGTCGCATGCGCAGCTTCAGATCTCGTGCCGAGATCTCAGGGGATGAGATTCAAATCTCGGCAACGAGATCTGAAGCTGCGCATGCGCCGTCCCTGGACCGGCGGCCATCTTGCCGGCGTCCATGCTCCCGGAGGCCACCGCAACATGGCGGCACCCAGCAAGGGGTGTGCGGTGGCCTCCGGGCTGCGAAGAAACGCCGGCGGAGCCGCCGCCCCTGCACCGCAGAGCGCCGTCTGCTGCCTCCACCGCGCCGCAGAGCCTCGCCCGCTGCCACCAGCGCACCAGGTACCGTGCATCGTGACCTTAAGACGCACCCCCCACTTTCCCCAAAAATTTTGGGGGAAAAAAGTGCGTCTTATGGTCCGAAAAATACGGTAGTTTGCCCGGGGGAAAGTAGGGGGAGGGGCAGGGGGAGTTATAGTTGAAAAAAATGCCGTCTAATGTTAATAATATTGCATAAATGTTCTGTTATTGGACATTATATGTATACTTTGTATTACACTCAATAAAGACAGTTTAAAAAAAAAAAAAAAAAAAAAACATCTAAAAAAGCCAGCACAGTTCTAGAAGAATATTCTTTGGACAGATGAAACCAAGGTCAACCTCTACCAGAATGATGGAAAGAGAAAAGTATGGCGAAGGCGTGGTACAGCTCATGATCCAAAGCAAAACACATCATCTGTAAAACACGGCGGAGGCAGTGTGATGGCTTGGGCATGCATGGCTGCCAGTGGCACTGGGTCATTAGTGTTTATTGATGATGTGACACCGGACAGAAGCAGCCGAATGGCTCTGAATACCTCAGAATTCATACTGTGTGCTCAGATCCAGCCAAATGCAGCCAAACTGATTGGCTTTATGTTTTGGGTCATTGTCCATCTGTAGTATGAAACGACGACCAAAGCAACCCAGGAGTTTATTAAAGCAAAGAAGTGGAATATTCTTGAATGGCCAAGTCAGTCACCTGATCACAACCCAATTGAGCATGCATTTCACTTGTTAAAGACTAAACTTCAGACAGAAAGGCCCACAAACAAACAGCAACTGAAAACCACCGCAGTGAAGGCCTGGCAGAGCATCAAAAAGGAGGAAACACAGCGTCTGGTGATGTCCATGAGTTCAAGGAGAGTTTTAACCCTCTGTCAGGCGCAATATAGATTCTCCTCAGTTCATGCGCAATGTGCCTGACAAGCACAGGTCAGAAAACCACCTATAGTAGCTACATATTTCAATTTCAGGACTATAGAAGTAGTCAGTGACCTTCATAGGAATGTATTAAAAGAGATTACACCAAATCAGATGCAAAAAAATACATTTATTAACCATAAACTTATTAAAACTAAAAGTACCACTTTTCGGTTGTACCGCCAAATAGGCTCCAGTTATCTTTACTTAACTATTGCTTAAATATAAAATTATGGAAAAAAACTTAAAGGATATTGCACTTAGATGTTACTTAATTATTTTCTACTCATCTTCAGTGGTTTCAATTGCAGCAGAAGCAGCACAGGTACACTTAGAAAAGCAAGGCTGGCAGACGAAAGTTGCATGGGAAAGGCAGATTGATTCTTTACATATTTTGCAGTCATATTTAGAAAGCCTTCTGAAACCAGATACAAATGAGCAGGTAGTACAACTGCGTCTTTTAGAAGGTGGTAGAGTCGGTGTTTGTTCTGGAACGTTCTTGGGATGTCCTTTGTATTTTTATCTTTGCCCAAATAATAAGCTAGATCTGTGTCTGTTTCCTCTGTATCAGTGTCATCACCATCCTGCTCTGTTCCAGAATCAGTGTTACATTCTGCTACCTCATCTTCAGATGAAATGTCACTAGATTCCTCTAAATCCTCAGTTACTGCTGGTTCTTCCTCATCATCTTCTAACAAAAAAATCTTCATTTCTTCTAAATGAAGGGGTTTAGATGAATCATACTGTTTTCTGGCCATTGCAGCAGAAAATCTGAAGCAAGAGAGAAAGAGTATGTGTTAGGGCGCAATGTGCCTTAGAAGCCACCCTCCTTTTGTCTAAGAAAACAGTACTTATGTACACTAACTTAGCATTAATCCTTCATAAAACAAGCTAAATACACAATCATGATGAATAAAAAAAGAAAATACTAACCTTTCAATTTGTGTTGAAATCAGGCGCAATGTGCCTGAGAAGCCAAAGTGTTGATATCTGCTCACTAGAAGGTCTGCTGAGTCACTGTGATATCAGGTTTCACAGAGCCTGTAGAGTCAGGAGATAACTAGGAGGGGTGGGGTTTTCTGATAAGTGGGCAAGGAGAGAGAAGTGAAACTAATTACTGTGTGCCTGTCAGATCTATTGCGCCTGACGGAGGGTTAAACTAGAACAATGTGGGAAGGGAAGCAAAAGGCCAGAAAAAGCCATACACGTGACCTGGCAAATGCTATTGAGAACTCTGCTATTAGAAGTAGAAAGGAAGAACAAAGACAAAAGAATCTAAATAATAAAAACATTGGAAAAAGAGAAACCAATCACAAACTAAAATGTTTCTATACTAATGCACAAGCATGGGCAACAAACAAGGAGAATTGGAACTACTAACGCAGGAAAAGAAATATGATGTCATTGGAATCACTGAAACTTGGTGGGACGATACACATGATTGGAATACAAGGCTAGAAGGATACAACTTATTTGCAAGAAACAGACTTGATAAGCAAGGAGTTGGTGTCGCATTGTATGTTAAAAACACGTATATCTGCACAGATATTGAAGCTTCAGAGACTGGGAGTTCTGTGGAAACTGTTTGGGTAAGAATACAAGGACAGAACAATGGAAAGGACACCAATATAGGCATTTACTACAGGCCGCCTGTGCAAGCTGAAGATATGGATCCTTTATGCATCAAATGGCCCAGTTCTCCAAAAAATATGACATAGTTGTCATGGGAGATTTCAACTATCCAGACATTTGTTGGGAATCTCTCTCAGGCAAAACTAACAGGTCAAGGAAATTCTTATCCTCTCTTGCTGACTTTATCTTCCAAAAGGTAGGGGAGAAAACAAGGGGAACTGCTACCTTGGATCTAATCCTTATAAACAGGGAGGAAATGGTTGAGGAGGTAAAAGTGGCTGGGACCCTAGGAGGTAGCGACCATGCTATTTTAGAATTTTTGATAACTAGAGGAGGAAGACCTGTGAAGACTCAGACGTCAAGGTTAGATTTCAGAAAGGCAGATTTTAAGGGATTCAGAAAGAGAATTGGAGGGATCCAATGGCTGGATATCCTTAAAGACAAAAATGTCCAGGAAGGATGGGAAATCTTGAAAAATGAAATTCTCAAAGCACAATTGTTAACAATTCCGAAAAGAGGGAAGAATAGGAAGCATTTAAGGAAACCAGGATGGATGAACACAGAACATGAGCACATGATAAAAAGGAAGAAAAAAATGTTTATAAAATGGAAAGAGGGAGGCATATCTAAAGAAGAATATAATGCTGTCTGCAGAACCTGCAGGGCAAGAATCAGATTAGCTAAAGCTGACAATGAATTGAGGTTTGCAAGAGATGTCAAAAGCAATAATAAAGGATTTTGGGGATATGTCAAAAGTAAAAGAAAAGTCAAAGATGCTATAGGATTTTTACAGGATGAAAATGATGAAATGGTAAGACAGGATGTTGAGAAGGCCGAACTTCTAAATTCCTATTTTGCATTTGTTTTCTCTCAGAAAAGAAATGTAACATCAACTATTCCTCACTGTCCTATTAAGGGAATACAAGAACCCAGGATATCTATAAACAGAAATATAGTGAGGAAACACTTAGATAACCTAAATGAATTCAAGTCTCCAGGTCCAGATGAATTACACCCAAGTTTATTGAAGGATATAGCAGAAGAAATTTTTGAACCGCTCTCCATAATCTTTGAAAATTCTTGGAGAACAGAAGTCCCAGAAGACTGGAGAAGAGCAAATGTTGTTCCTATCTTCAAAAAGGGGAAGAAGGTGGACCCAGGCAACTATAGGCCGGTGAGTCTGACTTCTATACCAGGAAAGATGTTTGGACAAATTATTAAACAACATGTATGTCAGTACCTGGATAAGAATGAAGTGATTAAACAGAGTCAGCATGGGTTTGTAACTAATAAGTCATGTCAGACTAACTTAATTTCCTTCTATGACGGAATCACTGATTGGGTGGATCAGGGAAATGCTGTAGATATAGTATATCTTGACTTCAGCAAAGCATTTGACAAAGTATCTCACAGAATCCTTATCGAAAAAAATGACTAAGTATGGAATGGACAAGGCAACTGTTAGGTGGATTCATAACTGGCTTAGTGATCGGACCCAAAGAGTGGTCGTAAATGGCTGCACATCCAGTTGGAAGAATGTCTCAAGTGGGGTACCACAGGGCTCTGTCCTGGGACCTGTATTGTTCAACATCTTTATCAATGATTTAAATGAAGGAATTGAGGGTAAACTGATTAAATTTGCTGATGACACAAAGCTATGAGGGATAGCTAATACTAGAAAAGATTCAAAAAGATATAAATAAACTGGAGCAGTGAGCAGCAACTAACAGAATGGTTTTTAACAGGGAAAAATGCAAAGTACTACATCTGGGCAATAAATATGAAAAAAGCATATACAGAATGTTGAGGAATAGGGCTAAGCAACAGCTTAGTGAAAAAGACTTGGGTATACTAATAGATCACAGACTGAATATGAGTCAACAGTGTGATGCAGCAGCAAAAAAGGCAAATGCATTTTTAGGATGTATAAACAGAAGCATACAGTCTAGATCACGTGAAGTCATTATTGTCCTCTACTCCTCTTCGGTCAGACCTCATCTGGAATACTGTGTCCAGTTTTGGGCACCACATTTTAAAAAAGACATCAACAAACTGGAGCAAGTTCAGAAAAGAGCGACCAGAATGGTGACGGGTCTGCAAACCCTGTCTTATGAGGAAAGGTTGCAGGATTTGGGAATGTTTAGCCTGCAAAAAAGAGAAGACTGAGAGGAGACTTAACTGTCTACAAATATCTCAAGGGCTGTCACATTGCAGAAGGATCATCTTTATTCTCATTTGCACAAGGAAAGACTAGAAGCAATGGGATGAAACTGAATGGGAGGAGACAGATTAGATATTAGAAAAAACTTTTTGACAGTGAGGGTGATCAATGAGTGTAACAGGCTGCCACTAGAGGTGGCAAGTTATTATTTATTATTATAGCACCATTTATTCCATAGCGCTTTACATGTGAGGAGGGGTATACATAATACATACAAGTACAGTAATCTTAAACAATACAAGTCACGACTGGTACAGGATGAGAGAGGACCCTGCCCCGCGAGGGCTCACAATCTACAACGGGATGGGTGAGGATACAGTAAGCGAGGGTAGAGCTGGTCGTGCAGCGGTTTGGTGGATCGGTGGTTACTGCAAGTTGTAGGCTTGTCAGAAGAGGTAGGTCTTCAAGTTCTTTTTGAAGTTTTCCATGGTAGGCGAGAGTCTGATATGTTGTGGTAAAGAGTTCCAGAGTAGAGGGGATGCGCGGGAGAAATCTTGTATGCGATTGTGGGAAGAGGAGATAAGAGGGGAGTACAGAAGGAGATCTTGTGAGGATCGGAGGTTTCGTGCAGGTAAGTACCGGGAGACTAGGTCACAGATGTTCAGAGGACTCAGGTTGTGGATGGCTTTGTATGTCATGGTTAGGGTTTTAAACTGGAGTCTTTGGGTAATGGGGATCCAGTACAGGGATTGACATAGGGGAGAGGCCGGGGAATAGCGGGGGGACAGGTGGATTAGTCGGGCAGCAGCGTTAAGAATAGACTGGAGGGGTGCGAGAGTGTTAGAGGGTAGGCCACAGAGCAGGAGGTTGCAGTAGTCAAGGCGGGAGATGAGGGCATGGACTAGGGTTTTTGCAGATTCTTGGTTGAGGAATGTACAGATCCGTGAAATATTTTTGAGTTGAAGTCGGCAGGAAGCGGAAAGGGCTTGGATATGTGGTTTGAAGGAGAGATCAGTGTCAAGGATAACCCCGAGGCAGCAAGCTTGTGGGACTGGAGAGAGTGGGCAGTCGTTTACTTTAATGGATAGGTCTGTTGGGGGGGGGGGGTCACGTGAGATGGGCGAAAGATGATTAATTCTGTTTTGTCCATATTAAGTTTTAGAAATCTAGCGGAGAAGGATGAAATCGCAGACAGACATTGAGGGATTCTGTTTAGTAGGGAGGTGATATCTGGTCCAGGGATGTAGATCTGTGTGTCATCAGCATAGAGATGATACTGAAAGCCATGAGATTCTATGAGCTGTCCGAGGCCGAAGGTGTAAACGGAGAAGAGCAGGGGCCCTAGGACTGAACCTTGCAGGACTCCGACGGATAGGGGGCGCGGTGAGGTAGTGTGTGCGAATGGGAGATGCTGAATGTCCGGTCTACTAGGTGTGACGCAATCCAAGATAGGGCCAAGTCTGTGATACCAAGAGATGAGAGGGTCTGTAGTAATAGGGAATGGTCCACTGTGTCAAAGGCAGAGGACAGGTCCAGGATGAGGAGGACAGAGTAGTGTCGCTTGGCCTTGGCGGCTAGTAGGTCATTGGTGACCTTACTTAGGGCAGATTCAGTGGAGTGGTGTGGCCAGAAGCCGGATTGCAAGTGGTCAAGGAGGGAGCAAGAAGAGAGGTGGGAGGATAGTTCAAGATGGACGTGTTGTTCCAGTAGTTTTGAGGCATAGGGGAGAAGTGATATAGTGCAATAGCTAGATACAGAGAATCGGTCAAGAGAGGGCTTTTTGAGGATAGGTGTGATTGAGGCATGTTTAAAGCTTGAAGGGAAAACACCAGTTGTTAGTGATAGGTTGAAGAGATGGGTTAGGGTTGGGATGAAGTGGGATGGGATCGGGTCAAGTGCACAGGTAGTGAGATGTGATCTTGAGAGTGGAGAGTCGATCTTCTGTAATGGTGGAGAAGTTGGTTTTTGGGGAGGAGGGCAGGGTAGGTAGGGGGAAGGGCACTGGGGGTTGTTGACCAAAACTGTCTCTGATGTTATCAATCTTCTCCTTGAAAAATGAGGCAAAGTCTTCAGCTGAGATGAGTGGAGAGGGAGAAGGTGCTGGGGGGCTGAGGAGAGAATTGAAAGTGTTGAATAACTGTTTAGGGTTGTGAGACAGGGAGGATATGAGAGATGAGAAGTAGGTTTGTTTTGCTGCAGCGAGTTCTCCTTCAATAGAAGTCTTCAAATAGAGGCTGGACAGATATCTGTCTAGGATGATTTAGCGAATCCTGCTTTGAGCGGGGGTAGGACCAGATGGCCCAGGAGGTTCCTTCCAACTCTACGATTCTATGACTCTATGAAGACTTCACGCAGTCATTGCCAACAAAGGGTTTTCAACCAAGTACTAGAAATGAACATTTTATTTACAATTAATCTGCCCAATTACTTTTGGTCCCTTTAAAAACAGGGTGGCACAGGTTAAGGAGCTGAAACTCCTAATCCCTTCATCCAATCTTAATGTTGGTACCCTCAAATGAAAGCTGAAAGTCTCAACTTGAACTGCATCTGAATTGTTTTGTTTAAAATTCATTGTGGTTATGTCTAGAACCAAAATTAGAAAAACGTTGTCTCTGTCCAAATATATATGGACCTAACTGTACCTTGGTTAGTGAAATCCATCTTGTGGTTGTTGTTTAACACCCCTTCATCACCTTAGGTTTTTTCGTTTTTGAGTTTCCTTTTTTTTATCCCCTTCTTTCCGGAGCCATAACTTTTTTTCCTGTCAATATAGCCATGTGAGGGCTTATTATTTGCGTGACGATTTGTACTTTTGAACAACACAATTGGTTTTACCATACAGTGTACTGGAAAACGGGGAAAAAATTCAATGTGCGGTGAAATAGAAAAAACAGTGCAATTTCACAATTCTCCAGGTCATTATGAGTTCGTAGATCCAAACATGTATAGGTTCTTTCTTGTTTAAGTAGTGAAAAAAAAATTCAAAGTTTCTGAAAAAACAAAAAAGTCGCCATTTTCCGAAACCCGTAACATCTCCATTTTTTGTGATCTGATGGGGCTTGGTGAAGGCTTATTTTTTGCGTGCCAAGCTTACATTTTTAAAGATACCATTTTGGTGTGGATATGATCTTTTGTTCACCCATTATTGCATTTTAAGGCAATGTTGAAGCGACCAAAAAAAAATCTAATTCAGGTATATTGATTTTTTTCTCGTTACGCAGTTTACCGATCAGTTTAATTCTTTCTATTGAAAGCTCGGTCAATTCTGAACTCGGCGATACCGAATAAGTGTATTTTTATTATTTTGTTTTATTTTGAATGGGGTGAACGGGGAGTGATCTGAAGTTTTATTTTTTTTTTTTTTTTTTTTTTTTAATATTGTTAAAAACATTTTCAACCCCGCTGTGCAGCAGAAATGCTCACTTGGTATGAGCGCCAACCACTGGGCCATGCTCACAGCTATCCGGCAATGTTGTCCACAGGGGTCTTGCACAGACACCAGGATGTCATGCCAAACCATCAGCAACCCACGGTCATGTGACAGGAGAGCCAGTGGGCGGGATTAGTGACACGCTTCTGCACTCCGATAAATGCTACTGCGCAGGCGGCACCATTTTGCTAGAGAAAAAAATAATAATGTGGCGCCATCAAGCTGGCGTCAGCGGCTCCTGCGCAGTAGCATCTATTGGAATGCGATAGATGCTACTGCACAGGCGTGTCCACCGCCATTTTGATGAAGATATTTTTTTCTCACCACAAAACTATATTACTAATTCTTAAATGACTACATACATATTTTCCATTGTATCATGCTACAGTCGAGGCGCCGGCACCTGCCTGATGAATGTTAATTCCCGCCCCAGACAATATTCTATGCAGTATGTAAAACAAGGGGCAGGTCACTGAAGGATCACTGACCTGTCATAAGCCCTTACAGATGAATACCTAAGCAGAGCAACACATGAAGACCCCCACAGGCCGCCCCAGAGCACGAGCATATCATTAACTGCTAACTACAAATAAAGATTAAACAACAACCACAAGACTGATTTAATTAACCAAGGTATCATTTTAATCTGAATAACAGCACCAAACTGACACTGTCTTTAGGTTACTCCGCACTATCCTGCTGACAGGTTCCCTTTAAGGATGATATTTTTACATATCTAGAAGGAACAACAGAGGAATAGCACAGTCTTTACTTCAATGCACTTGCTTGGGGGGGTCCTATTTAAGTAAGACCCCTTCATTGTATAATGACAATATTTTTTTCATATGAAGAGAAAAACCACAGACAGACCATTTTCCATCTATGTGCTAGATCAAAAACTTAGAGACTTTGAATGTTTACGCTTAAGCCAGCTCTGCCAACTTTTTGAAAACAGGGTGACGTTTACCCGTGAGGGTGCACATCCAAGCGTGAATAGCAAATACATTATTTAGGACATAAAAATTATATACATTTTTTCAGAAATGTACCTCAGTCTCCAAATAGGCTTCATTTCTTGTGGCACATTGGAGCTGAAAGATGTGCAGAATTTATTAAGCTCAGGCCAATTAACAAAACTGGCAGATCTTGCTCCAGTGTCATCTTCATCAAGACTGCTGTAGACAATGACAGTCTTGCTGCATCAGGGCAAATGGGCATATTATTCACAATTAACATTAAAGGGGTTATTCAGTCTTAAAGGGAATCAGTCATCCTTTTTTTGCCCATTAGCTGCCGGCATAGACATCGGAGGCTTATCTACAGCATTCTGTAGAGTCTTAAAGGGCCGGCGCGCCAAATCGAAAGCTGAGCCACCCCGGCGTCCAAATCGGAGGTTGATCGACCCTGGCCTACAAATCGGAGGCTCAGCCACCCTGGCCTACAAATCGGACCCAGAGTGGCCCCGCTCACCAAATCGGACCCACAGTGGCCCCACCCACCAAATTGGACAATGAGGGGCCCCGCCCACCAAATCGGACCCAGAGTGGCCCCGCCCACCAAATCGGACCCAGAGGGGCCCCGACCACAAAATCGGACCCAGAGGGGCCCCGACCACAAAATCGGACCCAGAGGGGCCCCGACCACAAAATCGGACCCAGAGGGGCCCCGACCACAAAATCGGACCCTGAGGGATTCAATTCAAGCCCTGAGGAGCCCAGGCAACTGAATCGGATCCTGAGTGGCCCCGCCCACCAAATCAGATCCTGAGGCCAAGTGGCCCCTGAGAGGCACCCACAGTTAAAACGGATCCTGAGTTGAAAGTCTTGCAGGGGCAGCAGGCAAGTCTCTCTTAAAGGGGCAGCCCGGGCACCATTTCAAAGCACTATCTGGTACTTCCTTCAGGAAATACACACCTAGTTATTATTCAGTTGATTTTCCGCAATTAATGCGGCCCGAACCGCTACACGCACAGACTCCGTTGAAGTGTCGTTTCGAAGCCAGCGTCCATGAGTGGTGTGCTAAGTAATTTTCGTGTCGATCGGATTTGTAGTTTTTGCGCAATTTGCGTTTGAAAAAACATTTTCCTCAATGCATTTCAATGGGAAAATGTTGCCACAGGGAAAACATGCCCTGAGGCGATTCAAATGGCAGTTAAGCTCATTGATATGCGCAGACAGACCCAGTTACTATGCCAACGCCTACAAACTTCACATGACCTCTCCAGGACAGAGTTTCTGCCAGATAATTTCTGCCCTTAAAGCGAAACCCACAGCAGAAATGCAAATCTAGCTTCATCACATGACGCATGCCCCTGAGAGAGAATGTGCGCCAAAGTGGATTTAGAAGCCCAGTGAGCCAAACTGGCTCTTAAAGGGCCGGCGCCAAATCGAAAGCTGAGCCACCCCGCCCACCAAATCGGACCCAGAGGGGCCCCGCCCACCAAATCGGACCCTGAGGGGCCCCGCCCACCAAATCGGACCCAGAGGGGCCCCGCCCACCAAATCAGACCCTGAGGCCAAAGTGTCCCCTGAGAGGCACCCACAGTTAAAACAGATCCTGAGTTGAAAGTCTTGCAGGGGCAGCAGGCAAGTCTCTCTTAAAGGGGCAGCCCGGGCACCATTTCAAAGCACTATCTGTACTTCCTTCAGGAAATACACATCTAGTTATTCAGTTGATTTCCGCAATTAATGCGGCCCAAACCGCTAAACGCACAGACTCCGTTGAGGTGTCGTTTCTAAGCCAGCGTCCACGAGTTGTGTGCTAAGTTAATTTCGTGTCGATCGGATTTGTAGTTTTTGCACAATTTGCGCTTGAAAACACATTTTCCTGTCATTGGAATGCATTGTCTCAATGCATTTCAATGGGAAAATGTTGCCATAGGGTAAACATGGGGCAGTCGTCAGGTGGCAGTTAAGCTCATTGATATGCGCAGGCACACCCAGTTACTATGCCAACGCCTACGAACTTTACATGACCCCAGCAGGACAGAGTTCCTGCCAGATAATATCAGCTCTTAAGTGAAACCCAAGCACAAATGCAAATCTGATCGACCCTGGCCTACAAATCGGAGGCTGAGCCACCCAGGCCTCCAAATCGGACCCAGAGGGGCCCCGCGCGCCAAATCGGACCCAGAGGGGCCCCGCGCACCAATTCAAGCCCTGAGGAGCCCAGGCCACCGAATCGGATCCTGAGGGGGCCCACAGGCCAAAGTGGCCCCTGAGAAACACCCACAGTTAAAACGGATCCTGAGTTGAAAATCTTGCAGGGGCAGCAGGCAAGTCTCTCTTAAAGGGGCAGCCCGGGCACCATTTCAAAGCACTATCTGTACTTCCTTCAGGAAATACACATCTAGTTTATTATCATTATACTTCTCCGAGTTTTCTGCAATTAATGCGGTCCGAACCGATCGGCGCAGAGGCCCCCTTCAGGCTGCGTTTCGAAGCCCTCAGTGGGGACAGGTGTGCTATGTATTTTTGGAGTCAATCCGATTTGTAGTTTTAAAAAAATAAATAAATTTAAAAAAAAAACAAAAAAAAAACAAAAAAAAAAACAACACATTTTAACCCCTTCATGACCAAGCCTATTTTGACCTTAATGACCAGGCCATTTTTTGCAATTCTGACCAGTGTCCCTTTATGAAGTAATAACTCAGGAACGCTTCAACGGATCCTAGCGATTCTGAGACTGTTTTTTCTTGACATATTGGGCTTCATGTTAGTGGTAAAATTTAGGTCGATAATTTTTGTGTTTATTTGTGAAAAAATCAGAAATTTGGCAAGAATTTAGAAAATTTCACAATTTTCAAATTTTGAATTTTTATTCTGTTAAACCAGAGAGTTATGTGACACAAAATATTTACTAAATAACATTTCCCACATGTCTACTTTACATCAGCACAATTTTGGAAACAAAATATTTTTTTCTTAGGAAGTTATAAGGGTTAAAAGTTGACCAGCGAGTTCTCATTTTTACAACAAAATTTACAAAACCATTTTTTTAAGGGACCACCTCACATTTGAAGTCACCTTGAGGGGTCTATATGGCAAAAAATACCCAAAAGTGACACCATTCTAAAAACTGCACCCCTCAAGCTACATTCAAGAAGATTATTAACCCTTCAGGTGTTTCACAGGAACTAAAGCAACGTGGAAAGAAAAAAATGGACATTTTAATTTTTCCAACAAAAATGTTCTTTTAGCATCAACTTTTTCATTTTCACATGGGCAACAGGATAAAATGGATCCTAAAGTTTGATGAAAAATTTCACCTGAGTACACCGATACCTCATATGTGGTCATAAACCACTGTTTGAGTGCACGGCAGGGTCTGGAAGGGAAGGAGGACCATTTGACTTTTTGAATGGAAAATTAGCTCCATTCGTTATCGGCCACCATGTCGCGTTTGGAGAGACCCTGTGTACCTAAACATTGGAGCTCCCCCACAAGTGACCCCATTTTGGAAACTAGACCCCCTAAGGAACTTATCTAGATGTGTAGTGAGCACTTTGAACCCTCAAGTGCTTCACAAAAGTTTATAACAGAGCAGTGAAAATAAAATATATATTTTTTTTCCTCAAAAATTATTTTTAGCACACTATTTTTAATTTTCACAAGGCTAACTGGAGAAATTGGACCACAAAAGTTGTTGTCCAGATTGTCCTGAGTAAGCTGGTACCCCATATGTGGGGGGAACCACTGTTTGGGCACACGGCAGGGCTCAGAAGGGAAGGAGCGCCATTTGACTTTATGAAATGCAAATTACTTCTAATCGTTAGCGGACACCATGTCGTGTTTGGAGAGCCCCTGTGTGCCTAAACATTGGAGCTCCCCCACAAATGACCCTATTTTGGAAACTAGACCCCCTAAGGAACTTATCTAGATGCATAGTGAGCACTTTGAACCCCCAAGTGCTTCACAAAAGTTTATAACGCAGAGCCGTGAAAATAAAAAAAAAATTTTCTCCTCAAAAAATTTTTTAGTGCGCAATTTTTTATTTTCACAAGGGTACCAGGATAAATTAGACCCCAAAAGTTGTTGTCCAGTTTGTCGTGAGTACGCTAGTACCCCATATGTGGGGGGGGGGGGGGGGGACCACTGTTTGGGCACACGTCGGGGCTCGGAAGGGAAGTAGTGACATTTTGAGATGCTGACTTTGATGGAATGGTCTGCGGGCATCATGTTACATTTGCAGAGCCCCTGATGTACCTAAACTGTGGAACCCCCCAAATGACCCCATTTTGGAAACTAGACCCCCCAAGGAACTTATCTAGATGTGTGGTGAGCACCTTGAACGCCTAAGCGCGTCACAGAAGTTTATAACGCAGAGCCGTGAAAATAAAAAATATTTTTTTTTCCCCCTCAAAAAAATGATTTTCAGCCAGCAATATTTTATTTTCACAGGGGTAGCAGGATAAATTAGACCCCAAAAGTTGTTGTACAGTTTGTCCTGAGTATGCTGGTGCCCCATGTATGGGGGGGAACCATTGTTTGGGCACACGTAAGGGCTCGGCATGGAAGTAGTGACATTTTGAAATGCAGACTTTGATGGCATGGTCTGCGGTCGTCGTTACGTTTGCAGAGCCCTGATGTGCCTAAACAATAGAAAACCCCAACAAGTGACCCCATTTTGGAAACTAGACCTCCCAAGGAACTTATCTAGATGCCTGGTGAGCACTTGGAACCCCCAAGTGCTTCACAGAAGTTTATAACGCAGTGACGTAAAAGTAAAAAAATAAAAAATTTCCACAAAATATTTTTTTAGGCCCCAATTTTTTTTATTTTCCCAAGGGTACCAGGAGAAATTAGACCCCAAGGTTGTTGTGCAATTTTTCCTGAGTACGCTGATACCGCATATGTTGGGGTAAACCACTGTTTGGGCACACGTCAGGGCTTGGAAGGGAGGGAGCACCGTTTGACTTTTTGAACGCAAAATTGCCTGGAATCAAGGGTTGCACCATGTCGCGTTTGGAGACTACATGATGTGCCTAAACAGTGGAAACCCCACAATTCTAACTTCAACCCTAACCCCAACACACCCCTAACCACAGCCGTAACACCAACACATACCCAACTCCAACTCCAACCCCAACCCCAACTCCAACCCCAACTCCAACCCCAACTCCAACCCCAACTCCAACCCCAACCCTAACTCCAACCCCAACCCCAACCCCAACCCCAACCCCAACCCCAACTCCAACCCTAACCCCAACCCCAACCCCAACTCCAACCCTAACCCCAACTCCAACCCTAACCCCAACTCCAACCCTAACCCCAACTCCAACCCTAACCCTAACTCCAACCCTAACCCTAACTCCAACCCTAACCCTAACTCCAACCCTAACCCTAACTCCAACCCTAACCCTAACTCCAACCCTAACCCTAACTCCAACCCTAACCCTCTTTCCAACCCTAACCCTCTTTCCAACCCTAACCCTCTTTCCAACCCTAACCCTCTTTCCAACCCTAACCCTCTTTCCAACCCTAACCCTCTTTCCAACCCTAACCCTCTTTCCAACCCTAACCCTCTTTCCAACCCTAACCCTCTTTCCAACCCTAACCCTCTTTCCAACCCTAACCCTCTTTCCAACCCTAACCCTCTTTCCAACCCTAACCCTCTTTCCAACCCTAACCCTCTTTCCAACCCTAACCCTCATGGAAAAATAAAAATAAAAATGATTTCTTTATTTTATTAGTTGATCTTGCCTATGGAGGTGATAAACGGGGGGTTTATTTACTTTTCATTCTATTTTGATCACTGTGAGAGTTTATCACAGTCATCAAAATGAATGAATGGAAACTGCATCCGGCAGACGCACTGCGCATGCGCCCACCATTTTCCAATATGGTGGCGCCCATGGACCGGGACACCGGAGCCATAACGGCACTCGGTGAGTACCGGGGGGAGCGAAGGGAAGGCGGGGGGAGATGATGACAGCGGTGGCACATCGCCGCTGTCATTCAGTGGCGGGCGGCAGATTGCCCCCTTTAACGGGTGGGGGTGGGGGGGTCGGATCGCTGTCACCAGCCATGTCCGATGCTACAGCAGTGTCGGACATGGCTGGATTGTAATATTTCATCAATTTTCATTGAAGAAATATTACTATCGCTCTGATTGGCTGTTAAAAGTGAAACAGCCAATCAGAGCGATCGTAGTCACGTGGAGGCAAAGCCATGCCCCCTATGGTGAACAAAGCCCCCTGTATCTGCGGGTCCGGTGACCTTTCAGTGACCTAGGTCACCCGACCCGCAGGGGGGCTTTAAAGTCATGACGCCACATAACCGTCACTGGTCAGATTTGCACCAGTTTTCATGACGCCTATGTGGCGTCATTGGTCGTGAAGGGTTTAAGCAAAAATTTTCCCATAGGAGTTAATGGCAACCTTTCCATGACCCCAACTGACATGGATTGAAGCCACAGCACAGGTGCAGTGACCTTACAAAGATGGCAGCTATGCAAATGCAGCTTCCACACATGACCCGTATTAGCTAATAGAAGCTGACAGATCGCTGATTCAAGGTCTTAAAGGCGCAGCGCGCCAATGGCTTCTGAGAAGCCCCACCCAGTGATGGCTAACCTTGGCACTCCAGCTGTTGTAAAACTACCTTTGTTGTAATAAAGAAAAAAAAAAAAAAAAAAAAAAAAAAGGTGTAAAAATAATTTAAAAATCGCTAAATAAAAAAAAAAAGCAAAAAAAAACAATAAAAGTGCAGATATTTGGTATCGCCGCGTCCATACCGACCCGCCCTATAAAACTGTCCCATTAGTTAACCCCTTTAGCGAACCCCTTAAAAAATAAAAATAAAAGACGAAGCAAAAAATAATGATTTATTATCATACTGCCGAACAAAAAGTGCAATAACGCCCGATCAAAAAGACGCATATAAATATTCACGGTATCGCTGAAAACGTCATCTTGTCCCGCAAAAAAAGAGCCGCCACACAGCGTCATCAGCGAAAAAATAAAAAAGTTATAGCTCACAGAATAAAGCGATGCAAAAATAATTATTTTTTATATAAAATGGTTTTCATTGCATAAAAGCGCCAAAACATTAAAAAAAGACATAAATGAGGTATCGCTGTAACCGTACTGACCCGAAGAATAAAACCACTTTATCAATTTTACCGCACGCGGAACGGTGTAAGCGCACCCCCCAAAAGAAATTCATGTAACGCTGGTTATTGTTCATTCTGCGTCCCAAAAATTGGAATAAAAAGCGATCAAAAGATGAAAAGATGTCACGTTCCCGAAAATGATACCAATAAAAACGTCAACTCATCCCGCAAAAAATAAGACCTCACATGACTCGGTGGGTCAAAATATGGAAAAATTATAGCTCTCAAAATGTGGTGATGCAAAAACTATTTTTACAATATAAAGCGTCTTTTAGCGTGTGACAGCTGCCAAATATAAAAACCGCCATAAATAGTAAATCAAACCCCCCGTTATCACCCCCTTAGTTAGGGAAAAATAATAAAATTAAAAAAATGTATTTATTTCCATTTTTCCATTAGGATTAGGGTTAGGGCTAGGGTTAGGACTAGGGCTGAGATTAGGGTTAGGGGTGTGTTGGGGTTAGGGTTTGAGTTAGAATTGGGGGGGTTTCCACTGTTTGGGCACATCAGGGGCTCTCCAAATGTAACATGGCGTCTGATCTCAATTTCAGCCAATTCTGAGTTGAAAAAGTCAAATGGTGCTCCTTCCCTTCCAAGCTCTGCCATGCGCCCAGTGTTTTACCCCCACCTATCGGGTATCAGCCTACTCAGGACAAATTGCAAAACAACTTTTGGGGTCCAATTTCTCCTGTTACCCTTAGGAAAATAAAAAATTGGGGGCAAAAATATCATTTTTGTGGAAAAAAAATATGATTTTTATATTTTCACGCCCAGGCGTTATAAACTTCTGTGAAGCACTTGGGTTCAAAGTGATCACAACACATCTACATAAGTTCCTTGGGGGGTCTAGTTTCCAAAATGGGGGTCACTTGTGGGGAGTTTCCACTGTTTAGGTACATCAGGGGCTCTCCAAACGTGACATGGCGTCCGATCTGAATTCCAGACAATTTTGGATTGAAAAAGTCAAACGGCGCTCCTTCCCTTCTGAACTCTGCCATGCACAGAAATAGTGGTTCCCCCCACATATCAGGTATCACCGTACTCAGGACAAATTGCACAATAACTTTTGCAGTCCAATTTCTCTTGTTACCCTTGGTAAAATAAAAAAATTGAACCTGAAGTATTTTTTTTGTGAAAAAAAGTTAAATGTTTTTTTTTTTTTAAATATTCAAAAAATTCCTGTGAAGCAGCTGAAGGGTTAATAAACTTCTTGAATGTGGTTTTGAGCACCTTAAGGGGTGCAGTTTTTAGAATGGTGTCACTTTTGGGTATTTTCTATCATATAGACCCCTCAAAGTGGCTTCAAATGTGATGTGGTCCGTAAAAAATAAATGGTGTTGCAAAAATGAGAAATCACTGGTCAACTTTTAACCCTTGTAACTTC
This sequence comes from Dendrobates tinctorius, assembly GCF_039654945.1. Classification (NCBI taxonomy): domain Eukaryota; kingdom Metazoa; phylum Chordata; class Amphibia; order Anura; family Dendrobatidae; genus Dendrobates; species Dendrobates tinctorius. Next base: position 25,448,080 of record NW_027361730.1, on the reverse strand, counting down.
CTAACCAAAAAAAAAATTTGGTTCCAAAATTGTGCTGATGTAAAGTAAACATGTGGGAAATGTTACTTATTAAGTTTTTTGTGTGCTGTATCTCTGTGATTTAAGGGCATAAAAATTCAAAGTTGGAAAATTGCGAAATTTTCAAAATTTTCGCCAAATTTCTGTTTTTTTCACAAATAAACAAGTTATTTGAATGAAATTTTACCACTAACATGAAGTACAATATGTCACGAGTAAACAATGTCAGAATCACCGGGATCCATGGAAGCGTTTCAGAGTTATTACCTCATAAAGGGGCAGTGGTCAGAATTGTAAAAATTGGCCCGGGAGTTAACGTGCAAACCACCCTTGGTAGTGAAGGGGTTAAGACTGGACAACCCCATCAATTTGAATGTTTCATTCATTTGCTGTCTGGTGTATTTTAGACTCCTCAGAGCCAGGTCCCTTTTTCTTAAAAGTCTATAAAACTCTATAAAGGGCCATCTCACATGGGTCAGATAATCTGAGTACTCAAGAAAATCAGCAGCGTATTACAGTACCAGCGTTCATAAAATCTCATCCACAAACTGTGGAGAATATCCAGTGAGTAAATTGACATCTGCATCCTGTCAGTTTAAGCTGACGATATTCACTGTGGATTACATCCATTCCAATAAAGGGCAGACGTCAGTAATTTATCTGTGGCATTTGTTGATAGAAACACTGGCGATATCTGTACATTTTATGGAGAATATACTGTAGTCGCTATCATGTCGCTGCTGAATTTTAGCAGAAAACATACCCATATGGAGGTAACCTTACCGCATATCCTTAGGCCTCTTATGTGGACCCTACCCTAATGATTACTTCATCTTGTACATTTGAAGACACGGCTGAAATAATATATATATAACAAGGGATTATTTTGCGCTGCCTCTCCCATAAAACCTGCTCACCTCTCTTCTGTTGCCTGAGGAAACATACGGATTATACAAATAGGAGAAGAATGGTAGGGATTACAATTAACTTCTACATTTAAAAGAAGAACGTCATTCGTAGCGGTCTGGACCTGGCATGCTAGAATGCATATTATGAATATTTAGGGCACATTAACACAATTTTCTGCTATGGATTTTGCTGAAATAAAATTAGCATGTTTTAGAACTAAAAGGGGAATCCAATGTGCAGCTAGGGAAATCAAAGACTAAGGCTGTGTTCACACACAGCATTTTTTTCGCGTTTTTTCCAAAAAAATCCGCGGGAAAAACGCGAAAAATAAGCTTCCCATTCATTTCTATACATTTTCCACTTTTTGTGCACATTGATGCGTTTTTTTACCGCAAAAAAAACGCATCGCGGTAAAAAACGCAGCATGCTCATTAATTTTGCGGATTTTTCCACGTTTCTGATTTCCCTGCGTTAAGAAAACGCGCGGAAAAAATGCATAAGAACCGCGCAAAAATGGCGGTAAAAACGCGCAGAAAAAAAACCACGCGGTTTCTGGGAAGGGAGTCAGGTTTTCCAGCAGAAATTTTCTGCTACGTGTGCACTTAGCCTAAAACTTGCATCTTTATGGTCACAATTAAAAGTCTCTCATATCTTAGATCCCACACTAAGGCTGGTTTCACATTAGCGTTTGTGTGCGCATCGTAGGCCTGCGTACTTTTTTCCTTAAGATCCGCATACCTATATTTAATATTGTGTACTCAGGGACATGGTTTGTATGCGGATGTGTCCCCGTGCGCGACGCACGGGGACACATCTGCATACAACACATTTCCCTGCGTACACAATATTAAATATAGGTACGCATGCGGATCTTATGCTAGTTTCACACTACTGTTCTCGGGCGCAGCGCAGGGCCACCACTAAGCTCCGCCCCTGGCCGCGCCACCTCCGGTCAGTTCCTCCTCTGATGTCATGATGCTGCCTGCGATCAGTGTACCCTATATGTAGTGTTGGGTACGCTGACCGTGTGCTGGCATGATTTTGCTGGCGCTGCGCCCAGCGCACAAAAATGCAACACAGCACGCTTTTGTGTGCTGGGCGCAGCGCCAGCAAAATCATACCAGCGCACGACCAGCACAAAGTCAGCGTACCCAACACTAAATATAGGGTACACTGATCGCATGCAGCATCATGGCATCAGAGGAGGAACTGACCAGAGGGGGCGTGGTCAGGGCGGAGCTTAGCGGCAGCCCTGCATTGCGCCTGAGAACGCTAGTGTGAAACTAGCCTTAAGGAAAGTAGTACGCAGTCCTACGCTGCGCACACAAACGCTAATGTGAAAACAGCCAAAGAACCTTGGGAGACCAAGATGACATTAAAAGATGCAAAAGATGCAAATTGTAATCTACAGCAATGGATTCCCTTTTTTTTTTTTTTTTTTTGTGTAAAACAACTTTAAGTGCTACTCTGACATATTCCAGAGAGTGGACACAATTTGTCAGTAAACTGTTACTTTTTTCCACAATCTGTATGTGTTACATGCAGACAGATTTCAGAGTATGCAATGGAAAAAGTGAATTTCACTTAAAATATTCAGAATAATGGGACACGCCAAAGATTTAATATCCACACTGCAGGCCAAGTCCCAGTGAAGAATCTTTCTAATATCCCATGGATGTGTCATAAACCACTCAGAAGGGAATAACCAGGGCTCTGGAGTCGGAGTCGGTGCTCATTTTGGTGTAGTTGGAGTCGGTATAAAATGGATCGACTCCTAAAATATATAATAAATTGGGTACAGTAGTTCAATGCAGAATGTGCTGAATATTTTTTCATAGGAATTTGAGAAAGTTATGAAATGTCCTATAAATGACTGTTCTATTCCTGATCTAAGGCTACATTCACACACAGCGTTTTTCCTGCGTTTTTTGAGGATACGTTTTTCAGTTGCAAAAGCAGATCAGCTTTTTAAAAAACCGCATCACCTGAAAGGTTTTTGAGCTCATAGATAATGTTTTCAATAGCAAAAGCAGATTAGAAAACTGCTCTATCTATATATCCATATCATATCTGTACCAAAAAGAATGAAAGCCGGATAGAATACAGACTAACACTCCTTTTTTTAGCACCAGTCAGGTACACCACATAGCTGCCCAAAAGGACGCCCAGGACAGGCATTGCTTGTCTTCAGTAACACATCAACATCAATTGATAGTTGGAATGAAATAGACTGCATTCATCACCACATCTTCTTAAGGTGCAGGCTTTATTTTCAAGTGTAGGGGTGTGCAGTATGAGGTTCTGCAGCAGCTGAGGTGTGCAGTATGAAATTCTGCGGAACAGCATGAGGTTCTGCCCCCCCGACTAGGCTTGATCCTGGCTACGCCCATAGTGTGAATGTAGCCTGAGGATCTAGGCTTTATCTTAGCCGAGATAAGTCATAGTGTGTATGTATATACATACATATATATATATATATATATACACACACATACACATACACACACACACACACACACACACACACACACGCAGTACAGACCAAAAGTTTGGACACACCTTCTCAATCAAAGCGTTTTCTTGATTTTCATGACCATGAACATTGTAGACTCACTCTGAAGGCATCAAAACTATGAATTAACACATGTGGAATTATATAATTAACAAAAAAGTGTGAAACAACTGAAAATACTGTATGTTTTATATTCTAGGTTCTTCAAAGTAGCACCTTTTGCTTTGATTTCTGCTTTGCACACTCTTGGCATTCTCTTGATGAGCTTCAAGAGGTGGTCACCGGAAATGGTTTTCACTTCACAGGTGTGCCCTGTCAGGTTTAATAAGTGGGATTTCTTGCATTATAAATGAGGTTGGGACCATCAGTTGTGTTGTGCAGAAGTCTGGTGGATACACAGGTGATAGTCCTACTGAATAGACTGTTAGAATTTGCATTATGGCAAGAAAAAGCAGCTGAGTAAATTAAAACGAGTGGCCATCATTACTTTAAGAAATGAAGGTCAGTCAGTCCGAAAAATTGGGAAAACTTTGAAAGTGTCCCCAAGTGCATTGGCAAAAACCATCAAGCGCTACAAAGAAACTGGCTCACATGAGGACCGCCCCAGGAAAGGAAGACCAAGAGTAACCTCTGCTGCGGAGGATAAGTTCATCCTAGTTACCAGCCTCAGAAATCGCATGTTAGCAGCAGCTCAGAATAGAGACCAGGTCAAGGCCACACAGAGTTCTAGCAGCAGACACATCTCTACAACAACTGTTAAGAGGAGACTTTGTGCAGCAGGCCTTCATGGTAAAATAGCTGCTAGGAAACCACTGCTAAGGACAGGCAACAATCAGAAGAGACTTGTTTGGGCTAGAGAACACAAGGAATGGACATTAGACCAGTGGAAATCTGTGCTTTGGTCTGACGAGTCCAAATTTGAGATCTTTGGTTCCAACCACCATGTCTTTGTGCGACGCAGAAAAGGTGAACGGATAGACTCTACATGCCTGGTTCCCACCGTGAAGCATGGAGGAGGAGGTGTGATGGTGTGGGGGTGCTTTGCTGGTGACACTGTTGGGGATTTATTCAAAATTGAAGGCATACTGAACCAGCATGGCTACCACAGCATCTTGCAGCGGCATGCTATTCCATCCGGTTTGTGTTTAGTTGGACCATCATTTATTTTTCAACAGGACAATGGCCTCAAACACACCTCCAGGCTGTGTAAGGGCTATTTGACCAAGAAGGAGAGTGATGGGGTGCTACGCCAGATGACCTGGCCTCCACAGTCACCAGACCTGAACCCAATCGAGATGGTTTGGGGTGAGCTAGACTGCAGAAGGAAGGCAAAAGGGCCAACAAGTGCTAAGCATCTCTGGGAACTCCTTCAAGACTGTTGGAAGACCATTTTTGGTGACTACCACTTGAATCTCATCAAGAGAATGCCAAGAGTGTGCAAAGCAGTAATCAAAGCAAAAGGTGGCTACTTTGAAGAATCTAGAATATAAAGACATATTTTCAGTTGTTTCACACTTTAATTCTATAATTCCACATGTAGTTTTGATGCCTTCAGAATGAATCTATAATTTTCATAGACATGAAAATAAAGAAAACTCTTTGAAGGTGTGTCCAAACTTTGGTCTGTACCGTATACATGTACATGTATACAGTGTATTACATATTTACAATTTATTACCGTTTTTTGTGTTCTAAAGTTGTATTCCAATAAATAGATATTATGTTCTAAATATCTTTATTATTGGATCATAGAAATAATTAAATGTCTGATGTTCACATTGTACTACAATACATTTTTCACTTAAATATAAGCAATATATGTGGGAGTCGGAGTCGTGGAGCCGGAATCAGTGAAGGGAAATTGAGGAGTCGGAGTCACAGGTTTGGCTTACCGACTCCACAGCCCTGGGAATAACTATAAATTTACCGTATGCGCACAGCCTTTATGACACATGGAGAAACTTCACACATTGAACAACAGATTGGATGACTTTCTCCCAACCACAGGACATATGCTATGAGTAATAACATGGGTGTAGTGAGTGATTACACGCAGATTGTACATAGGGTCACCAGTGAGATAACAAACTTTACCAGTCTGTTCTGTCAATGTCTCAGAATTCCAATAAGAAACTATGTAACAATTAAGCGCTTGTTAGCTGGGCCACACACTAAACATGTGTTTGTGTCCTCCTGCTTCAGAGTCAGATGGTTCAGTATAGGACTCATATTGAGGGAGTTTTTAGTACAGGAAACCACAATAAACAATAACGTATCTCTCTCACATCTCCAAGCACCTTTGACATTTTGCACGTCTGCCAATCATACTTCACTGATTAAAAGAAATTGCACAACAACTCCTCTATCTACAAGCCCACATACTGAGAGGGTTTGCTGCCTGATAGCGCTTTACAATGAGTGCATTTCGGACACACAGTCTTTTTCAGGCAGATACACTCTGTAACCCACCTGACAAAAAACACTAAATAAGTGGTAAAAAAAAAACAAAAAAAAAACACATCAACACTGCAATGTAAAAATGACTTTCTATGCATGTGTTCCTTACAAGTAAAAAAAAAAATAAACACTAAAAATAGAGCCCAAGAAGACACAAAACACAGCCGGCTTGAAAAGGTTAGTGGGTTTATCAGCATCTAAAAGACATCATGAGTACACATACTTATACTTTCATATACAGTCCAAACGCAAAACTAAGGGTGCAGTCACACCAAACGATACACCAGCAATCCCGACAACGATACGACCTGGTCAGGATTGCTGGTGCATCACTACATGATCGCTGTTGAGCTGTCAAACAGGCAGATCTCAGCAGCGATCAGGACCAGCGATGATGCTGGTATCCAAGGTAAATATGGGGTAACTAAGCGCGCGTGGCTTAGTTACCCGCTGTGTACCTTGGATACCTACGTGCTCGCGCTGGGAGCTGGTATCCAAGGTAAATATCGGGTAACTAAACGCAGGCATCGCTTAGTTACCCGCTGGGTACCTTGGATACCAGCTCCCAGCGCAAGCACGTAGGTATCCAAGGTACACAGCGGGTAACTAAGTGACGTGTGTGCTTAGTTACCCGATATTTACCTTGGATACCAGTGCCTGCTTACAGCGCTGGGAGCTCGCTGATCGTTGGTCTCCCGCTGCCACACACGATGCGCGTGCTGGCCAGCGGGAGACCAACGATCAAAAAATGGCCCAGGACACTCCTGCACGATCAGCGATACCCGACGGGGGGCCGGTCGCTGATGTTTGTCACACACAGCGAGATCCTAGTGAGATCGCTTATGCGTCACAAAATCAGCGCTCTCGCTAGCGATCTCGCTGTGTGTGACGGGGCTTTAAGTCTATAGAAAACACATGAATTTCACATGAAAATTTTTGGACAAGAGCAGCATGAACTAGGTCTGATCAGCATTAGGCTATGTTCACACTAAGAATTTTTTTGGCGATTTTTGATACGTTTTTTAATGCAAATTTTCAGCCAAGCCTATGAGATTTCAGAAAAATGTTCATACATTGGTTTCTTTGTCATCAGTATTTTGGGCTTGGCATCATGTTTTGCACAACAGAGCATGTCACTTCTTTCAGTGTTTTTCACCCATTGAAAGTAATGGATGGTGAAAAACACTAAAAAATGCAGGTATCAGGTTTTGCAGCGTTTTTTTTTTTTTTTACAAAACCTGATTACACAGAATGAGATTTTTTTTTTTGCACTAAACTTTATCAGCATGCACAATAGACAAATAGCATGAAAAATTGCAGGAAAAAAACCTGCAGCTTCTTTTCTGCCAACAGAGCAGGTTTTGCTGCAGAAAAAAACAAGCTAAAAAAATACCTAGTGTGAACATATCCTTAAAGTTAGTTCAGAGTAGCATATTTTACAGATGACTTTTGGCGTCCAAGTAAAATTAGGATCACATACTGACCAATGTAATTCAACTGGGCTGTTTAGATGAGAACAGCATGCGCTATTCTCTTCTGTATATCGGATGAAAAGACAGGTACATGACGGCGGGTAGGATCGTGTAGGAAGGCGGTTGTCTCGCTTGAAGGTACTTGCACTTTCATATTTTTAATTTAATGCACATCTAATGCTATTTGCCTGTCTGACTAATGTGGCCATATTTAGGCCCTGTTAACTTTGCCTGTGTAAGGTTTTCTTTATTGCCATTGTGCACAAATGAGTGATGTGCTTTATATCCACCTTCTATGATGTTGTCATGTACCTGTCTTTTACCTTTCATTGCCATTGTGCATATATGAGTCTTGTGCTATGATGCTGTTATGCACCTGCCTTCTGTCATACCTACCCTGGGCCTCGCATATGTGGTTAGAATGACCTTTACATCTTCTAGCTTCATTCTGTGCCTGTCTGTCTGTATGATCTTTATGTATTAATAAAATTCATTTTAGTGTTATTTGACCTCATGACTGTTCTTGTCCTCTGTCTGTGATTCTATTATTACAGTTGGTCTTCTGTTGTTCGTACTTGTTGTGGGTGTGTGATATTATATCTCCTTTTTTACATTCAATTTTTCACCCACTATGATCATTGGATTTATCTTATATGCTAAAAGGAGGCATAGGGTAAAAAGTGTCACTAAGGCTGGTTTCACATTAGCGCATTTTACATGCAGCGCACGGCCCCGCTAAGCCCCACCCCCTGCCCGCTCTATCCGGTCATCGCCTCCTACTATCGCACACGGCTGCATGCTATCTGCGCACCCTATCTTTAGCATAGTGTGCGCAGACCGTGCGCTGGTAGCATTTTGACGTGCGCTGCGCACTTTTGAATGTGCGCCGAGCGCACCAAAATGCAACATGGTGCGTTCGGCACACACCGGCGCACCTTCAAAAGTGTGCAGCGCACGCCAAAATCCTACTAGCGCACCGCCAGCGCACGGTCTGCGCACCCTATGCTAAAGATAGAGTGCGCAGATCGCATGTAGCCGTGTGCGATAGTAGGAGGCGATGACCGGATGGGGCAGGCATGGAGTGGGCAGGGGGCGGGGCTTAGCGGCGCCATGCGCTGCATGTAAAATGCGCTAATCTGAAACCAGCCTGTGCCCAGTGAATGGCTGCAGTGGTCTAGTGCTGCTGTTGGGACATCAACTCTGCAGCTATGTTAACAAACAGCACGAGGCAAAAACAGAGGCAACGCTAGGGCGGTATGGGATAAGTTATGCCAATTCCACACTTTTGTGTCTCCCAATCCAAATTCAAAAGCCTCGTACAGGAGTATGATGATATGGAGTTTGGGTCAGTAGACAAATAGGTTACATCAGAAATCGTGGTCCATATTCGGATCACGTTTCAAGGACATCTGAATTTCAGCCTAATAGTATGTACACAGGATGTCTTTTTTAGGCGCATACACTCCATAACGCACCAGGACTGGTAAAGAAACACTAAAAAGAATTAACATATGCACTGCAATGTAAAAACGACTTGCTGTGCATATGCTCAGTCTTTTGTACTTGATTTGACTGCTTCAGGGTTCCAAAGATATTTATAGCAAACTTGTCATCAGGATTTTACTCAGTAAACTACAGACACTGTCAGGTTGGCACAGTTACACTGATTAAAATGATACCACCTTGGTTGATGAAATCCATCTTGTGGTTGTTTAATCTTTATTTGTAGTTCTCAATTAAAGAGATCCTCGTGCTTTGGGCAGCCTGGGGGGGGTCTTCATGTGGGGCTCTGCTTAGATAATCATCTATACGGCTTATGACAGGTCATTGATCCTTCAGTGCAATGCATATAATAGTGTTGATAAATACCCCCCCCATAGTCCGCCCCAAAGCACGGGACTCATTCACTAAACACTAGAAATAAAGATTAAACAACAACCACAAAACGGATTTCACCAACCCAGGTATCATTTTTATCAGTATAACGGCGCCGATCTGACACGGTCAGGAGTTTATTAAGGTCAAAAGACCTGCAGCTTACCTGCGGTTTAGCCCTGCGGTTTCACACCGCTACAATGGAGAAAGTGTGAAACCGCAGCGGAATCCGCACAAAGAATTGACATGCTGCGGATTTGAACCCGCAGCAAATCCGCGCAGAAAAATCCGCAGCATGTGCACAGCGTTTTTCAGTTTACCATTGAAAACAATGGTACTGTGCAACGCAGCAGAAACTGCTACGGACCCGCAGAGCCTGAAACGCTGCGGATCCGCAGCAGAATCTGTACCGTGTGCACATAGTCTAAGAACAATCCTGCTGAGAGGTTCCCAGTAAAAAAAAGAAAATAAGTGACTTGATCATTCTTCAGGCATATTGGGCTTGAAAGCCCTTCACTATTTTAGGGTGGTTTCACATTAGCGCTTTTGTGTGCAGCGCTTCGTGTGCATGCAAAAAACGTATCATGCGTTTTTTAGGCACATTCGTTCTTTATGGGTAAACCCAGTGTCTACACATTTTTACGACAAAAACGCATGTTCATCAAAACGCAGGCGTGCGCATTTCCATGCGCACGCCTGCATTCCCATAGACTGTAGTGCGTTTTTTTTTACAAATTCACGAAAACGCATACGAACGTGTGCAAACGCAAGACCATGCACCCCCCATGTTAAAGATAGGGGCGCATGACGCATGCACATGGATGCGCCGCAAACGCTGCGCACAAGAACGCTAATGTGAAACCACTCTTATACATGCAAATAAAAAAAAAAAAAAAAAAAAAGTGAATGATGGTGGCAAAGCTGCTGCAAAGAGTGGCCAGAAAGAAGCTAACAAAAGGTTTCAGGAAAACACTGCCAGCATTTCCTTGAAGTATCTTCTGCCTGCAAACCTGGTCGGGGTTCACTGGAGTTTAAAAGAAGCCATGTGCACATACCCTTAGGCTGCTGTCATACATTTTTCTCATATGTGAAATATGGTCTGTTTTATTTTTCAGTGTGCTGGATTCACGCGAGTCAGATTTTACAATCCTTGATGCATCTATTTTTCTAGTATGAAGTGAAAACATTTCTTCGCCTTTCCTACCCACTGAGCAATAAAATACACAGGATACAAATGATATCTGTGTACTATTCATTTTATTCAACAGGGCCACTGACTTGCATTGGTTAGGGTTATCCACAAAAGGGATCAAAGTAGGGCATGTCACTTTTTTTGGGAACAATCATTTGAACAGAACACATAGGGCCGGTTTAAACAAAGTGGGGCCCTGGGCAAAAGTTTAAAGTGGGGCCCTAAACACAAATTGCACCGTCACACAGAACATTTCAGTTGTATTTACATGCGCTGCCTTCAGGCTGTTAAAGGAGCCAGATTGACAATATAATAGTTGTTTGATGCTTGTTTCCCGGCCTCTTTACTCAGGATGACAAAAAATAAGGTGTTACTGAAAACGAAGATTTTTGTTCCGGCATAAACCATCTAATCACCCTATGAATAAGGAGCAATTTGCTCTTTTAGTATAATATGCCCTATAGTGCTCCACATAGTATAATGCACCCCCCATAGTCCCCCATATAGTATAATGCAACCCATAATGCAGCTGAAGGCTCCTTTTCCCATCATTTTCAACTATTGACATCAAGGAAAATGCTGATGCAGTTGAATTTGAGATGCCGGGTGGTGGTTGGGGTGCCCGGAGCCTACACTGGGCAACCCTTACTGACAAGGCTCCTTAGCGACTGCGTGATCTGGCGCTATTGCCAACATGCCACTGGCTGGAGTCCCATGAGGGAGTGGGATCCCCAGGAAAACATCTAGTTTGCCCCGTCCCAACGCGGGCCCTGAGCCCCTTCCCCCCAAAAAAACTGACATATGAAACTGGCCTTAGGCCACATTCACACATTCAGTATTTGGTCATCATTTTACTTTTGTATTTATAAGCCAAAATCAGGAGTGGACCGACCAGAAGAAAAGTATGATACATTTCTCGCCCACTCCTGATTTTGGCTTACAAATACTGATGCAAAATACTTAACGTGTGAACATGGGCTTAGGCTAAGCGCACACAATGTATGAACATGTGCATTTCTATGTAAAAACAATTCAGGACATGGTCAAATGTGGCATTTTTTAAGCTTTTTCTGGCACGGAAAACAAGCTGCGTTTTATAGTACCAGCAAATAGATTGTAATTTCAGAAATCTCATGTACACATGGCTTTTTTCTTCCTGAAAATTAGAGAACTGCAGTACTTTTGAAAATCTGCAGCATATTAATTCTTTCAGCGTTTTTTTTAAAGATTCTTTATCCATTGAAAGTAATGAAAAACTGCACAAATGCAGCATAAAATTCCTGAGATTTATTTTTTGGTGAAAAAAGACAGCTATCTAACAAGTACTGTAGACAAATCACAAATAAAATCCACCAGAAAAATGCAGCAAAACATAAAAAATACATAGCTGAATTTTAACTGCCAGGAGAGAAAGTTTTGGCTGCAGTAAAAAACAAAAAACAATAAAAACCCCTTCTTAACATAAAGATTCGGGCCCAATTAAATAAATAAACAAACCCATACTTACCTCCCTACCGACTCTATTCCCGCGGTACCAAATCTGTGATATAGTGGAATGCCCGATACCCAATCAGCGCTGGCGTACCGGCCCCGCCTCCTGTCAAAATGAACAGGAAGAGGAAGTCCGAGATCAGCTGCAGCCCGGACTTCCGCTCTATGTTCAATTTGGCCAAAGGCGGAGACAGTGAGTAGTGAACAACCCCTTTGAATGGAACATAAAAAAAAAAAATGGAAAAATGCTAGTAGAAAAAATGCCAGTAGACACCCGAAATCAATGGAAAAGCACAAAGGAAAAAAATAGTTGGGGTCAAAAAGCGATTGAAAGGGTTTTCTCACAAACTACGTTTTAATTTACCTTGGAATAAAAATAACTTCCACAATTCAATGTGTTAAAAAAAAATAGTTCCTGTGCCGAGAATTTTAGAAATGTGCCCCTGAAATGTTTTACCTCACAGAAACAATCAGCTGTGATCCTATGGTGTCCTATCTATATACTATTTTGCATCTACCTCTGCCCAGGAGCTGTGGTGTGATCAGACCATTTTCCTGTACGGTCAGACACGGCCATTACACAGCAGGGGCACATTTATAAGATTATCTCAGCACAGGAACATTTTACTTTTAAAACACATCCAATAGTGGAACTAAACCCCTTCATGACCCAGCCTATTTTGACCTTAACGACCTGACCATTTTTTGCAATTCTGACCAATGTCCCTTTATGAGGTAATAACTCAGGAACGCTTCAACGCATCCTAGCGATTCCGAGATTTTTTTTTTGTGCCATATTGGGCTTCATGTTAGTGGTAAATTTAGGTCGATAATTTTTGCGTTTATTTGTGAAAAAAATGGAAATTTGGTGAAAATTTTGAATTTTTATTCTGTTAAACCAGAGAGTTATGTGACACAAAATAGTTAATAAATAACATTTCCCACATGTCTACTTTACATCAGCACAATTTTGGAAACAACATTTTTTTTCGTTAGGAAGTTATAAGGGTTAAAAGTTGACCAGCAATTTCTCATTTTTACAACAAAATTTACAAAACCATTTTTTTAGGGACCACCTCACATTTGAAATGACTTTGAGGGGTCTATGTGACAGAAAATACCAAAAAGTGACACCATTCTAAAAACTGTACCCCTCAAGCTACCGTATATACTCGAATATAAGCCGAGATTTTCAGCCCAATTTTTTGGGCTGAAAGTCTCCCTCTCGGCTTATATTCGAGTCATAGACACCGGGGGGTCAGGTCATACTTACCCGTCCTGACGCTGTCTCTTGAGCCCCCAGCTTCTCCCCGTGCTCTCTCTTCCTGCCTTCAGCGGTCACGTGGTGCCGCTCATTAAAACTCATGAATATGCGCATATTCATGAGTTTTAATGAGCGGTATCACGTGACCGCTGAACGCAGGAAGAGAGAGCGCGGAGAAGCTGGGGGCTCAAGAGACAGCGTCAGGACGGGTAAGTATAGCGATACTCACCTGTCCTGCGTCTATGGCTGCTTGCTGCTGTCTGCCATCGGTCAGTGACTTCAGACAGCAGAGGGCGCGGTGACGTGGTTAGTGCGCGCCGCGCCCCCTGCAGTCTGAACGTCACTGACTGATGACGTGGCAGATAGCGGTGAGCAACCATGGACGCAGGACAGGTGAGAATCTGACACCCAGCGACGGAGAGGTGAGTATGTCTTTTTTTATTTTTACATGCAGCAGCAGCGGCAGCACATGGGGGAATCATCTATGGAGCTTCTTATGGGGGCAGCCTATGGGGGCATAATCTAAGGAGCTTCTTATGGGGGCAGCATAAGGGGGAATAATCTAAGGAGCTTCTTATGGGGGCAGCATAAGGGGGAATAATCTAAGGAGCTTCTTATGGGAGCAGCATATGGGGGAATAATCTATGGAGCTTCTTATGGGGGCAGCATATGGAGGAATAATCTATGGAGCATTTCACACCCTAGGCTTATACTCGAGTCAATAAGTTTTCCCAGTTTTTTGTGGCAAAATTAGGGGGGTCGGCTTATACTCGGGTCGGCTTATACTCGAGTATATACGGTACTCAAAACTACATTCAAGAAGATTATTAACCCTTCAGGTGCTTCACAGGAACTAAAGCAACATGGAATGAAAAAATGGACATTTTAATTTTTCCAGCCAAAATTTTCTTTTAGCATCAGTTTTTTCATTTTCACATGGGTAACAGGATAAAATGTATCCTAAAATTTGTTGGGCAATTTCTCCTGAGTACACCAATACCTCATATGTGGTCATAAACCACTGTTTGGGCGCACGGCAGGGCTCAGAAGGCAAGGAGCGCCATTTTACTTTTTGAATGGAAAATATGCTTGAATATTTAGCGGTTGCCATTTCGCATTTGGAGAGCACCTGTGTGCCTAAACATTGGAGCTCCCCCGCAAGTGACCCCATTTTGGAAACTAGACCCTCCAAGGAACTTATCTAGATGCATAGTGAGCACTTTGACCCCCAGGTGCTTCACAAATTGATCCGTTAAAAAAAAAAAAGTACTTTTTTTTTTTTTTTTTCTCCCCCACAAAAATTTTATTTAGCCTCAGTTTTTTCATTTTCACATGGGCAACAGGATAACATGGATCCTAAAATTTGTTGGGGAATTTCTCCTGAGTACACCGATACCTTATATGTGGTCATACACCACTGTTTGGGCGCACGGCAGGTTCCGGAAGGGAAGGAGCACAATCTGACTTTTTGATTGGAAAATTAGCTCCAATCGTTAGCGGACACCATGTCGCATTTGGAGAGCCCCTGTGTGCCTAAACCTTGGAGCTCCCCCACAAGTGACCCCATTTTGGAAACTAGACCCCCGAAGGAACTTATCTAGATGTGTGGTGAGCACTTTGAACCCCCAAGTGCTTCACAGAAGTTTATAACGCAGAGCAGTGAAAATAAAAAAATCATTTTTTTTTGCTCAAAAACGATTTTTTAGCCCGCTATTTTTTATTTTCACAAGGCTAACAGGAGAAATTGAACCACAAAAGTTGTTGTGCAATTTGTCCTGAGTACACCGATACCCCATATGTGGGGGGGGGGGGGGGAACTACTGTTTGGGAGCACGGGAGAGCTCAGAAGGGAAGGAGCGCCATTTTGGAATGCAGACTTTGATGGAATGTTCTGCGGGAGTCATGTTGCGTTTGCAGAGCCCCTGTGTGCCTAAACAGTAGAAACCCCCACAAGTGACCCCATTTTGGAAACTAGAACCCCCAAGGAGCTTATCTAGATGTGTAGTGAGCACTCTGAATCCCCAAGTGCTTCACAGAAATTTATAATGCAGAGCCATGAAAATAAAAAAATATTTTTTTTTCCTCAAAAATGATTTTTTAGCCCGCTATTTTTTGTTTTCCCAAGGGTAACAGGATAAATTGGACCCCAAAAGTTGTTGTCCAGTTTGTCCTGAGTACACTGGTACCCCATATGTGGGGGGAACCACTGTTTCAGCGCACGGCATGGCTCAGAAGGGAAGGAGCGTCATTTGACTTTTTGAATGGAAAATTAGCTCCAATCGTTAGCGGACACCATGTCGTGTTTGCAGAGCCCCTGTGTGCGTAAACTTTGGAGCTCCCCCACAAATGACCCCATTTTGGAAACTAGACCCCCTAAGGAACTTATCTAGATGCATAGTGAGCACTTTGTACCCCCAGGTGCTACACAGAAGTTTATAACGCAGAGCCGTTAAAATAAAAATATTTTTTTTCCCCTCAAAAAATAAATTTTTAGCCTGCTATTTTTTATTTTCACAAGGGTAACAGGATAAATTGGACCCCAAAAGTTGTTGCCCAGTGTGTCCTGAGTACGCTGGTACCCCATAAGTGGGGGGGGGGGAAACCACTGTTTGGGCACACGTTGGGGCTCGGAAGGGAAGTAGTGACACTTTGAAATGAAGACTTGATGGAATGGTCTGTGGGCGTCATGCTACGTTTGCAGAGCCCCTGATGTACCTAAACAGTGGAAACCCCCCACAAGTGACCCCATTTTGGAAACTAGACCCCCCAAGGAACTTATCTAGATGTGTGGTGAGCACGTTGAACCCCCAAGTGCTTCACAGAAGTTTATAACGCAGAACTGTGAAAATAAAAAATCATTTTTTTTTCCACAAAAATAATTATTTTAGCCCCCATGTTTTTATTTTCTCAAGGGTAACAGGAGAAATTAGACCCCCAAAGTTGTTGTGCAATTTTTCCTGAGTACCCTGATATCCCATAAGTGGGGGTGCACCACTGTTTGGGAACATGTCGGGGCTCGAAATGGAGAGAGCACCGTTTGACTTTTTGAACGCAAAATTGGCTGGAATAAATGGTGGCTCCATGTCGCGTTTGGAGACCCCGTGATGTGCCTAAACAGTGGAAACCCCTCAATTCTATCTCCAAACCTAACCCCAACACACCCCTAACCCTAATCCCAACCCTAATCATAACCCTAACCTCAACCCTAATACCAACACACCCCTAACGAAATCCCAACTCTAACCCTAACCACAAGCCTAACCGTAATCCCAACCCAACCCTAACCCTAATCCCAATTACAACCCTTAGTCCAGCCCTAACCCTTAGTCCAACCCTAGCCCTAACCCTTAGTCCAACCCTAGCCCTAACCCTTAGTCCAACCCTAGCCCTAACCCTTAGTCCAACCCTAGCCCTAACCCTTAGTCCAACCCTAGCCCTAACCCTTAGTCCAACCCTAGCCCTAACCCTTAGTCCAACCCTAGCCCTAACCCTTAGTCCAACCCTAGCCCTAACCCTTAGTCCAACCCTAGCCCTAACCCTTAGTCCAACCCTAGCCCTAACCCTTAGTCCAACCCTAGCCCTAACCCTTAGTCCAACCCTAGCCCTAACCCTTAGTCCAACCCTAGCCCTAACCCTTAGTCCAACCCTAGCCCTAACCCTTAGTCCAACCCTAGCCCTAACCCTTAGTCCAACCCTAGCCCTAACCCTTAGTCCAACCCTAGCCCTAACCCTTAGTCCAACCCTAGCCCTAACCCTTAGTCCAACCCTAGCCCTAACCCTTAGTCCAACCCTAGCCCTAACCCTTAGTCCAACCCTAGCCCTAACCCTTAGTCCAACCCTAGCCCTAGCGGAAAATTAAAAAAAAATATATTTTGTTTTTTTATTATTTGTCCCTACCTATGGGGGTGATAAGGGGGGCGGTGATTTACTTTTTTTTTTTATTTTGATCACTATGAAAGTTTATTATAGTGATCAAAATAAATGAATGAATCTGCAGCGTTGCAGATTCGATTCGGCGCACTGCGCATGCGCCCGCCATCTTCCAAGATGGCGGCTCCCATGACGCTGGACGGCGGGACACCGGGACGGATAGCGGGAGATCGGAGGCACAAAGGAGGGTGAGAGGGGGTGATCGGAGGGCTGAGGGGGTGATCGGAGGGCTGGGGGGGCAGATTATGACGGCGGCTGCCGATCGGTGCCGTCACACGGTGGCGGCAGCCGATCGGTGCCGTCAGTCGGTGTGTGTGTGTGTGTGTGTGTGTGTGTGTGTGTGGGGGGGGGGGGGTTGGGTCTCGGTGTCCAGCCATGTCCGATGCTATTTCAGCATCGGCCATGGCTGGATTGTAATATTTCACCAATTTTCATTGGTGAAATATTACAATCGCTCTGATTAGCAGTTTCACTTTTAACAGCCAATCAGAGCGATCGTGGGGGCTAAGCCACACCCCCAGGTGTTAACGCTGAAGGGTCCTTTGTGTGCGGGTCGGGTGACCTTTCAGTGACCCCGGTCACCCGACCCGCAGGGGGGCAATCAATTCATGACGCCACATAGGCGTCATGGGTCGTATTGTCACAACTTTTCATGACGCCTACGTGGCGTCAAAGGTCGTGAAGGGGTTAATATTATTAAAAAAATATATTGATGAAAATTAACTTTGTTTGTGGAAAATCCCCTTTAACCCCTTATCGCCCAGAGGTATTTTTGCTTTTACGTCCACGTCCTTCTTCCCAGAGATACAACTTTATTTTTTGGTCAATATGGCCATGTGAGGGCTTGTTTTTAGCGAGACGAGTTGTACTTTTGAATGACACCATTGGTGTTAACATATCATGTACTGGAAAATAGGGGAAAAAAATCCAAGTATGCTGAAATTACCAAAAAAGTGCAATTCCACAGGTTGTTTTTTTTTTTTACCATGTTCACTAAATGCTAAAACCGACCTGCCATTATAATTCTCTAGGTCATTACGAGTACATAGACACCAAACATGTCTAGGTTCTTTTTATTTAAGTGGTGAAAAAAAAAAATCAAAAATTTGTTTAAAAAAAAAAATTGGCGCCATTTCAGAGCTGTAGTGTCTCCATTTTTTGTGATCTGGGGTCCAGTGAGTACTTAATTTTTGCGCGCCGAGCTCACTTTTTTAATACCATTTTGGTATAGATACGATCTTTTGATCACCCGTTGTTGCATTTTATTGCAATGTAAACATACTGATCTCTGTAGTGATTAGACTACATAAAGATGGAATTTAATCAGGAAAAATATTAAAATAAAATTACTTTATTTCAAAAACATATATAAATGGATAAAAAAAACAAGATGCTTCAAACCATAAAGCAGAAGAGGTTAGCTGAAGCAGCATGCAAAAATACACAGGAATAAAAGTGTGATCAAATATGATATATTATTCTATCTGGACACATATGATACCAATATGCCGCTAATAAAATTCAAGATATAATCAGCATAATTTTATGTGGAAAATACACAATGTACCATATAAAAGAATTATATGCACAACTACAGTAAATATCACCAGTCAGATGGTAATCAAGATGGTCTAAGTAGCCTATATGTTGCAATATATACATGTGGAATTCAAAAAGAATGATCCATTATGTCCTAAATATCATTGCATAGAAACGCTATGTGTATGGAGTAATCACATAACTACCAACATATGGGTCTAATAATGGCCACAATAGTTAAAGTTCCTAGGATGAGGAGGTGCATTGCAATAATAAAGATATACCGTATATAGATAATGACAGCTGCTATCCGTGTGTCTCCATTAATAGTTACAGGCGATTGGGTATTCTGCCTATGTCCTACACATATTACCTGTATTAAAGCTGCTTCCACAGGTGAGATGCCAAGTGGCACACTAAGGCTATGTGCACACACTGCAGATTCACCTGTGGGTTTTTTCCCGCGGAACTGCAGGTAAAGTGACCTGCGGTTTGGCCTGCGGTTTTGCCCTGCGGTTTCACACCTCTACTATGTTAAAGGTGTGAAACCGCAGAAAAACTAACGCTATGTGCACACACTGCGGATTGGTCTGCGGATTTTTATCTGCAGAACCACAGGTAAGTCCGCAGGTAAAATACCTGCGGTTTGCCACCTGGACAATGGAATAGGTGGTAAACCGCAGCAGAATCCGCAGAAATAATTGACATGTCAATTGTTTCTGCAGATTCAAAACCGCAGCTTTTCCACAGTTAAAAATACGCAGCGTGTGCACAGCAGAATGTTAATCCCATAGGATAATATGTTACTGTACACTGTCTGCAGAACTGCTGCAGTTCTGCTGCGGCTATGTGCACACGCTGCGGATTCACCCGCGGATTTGTATCTGCAGATCCGCAGGTAAACCGCAGCTAAAATGACCTGCGGTTTTACCTGCGGATTGGCCAGCGGTTTTCCCCTGCGGTTTGCCACCTGGACAATGGAATAGGTGGCAAACCGCAGTGGAATCCGCAGAAAGAATTGACATGTCAACTCTTTCTGCGGATTCAAAACCGCAGCTTTTCCGCAGTTGAAAAACCACAGCATGTGCACAGCAGAATGTAAATCACATAGACTTACATGGTACAGTACACGGTCTACAGAAATGCTGCAGATCCGCAGCGTGTGCACATAGCCTAACACTCCTGACCCCCATTTATATATGTTTTTGAAATAAAGTAATTTATTTTAATATTTTTCCTGAAATGCTCACTTGCTATGACCGCCGACCACCGGGCGGCACTCATAGCAATTCAGCAATGACAACCACAGAGGTCTGCTAGAGACCTCTAGTTGTCATGCCAACCCATTGGTGACCCACGATCATATGATGGGGCCACCGATGGACGGGATTAGTGACGTACTTCCGGTAAGCACAAGTTAAATGCCTCTGTCAATTTCTGACAGCAGCATTTAACTAGTTAACAGCCGCATGTCCACTGTATGTATCAGCTGACGTGCCTGGAAAAGTGTGGGCTCAGCGCCAGAGCCCATACCAAACAAGGGGAGTCCGACATCGGCAATGTCGGAAAGGGGTTAAGCAAGAGCTTAAAAACAACTAAGGACATAGCCTGAATCATCATCCTCTTGGAAAACTCTTTGAGGCTGTGTGCCCACGTAGCGATTTTTAAGCGTTTTTGCCGCAATTTTCGGTGCGAAAATGTTTAAAAATCGTGTACAGAACGCCCCCCATGCATTCCTATGGCATTCCGCACATGCTGTGCTAATGCTGTGCTTTTTTCCGCGGCGGAATCGCATCGCAGAAAAAAAAAAAAAAAAAAGAAATCGCAGCATGCTCATTCTTTTGTGCGGAATCGCAAACAATTGCCGCGATTCCACACCCATAGGAATGCATGAGAATCGCTTCCCGCATGTGGCTATGCCCACCATGCGGGAAGTTAAGCGTCTCATGTGCGGTTGGTACCCACGGTGTGGAGGAGAGGAGACTGTCCTCCAGGCCCTGGGTACCATACCCCTGTAAAAAAAAAAAAAAAAAAAAAAAAAAATCGGGGTATATTTACCTTCCGGCGTCCCGCGCTGCATTCCCGTACCATAGCGTTCCCAGTAATGCCTTGTGGCAAGGTCCTGTGATGACGTGGTCTCGCGAGATCGCTATAGCAACGCGAGACTACGTCATCACTGGTCTCGCAAGGCATTACTGGGAATGCTGAGGCCCGGGATGGCAGCGCGGGACGCCGGAAGGTAAATATACCCCGGTTTTTTTATTTTTTTTAGCATTTTAACTTTCTATCTTTTACTATTGATGCCGCATAGGCGGCCTCAATAGTAAAAACCTGGTCACACTTGTCAAACACTATGTTTGACGAGTGTGACCAACCTGTCAATCACTTTCCAAGCGATGCTTCAAATCGCTTGGAAACTGCTTGAATATCGCATGCGAAAATCGCGATCATAATCGCGGTGAAATTGCGCAGAAAAAAACGTGCGATTTCTGGGAAGGAGTCCGGTTTTTAGTGAGCGTTTTAAAATGCTACGTGGGCACATAGCCTGAGGGTGCACCTGAGTGTAAAATACTTAAATCATTCCTCCACACATCCCGAGTTCTTGCTCTTATTTTATTCCAGCTGCTCCCTTGAATTTTCTATGTGTTTTTTATTTTATTTTTTTTTAATCCACGGTACGGTTCCAGAAATGTGGCCCTCTTATTCAGTACTAATTTTTAAGACCATTACCAAAGGGAAGTGGCTGATTGGATTCTCTAGGGGCATGTCAGTAGCTGCTCAGCATCATTAACCTGCGAGCAACATCTTATTGACCATAAAAATTTGCACTAAATAAAAAAGGCTCATATCTCTGGAAATGGAAAAAAACAAAATACAACAACAACTACAACAAAGCAGTAATTCTGGAGCAGTGGGGATAAAATAACAGCTAAAACACAGTCACTTTTGGTCCTCTGGCTCTGTGCACGTTAGCAATCAAAAAAAAAAAAAAAAAATATCACAAACAAAAAATAAAAAGCAAAGTAAAATTAGACACTTCAAAGAACAAGCAATCACATGATTTTACACAAGATTTTATTGATGCAACTTCTGCAAACTAGCTGGCTGTGCCACTACCAGTAAATAGAGATGAGCGAGCACTAAAATGCTCATAACTCGAACAGACCTATTCCTAATGCTCGTTTCCAATAACAAGTATAATGAGGTCAATGGTAAATCCGAGCAATTTTCCGTCAGACCCTACAAAAAGGTCTGGGGGGCAGTGAAAATTGTGAAATGAATGGAAAAAGTGCTAAATGGAAGGAGAACAGCATGAACAAAACCCCTGTAAGCATCTCTGACTCCCAGATCGTTGCTGAGAACAATGGTACTCCACTCCAAGGAGTGACAATAAAACATTCCAAACTGACGAGAAATTGCATTTTACAGGAAAAAAATGTTAAACATTTTTTCCTGTAAAATGACGTGTATATAAGACAACATTTAAGAAGGATTTTTAAAAAGAATAATTTAAGTAAACCACAATAACTGCCAAAAATGTGATGTAAAAGGGAAACAGATACACCATGTATTAGACAAAGGGGGGCCTCATACACATACTGTTCAAATTGTCATCTAGTGGTACTCCTAGACTAATAAAAGGCTATGCAGCTAAGTGCAAAGCCTGCCAAAAATTACAAACAGGGTTATCTATACACCCTAGAAGGTCCCAAAAGTAGCACATCATTCAAATATTGCTAGTAAAGTATAACTGTGGTACTCCTACTCAAACGTTCTGCACAGTGCAAAGCCTGCCACAAATTACAAGCAGCGTCATCTATACACCCTTGAAGGCAACAACTGGAAGGCCTGATTAAAATATTAAGAAAGTGTACACCTGTAGCAGGCCAATTGTGTTTTTTATTTCAAACCAACAAAATTTCACACAAAGCAGGTTCTACAGTATATATGACAATAGTTAATTTTTTTGACCAAAAATATTTTGTAAGTTTTACCAGGCAAAGCAGTTTGAAAATTTTAATACACTGTAGTTTTACACAAAGCATGTTAAACTGTATGCATGAATTATTGAATCCATGAACATTTTTTCCAAGCTTTTTTATTTTTAAATAACACCAAAATGTAACAAAGTACGTAAAACTGTGTGGATAATTAATTGAATCCAGACAAATTTGTGACTGCTTTTTTTTGTAGTGTTACATATATCGAAATGTACTCAAGAAGACGTAATACTCTACAGGTGAGGAACATAATAGCGAAAAAGTTTTGATCAACTTTTTTTTTTTTTTAAGGGTTATATACCAACAAAATGTACCCCCAGAACACGTAATACTCTATGGATAAGTAACTGAATCCATATAAATTTTTTACTATTTTTTTTGGAGGGTTAGATATCACAGAAATTTACCCCAGACCATGGAATAGAAATTTAAGCCAGCAAATATTTTTTAAGACTTTGAGTTTTACATCCCACCTTAATGTACCAATAACCGCGTTAAACTGTATGGATGATTAATTGAATTTGGAACAAATATTTTGAAAGTGTAGTTTTTGTACTTCTACACTCAAAGGCTTTGCACAAATTGCCAAGCCAGGAAAAATTTTTAAAGAAGAGTAATTCAATAAACCTCTTCAGGTGTCTGCTGCTTATTCTCCTTCCACAGGAGGAGGCTGGGCGACCGCATTCACTTGCTTCCTGGAGCCCGGTTTACAGGGTTGTAAAACACTCGGCATACGGTAGTGTCGGAGCACCGCCAGTCTTGTGTCACCTGCAAAATCGGCTGCTCTCAAATAGGAGGTGGGGGAAACCCAAGGACAGTATCCTCACTGTCTCGAGAAGCCTCAAGCAGGCCTGTTAATTCCTCTAGAAGGGTTCATCCTACTCCCTTTTCTTTGATGATCACACCCACTGCATACCAGCTATGTTGCCTATCCATTTTGAGGAAGATAACCCTGGTTCCAGCCGTCAGCTATTGCAGCCTTCGATACAAGTGTTATGTCTCTACTGCCCAATGGCTAAATGAGATGCGATGACGGGTCCCAAACTCTTCAAAGGACTCCTTTCTCCGCTGAAGGTCTTAAGTAACATCCCACCTCCCAATATGTCAACTCTCGGTACTTTGCAGCTAGTGGGCCTGATAACATTTATAAAGACCTGGTCCAGGCTCGCCTCCTTGTCTCTTCCGACTAGCCTAGGACCCACAGTCTGGTCACCAGTTCCTAGATCTCCCGTCCGCAGGAACCTCAGCGGTAAAGGATGCGTCCTGCGTTCAGGCCTTGACGGTTCCGGGAAATCATTCAACAGGCTACTACGACCTATGCTGTTGCGCAAACTTACTCTGGCTCCAATATTCCTCCGGTCATTCCCTGAGAAGTCTCGAGTGGTTCTGCCATCTTTATCGCCCAGTAATCCAGGTCACTCTATATGCTCCGGCAACCCTATCTCTCCCTCCCTAGAGTATATGCAGAATGTGTGCGATACCAACATCAAAGCAAACCATTAGCCTTTAGGAGGACTGTTGATACTGGTGATGAAGCATCATACTAACTAACACTACAGGCCTCTGATTCGTTATACTGTGCACACAGGCCTAGACAAGCACTCTCTCCCTCCAATACGAAATAAATATCACAGAGCCGTGTAATGGCGTCAGTGTGGCGAACCAGGTAGTGCCTGTTCTTTTATAACCCCTGATTATGTCAGACGGCCAGCCAATCACAGTAATGCCACAACCAAGATGGCTATGGCATTACAGTGACTCACAGGTAATTCCCGCACGCTTATTGGTGAGAATTAGAGTTTTAAATCGAGCATCACCCAATGTTTGCCGAGTAATGAGAACATTCAGTCACCCAGATACTCAAGTGATATCTGACTATCACTGAGAACATTCGTTCATCTCCACTAGTTAGGATAAGTTCAGACAAGTATATCTAAAAAAATATATACAATTTGAGTGTTATTAATGCAAGCTGTATTGCTGGTTTTTCACCACTGGATTATATCACCTGTCTGGAGATTCATGCTGCCCAAACCACTGGCAGCATGAATTAGACAATGGCTCTGTCATTTCAGCCAGTGTATTACTACAAAATGCTGCATCATTTACAGATACAACATAATTTGAAAAGATGGCATCTCAGATGGCTAGTCGTAGGCAGGTCCTTGGTGGCTTCACATCACCCTACTCCTCTTAGATTACGTTCCCACCATGCTCTTTTGGTATGTTTTTGATGCTGCACATTTTCTGCATCCATCAAGTAAAATTGGTTACTTGCATTATAAGCAGCGTCAAAAACTCACCAAAAAGTCATTGTGGGAACGTAGCCTGAAGGGCTCATGCAGACAAGCACATGACCTATGCTGTCCAATTTTTGATAGGATAGCACACTGACCCATGTTATTCTATAGGGCTGTTCAGTTGAACTATTTTTTCAGGAGGAAAAAAAAAATAGCATGCACTACTTTCTTCCAAGTCTTCAATGAAACTCACCCATTCAAATCTATGGTTGCAGGGGAAAAAAAAATTTCAAGGACGGATCCCGATCGGAGGACACTGGAGTGGCATCTGATTTTTTTAAGGATAAGTTTCTATTAGAGACCTAAGACACTGTATTTCGTCATGTCCATTTTTAGTGTAGCTGGATGAAAACGGACTGCACACTTATGTAGAAAACGCGCACATGGATGAAAATTAGAAGTTGTGCTCTCAGTATGACACTCGGCCGATCCTGCAGGGATCCTAAACTGAAAGCTTTTCCCTGTATGTATAGGGGGGAGATATGTCAGTAATGGGGGGAGGCCCAGTCATCTGAGCCGTACAGTCCGCGGCTAGCTTTATAGGCTGCGTTCACAGCAGCGTTCTTTGCGATTACGCAAAAAAGAAAACCCGCAATGCAGGTGCAATGTGTGAATGCATTTCCAGGGCGCAGTAACGCTGCCCGCGCTTCAGGCCGCCAGGATCTGCTGACAAATTCCCTTGAAAAATTAAAATATATAAAAAACACCATTTATTTTTCTATCTACTCTTTGCAATGGATCCAACATGGATGGCGTCTGTCTGTATGGCATTTGCTGACACATTTAGGGGACTGTTAACCGAGTAGCGGATGAGACCAGCGCTCCCGCCAGCTGTCACCACACGACCCCACTGATACCTATGGAACAGCATTGCTGGGACTCACACACATCAGTCTGAACTATGTCCTGAGGAGACAGCACCCCCAAAGAGAGGTATCCCTAGTGGGGGCTGCACCTGTCTCCCTCCCATGACACGGGCCCCACTTCTACAAGGGCCACACATGGCTCATACACACCCACCAGGACGCCGCACACAGCACAGCTCTTACCCCCCCAGATCCCAAGCTTTAACTGGGACCTGTCGAGATTCTCCACGTAATCCCCCAGGAACCTGTTCAGCAGATCTGCCACCACAGACTCCAACATGACCGCGGTGACAGGAGGAGGCGCCTGGAGAAGCCTCAGTGCACGGCAGCAGAGCCAGCGAGCAGGCGGCTGACGGCGGCCCGTGTGACTACTGCAGCCATCGGCCTCCGCACATAACACATAGTGGGCAGCAGGACCTCCGAGCACGTCACGCCCATGTGACCAGCCGGCGTGGGAGGAGCTATTGTAGAGTTTACACAGCCCACGTCTTGTCACTAGTGTTTCTGTGTGGGGTGTATTACAGCTGTGTGACGATGTGCTGCTCATGCGCCATTATCAGCTATGAGGGGGGCGCTGTGTCAGCTGTAGACAGGGTCACTGTTCTGGGGCTGGTCACGTGGAGTGGAGGCACAGCTCAGCGCGTGCTCGGCTGGCTGTGGATGGAAGGGAAGACGCAGCCACATGGCGGTTCTCTCAGCTGACTCACTGCGCCCTGTGTTTCCCGCCCTCCGGGCACAGCCTGTTCGGGGAGAAGCAGGGCCACAGGACATGGCCACAGGACAGCTGCCGTGACAGGGCGAGTCACGCAGAGCTGCGGTTTATTACCTGAGGGAGTGTGACTATGTGATAACGATACTGTGGAGACAATACACCACAGAAGAGTCACTGGTGGTCCTACAGTCACCATACAGTGGCCAGGACAGCAACTCTCTGAACAGCCACATGACCAAAGTACTTGTGCAAGTTGCTGTGACCGTTTTAAAGCTGTGATAAAACAGCCAAGTTGCGGTTACATTCCACTTAGGCTGCTTTCACACATCAGGTTTTGTGCATCAGGCACGATGCAGCGAAAAGTGTAAAAACCGGAGCCGGCGCTTGTTGCTACCAGATCCATTTTTTTCCCCATAGAGTTTCATTATTGCCGCATTGCGTCGGATGCCTATGCGGCGTATCCGGTTTTTGCTGGATCCGGCAAAAACAGCCTGTCTGGCGTCTGGAAAAAATGTTACATGTAACATTTTTTGTCTGCGGTAAAAAAACCGGATCTGGCGACATGCGTTTATTTTTGCGGCATCCGGTTTTTGCCTGATTCCAGAACCGGATCTGGTTTTTGCACTGAGCATGCTCCAAAAAGTATCAAATTTGGGGAAAAACACCTGCCAATCTCCACCCACCCTATAGGAAAGGGAGAGAGAGGGCATTCATCACCCTGAATGCAGAGGAGAAAGAGCTACTGGAGACACACACAGCCACTGGATTCTGCCACATATACAACAGACATCCAGCAACCAACTGGATTTTGGACAGCCATCCACTATTGGACCTCCAGTGAGCAGGAGTTTGAGTGTGAGTATAAAAATTTTCTTGCAAGCATAGGTTTTCGTTTTGTCTGTGTGACTGCCGATGCCTGCGCACTAGGGTGACCGCAAAAAATCGATGTTGGAATTTTGTCCGTCTGGACCCCACAAAACGATTCCCCTTTCCAGATATTGAGATAGCCAAAATTTGAGCTCGATCAAACGACGTTAATCCGTGCCGTTCGTCGCTCAAAGTTTGAAAAAATCCAAATTGAGGTATTTTAAGATTTAGGTATTTTGCATAGTCTGTTAGACTATAAAGAATGTGACAACAACATTGCAGAAATAGCCCTGAACAAATTTTCGAACCATTTGTGGTATTTGAATGCAGAGTTGGTGGGATTATCGTTTCTTGATCCCACCATTACAGACAATGAAAAGTTGTTAATGGCTAATAAATTGCTCAGTAGCACAGATGAACCATCAGAGCACGCTAGGGTTGTAAATCCAAAAGTTAGGAAAGAAAAATTAAAAGAGGTAGGAAGTAACCGACTTTAACGACCTTCTGACAAAAGATGAAGAACAAAAGCAATATGTCCTGCAAGTTGCAAGCAAATGCCGAGCATTATATTCTGACGTTTCAAAAACTACTTTAACAAAAGCTCTAGAATAGATTAGATAACTATGTAAAATTATCAACTCATGTAGGTTAGCGTGCTCTGATGGTTCATCTGTGCTACTGAGCAATTTATTAGCCATTAACAACTTTTCATTGTCTGTAATGGTGGGATCAAAAAACGATAATCCCACCAACTCTGCATTCAAATACCACAAATGGTTCGAAAATTTGTTCAGGGCTATTTCTGCAATGTTGTTGTCACATTCTTTATAGTCTAACAGACTATGCAAAATACCTAAATCTTAAAATACCTCAATTTGGATTTTTTCAAACTTTGAGCGACGAGCGGCACGGGTTAACGTCGTTTGATCGAGCTCAAATTTTGGCTCTCTCAATATCTGGAAAGGGGAATCGTTTTGTGGGATCCAGACGAACAAGGTTCTGACATTTTTTCCCCCCATATGAGATCCGGTCACCCTACTGCACACCCATCCCCGTCACAGCCAGCGACTGTGTCTTGCCGCATTTCCAGCTAAACTTGTCACCACCATGACCCCCACAACCGCCACTGGAACCCTCTGCCGCAGAACCCCCATCACTGCTAGCCACCACGCTGGAGTCCCATGCTGTACCAGCTGGTGCCTGCCCAGCATGTATATATACACACACACACATATGTTGTTCAAACATTGTACTATTGTTTTTTAAAAAGATTCAGGTGTGGTCATCAGTGTGGGGAGGGATTTTAATTATGAAAGACAGCGTGAAGTAGTTTGCGTGGGTGGGTGTGTGTATTTATGTGTAAATACTGTAGGGGGAGGTACTGTATATACTCGTGTATACGCCAAGATGTTACGCCCATTTTTGGGGCTTAAAGTCCCCCTCTTGGCTTATACACGGGTCATCTCCCTGTGGGTCGGAGGGGGAGCAGGGGTGTCACAGATCATCCTGCTGTCATATCTGTAGCCTTGCTCGCTTCTCCACTGTCTCCCTTCCTGTCTTCAGTGGTAACGTTACCATTCCTGAATCTGTGCGTTGCAAGCATAGTGATATCCACCTTTCCTGGGTCCATTGCTGCTCACTGCGGTCTCTGCTGCATCCTCAGTGGGTGCGTTGATGTGATAAGTGTGTGTCCCCCTCTGCTGGATGAACAGTCACTGACACAAGAAGTGGCAGACGGGCGATGGACCCACAATAGGTTGTATTTTTTTTTTTTTTTGGCATCATATGGGGGCATATTCTATGGAGCAGCATATGGGGGCATATTCTATGGAACAGCATATGGGGGCATATTCTATGGAACAGCATATGGGGCCATAGTGTATGGATTACACACTGGGCTTATACTATAAGTGTTCCCATTTTTTGGGCCGGGGCGGCTTATACATGAGTATATACATAGTAATTTTGCGATGGTTTGTTGTCCAAGCTGCATTTTATAGGGTGGTGAGAGTGGAATTCAAAATTATCTTATTTTTTACTATTTTTGTTGTTTTGTTTGATTGTAAAAATAAATGTTGCACACAAAAATCTAAACTACATCGTGCTTTTTTCATGCAGGAAGTTGCCCAGGACACTACTGCCAAATCCTAAGCTTTTGCAACCCATATTGTAAGTATACAGGCCTGAAAGCTTTGAATATGGTTAGTGTTGTAGGTAACAATTGTTTTCACTTACAGATTTTCAGCCAGACATGTCTTCTTCTGGGAGCCCTCCCTCACATCGCCAGCGAAATGAGGATTTTTTTTTTTTTGCCAGAACATTCTTGGTACACATAACTCTACATATGCATTCTTGTTTAATAGGAAGCTGAACCAGAGGGTCACTCAGAAGGAGACGGACGTAGCGGTGAAATGCCTGGAGTGGGCTCCCCACATGTAAGTATCTTTGCATTAATTGCACTAAAACATGTTCTTACACATCACTGGACCTAAAAACAAGATCAACATAACAGCATTTAATTTTCCTTTTCTTCTTTTTTTTTTCACTATAGGCTTCTGAATCTGTGGCTTGTCCGAGAGTTCCTCAAAGTGCCTCCCGGAGTCGTCGGCAACCACGCCGGGGCGGTCGCCATAGAGTAAGGATTTTTTTTTTTAGGACTTTTATAAGGTTTGTACTTAATGCTGTGATTGTTATGTTTACCTTTTTTGTCTTTAAACAGGCTTCAGAGCGTGCTCACGATTCCGACAGTGAGGATGTAGCTATAGATGTGGACCTCTTAATTGATATGGTGAGAGATCGTGAGCCGCTCTGGAATATGGCGGACTGCTTCCATGCAGATGCTAGTGTTACTAGACGACTCTGGGAGGAAGTGTGCCATGCTGTGGTATCTAACTGGGAGGAACTCCATTCTCGGGCACAGAAAGAACAGCGTAAGTATTCACATTTCAGTAATGTTTCCGGATGTATTGTGCTTGATCCTAACCATTTTGTGTTTTAAATTTTCAGGGGAAAGAGTTCAGTTGCGGTGGTGGTCAATGCGGGATCGCTTCAAGAAGGAGTTCAACAAAGAGATGCAGGCTCCCAGCGGATCAAGAGGGCGCAGGAGCCGCTATAAATATTCTGAGGCCCTGTCATTCCTGAGATCAACTATGGTGACAAGAAGGTAAATATTCCTACCAGAAGTGACTAAATAAAAAATGGTCAAATGTGTAATCTTTTTTTTTGCAGCCAGGGCTAATCAATAGGATATTAATGTCTATTTTTTTCTACATTTTTTCAACAGCACCTTCAGCAGCACGCGGGAGCCTGCATTGAACCCTTTTGGAGCGATCCCCCAGGAGGCCGTCGCCATGGACCACAACATACCCAACCCCTCTGCACCCTCCCTGCCTTCCCTTGTGTGTGATCCCTCAGCCCCATCCACCTCTGCTGGAGCATCTGTGCAGGCTTCATTACATGAAGCTGCTGTTGACGAGGTAGGCTTTCTTTTACCTCACCCCTCTGACACAGCTGCCTTCCATAGAACACCTTTGAGTTCTGGGCGGCTGCGTCAGCGGGGTCAGGAAAGGCAGTTTGCTGCAGAGTTTTTGAATCTACATGCATCCTTTCAAAACGCTATGAAAGTCATGACCCAGCAAATGTCTGCTGGGTTCAATCTTGTTAGTAGACAGGTGCTTGATTTAGGCACGCGTGTTGAAAGGATGCATCTAGATGCAAATAAAGCGCCGCATCATTCTTTTTTCAAAGCTGTAATTGAGCGGCTGGACAACCTAACTCCTGAACAGCAGCTGCATGAAATGCAAGCCTGCCAGGTGGCCTTAGCACAGGTGACATCAGCAGCCCCTCCAACCGGCCCAGTAGTTGCTCCAGACCCGGTCCTTCCTACCCCTTCTGTACCATACCATTTTCCCCAGTACCAACCTCCTGCCCTTTTCCAGTCTGCTTCCCCGTACCAGTTCCCAACTGCATCCGTGCCTCCACTCCCCAACTGCATCCGTGCCTCCACTCCCTTCCCAACCTACACTCCCTTCCCAACCTACAATCCCTTCCCAATACATCCAGTCTCCTTCCACATCCCAAATTCAACCGTCCTTCACCCATAGTTTAGTTCCCCCCCCCCCCGTCTATTGTTTTCTCCACCCCTTCATCAGCTTTATCCACCCCTTCACCTTCTTTCTCCATTCCTATACCTTGTCCTTTGCTATCTGACCCCTCACAAACTCCATCCTCCCACAACACCCCTGTTGAAGTGGTCCAAACTGAGAGCCCCTCCAATACTATTTCCGCTACACATTACACCAATCTTTAATGTGTTTTGTCAACAATAAAAAAGTTTTATTACAAAAATATAAAAGAAAAAAATTTCAGCTAAAGCTGATAAAAAAATAAAAAAAAATTTCAGTCAATCAAATGTTTTTTTGTTTCTTTTACTGTTAATATAACATGTCGATGTATAAAACTCAATGAGTGTGTGAGTGATTGTGTGAGAGTAGGTGTGTGTGAGTATGTGAATGTATGGGAGTGTGTGTACAAGAACGTGTATGAGTAACGTACGTGTGTGGCGGTGGGGTGAGGCCTGCTGGTGGGCAGTACTGTGGAAGGTCCTTGGATCACCAGCGGGTGCCGCATTGGCATACCCATCACTGGGGTATTTTTATATGGTGGTCGGCATAGTGCCGGTCAGAATTGTTAAAAAAAAAAAAAAAAAAAATAAGATTTTTTTGCACAAAGGGACAAAGAGGTCAATAATATAGTAGAAATCACCAAACCCATCCTCCCTCCTTAACACTGCTTTATAGCCCCTATATTATTTTCTACACACCACACTACATGATTTAGTAGAAAGGTTTTTTACCAAATGATGATTTTTTTTTTTCAATTTTAACCCCTTCACGACCAATGACGCCACGTAGGCGTCATGAAAACTGGTGCAAATCTGACCAGTGACGCCTATGTGGCGTCATGACTTTAAAGCCCCCCCTGCGGGTCGGGTGACCTAGGTCACTGAAAGGTCACCCGACCCGCAGATACAGGGGGCTTTGTTCTTCAGCATAGGGGGCGTGGCTTCGCCCCCACGTGACTATGATCGCTCTGATTGGCTGTTTCACTTTTAACAGCCAATCAGCGATAGTAATATTTCATCAATGAAAATTGATGAAATATTATAATCCAGCCATGTCCGACGCTGCTGTAGCATCGGACATGGCTGGTGACAGCGATCCGACCCCCCCCACCCGTTAACGGGGGCGATCTGCCCCCCGCCACTGAATGACAGCGGCGATGTACCGCCGCTGTCATCATCTCCCCCCCCCCCCCCCCCCCCCAGCTTCCGATTGCCCCTCCCACCTCCCGGTACTCACCGAGTGCCGTTATGGCTCCCGGTGTCCCGCGGTCCCGGACCATGGGCGCCGCCATATTGGAAAATGGCGGGCGCATGCGCAGTGCGCCCGCTGGCTCCAATTTCCATTCATTCATTTATCACTTTCACAGTGATCAAAATAGAATGAAGTGTAAATAAACCCCCCGTTTATCACCCCCATAGGCAGGATCAACTGATAAAGAAATTATTTTTATTTTTCCGTTAGGGTTGGAAAGAAGGTTAGGGTTGGAAAGAGGGTTAGGGTTGGAATTAGGGTTAGAATTAGGGTTAGGGTTGGAATTACGGTTGTGGTTAGTGTTGGGGTTAGGGGTGTGTTAGGGTTAGGGTTGGGGTTAGGGATGTGTTGGGGTTAGGGGTGTGTTGGGGTTAGGGTTAAAGTTAGAATTGTGGGGTTTCCACTGTTTAGGCACATCAGGGGGTCGCTAAACGCGACATGGTGCAGCCATTGATTCCAGCCAATTTTGCGTTCAAAAAGTTAAACGGTGCTCCCTCCCTTCCAAGCCCCGACGTGTGCCCAAACAGTGGTTTACCCCAACATATGGGATATCACCAGACATCTAGATAAGTTCCTTGGGAGGTCTAGTTTCCAAAATGGGGTCACTTGTGGGGGTTTCTATTGTTTAGGCACATCAGGGGCTCTGCAAACGTAACGACGACCGCAGACCATTCCATCAAAGTCTGCATTTCAAAACGTCACTACTTCCATTCCGAGCCCATATGTGTGCCCAAACAATGGTTCCCCCCATATATGGGGCACCAGGGTACTCAGGACAAACTGTACAACAACTCTTGGTCCAATATATCCTGCTACCCCTGTGAAAATGAAAAATTGCTGGCTGAAAATCTTTTTTTTGAGGAAAAAAAATGATTTTTTTATTTTCACGGCTTTGCGTTATAAACTTCTGTGACGCGCTTGGGGGTTCAAGGTGCTCACCACACATCTAGATAAGTTCCTTGGGGGGTCTAGTCTCCAAAATGGGGTCACTTGTGGGGGGTTCCACAGTTTAGGTACATCAGGGGCTCTGCAAATGTAACATGATGCCCGCAGACCAATACATCAAAGTCAGCATCTCAAAATGTCACTACTTCCCTTCCGAGCCCCGACATGTGCCCAAACAGTTTCCCCCCCACATATGGGGTATCAGCATACTCAGGACAAACTGGACAACAACTTTTGGGGTCTAATTTATCCTGGTACCCTTGTGAAAATAAAAAATTGCGCACTAAAAAATAATTTTTTGAGGAAAAAAAAATATTTTTTATTTTCATGGCTCTGCGTTATAAACTTTTGTGAAGCACTTGGGGGTTTAAAGTGCTCACTATGCATCTAGATAAGTTCCTTAGGGGGTCTAGTTTCCAAAATGGGGTCATTTGTGGAGGTGCTCCAATGTTTAGGCACACCGGGGCTCTCCAAACACGATATGGTGTCCGCTAACGATTAGAAGTAATTTGCATTTCAAAAAGTCAAATGGCGCTCCTTCCCTTCTGAGCCCTGCCGTGTGCCCAAACAGTGGTTCCCCCCCACATATGGGGTACCAGCGTACACAGGACAAACTGGACAACAACTTTTGTGGTCCAATTTCTCCTATTAGCCTTGTGAAAATTAAAAATAGTGTGCTAAAAATAATTTTGAAAAAAAAATATTTTTTATTTTCACTGCTCTGTGTTATAAACTTTTGTGAAGCACTTGGGGGTTCAAAGTGCTCACTACACATCTAGATAAGTTCCTTGGGGGGTCTAGTTTCCAAAATGGGGTCACTTGTGGGGGAGCTCCAATGTTTAGATACACAGGGGCTCTCCAAACACGACATGGTGTCCGATAACGATTGGAGCTAATTTTCCATTCAAAAAGTCAAATGGTGCTCCTTCCCTTCCGGACCCTGCCGTGCGCTCAAACAGTTGTTTATGACCACATATGAGGTATCGGTGTACTCAGGAGAAATTTTTTAACAAATTTTAGGATCCATTTTATCCTGTTGCCCATGTGAAAATGAGAGAACAGGCTAAAAGAAAATTTTTGTGAAAAAAAAGTACTTTTTTTTTTTTTTTTTTTTTTTTTTTTTTTACAGATCAATTTGTGAAGTACCTGGGGGTTCAAAGTGATCACTATGCATCTAGATAAGTTCCTTGGGGGGTCTAGTTTCCAAAATGGGGTCACTTGTGGAGGAGCTCCAATGTTTATGCACACAGCGACTCTCCAAACGTGACATGGCAACCACTAAATATTCCAGCATGTTTTCCATTCAAAAAGTCAAATGGTGCTCCTTCCCTTCTGAGCCCTGCCGTACGCCCAAACAGTGGTTTATGACTACATATGAGGTATCGTTGTACTCAGGAGAAATTGCCCAACAATTTTTAGGATCCATTTTATCCTGTTGCCCATGTGAAAAATGAAAAAATTGATGCTAAATGAAAATTTTTGTTGGAAAAATTAAAATGTCCATTTTTTCTTTCCACGTTGCTTTAGTTCCTGTGAAACACCTGAAGGGTTAATTATCTTCTTGAATGTAGTTTTGAGTAGCTCGAGGGGTGCAGTTTTTAGAATGGTGTCACTTTTGGGTATTTTCTGCCATATAGACCCCTCAAAGTGACAATGTGAGGTGGTCCCAAAAAAAATGGTTTTGTAAATTTTATTGTAAAAATGAGAAATCGCTGGTCAACTTTTAACCCTTATAACTTCCTAACAAAAAAAATTTTGTTTCCAAAATTGTGCTGATGTAAAGTAGACATGTGGGGAATGTTATTTAGTAACTATTTTGTGTCACATAACTCTCTGGTTTAACAGAAAAAAAAAAAAATCAAAATTTGAAAATTGCGAAATTTACTAAATTTTTGCCAAATTTCTGATTTTTTCACAAATAAACGCAAAAATTATCGACCTAAATTTACCACTAACATGAAGCCCAATATGTCAGGAAAAAACATTCTCAGAATCGCTAGGATCTGTTGAAGCGTTCCTGAGTTATTACCTCATAAAGGGACACTGGTCAGAATTGCAAAAAATGGCCTGGTCATTAAGGTCAAAATAGGCTTGGTCATGAAGGGGTTAAAGGAGCTTTGTCAGGAATTTACAAATTGTGAATATTTTGGTAAAAAAAAAGGTAGTAAAAGAATATAGAATACTGATACAAAGGTACTAATACTTTACCAAAATTGAAGCTAACAAGGTACAGTAACTTAAACCACAGAAATGGTTTGGTACAACAAGGTAAAAAATTGGTTTTAACATCTCAAACCATGTCATCCTGCTATTCAACTCTACCTTCAGGTGACATAAAGTACTCGGCAAATGTGTCCCTCATTCTGGACACTGCTACAGTACTTCGCACATTAACACTGCGATAATCATGCAATGTGGTTCATACATGGACCGTGTTTCACAAGACATCTAAATTTGGTCTGAGACATTTTACAACACTAAAAGCCAGCTGACTAATCTCTTTTGGTTGTTACTGTTTGGTGGAAAAGAAGCTGAATAATATCCGTATCTTGCTTAGTATTGAAATTCTCTGGAATGTCTTGGATTACCACTTTGGCAATTGTTCAACTAATGTTCTGTGCACAAGATAGATGATATGGAAATAAAGTGGTGAACTAAATGTGTACTGTGTTCTGTGATCACGTCTAGTAAATGTCATCGAACCAGAGCTGGCTATGAATAACATATGGATTCAGAAGATGACTTCAATGGATCTATCTTCATTTTCATGCTTCCTGAGCAATGGGGATTGAGAAACACTGAGATCTGTGAAATATTTGAGAGGTAACATTGTTTTGTTTTTTTTTTATAAAGGAGCAAAGCACAGGGAGATGCAGCCACTGTGTAGCTCCCTTCTGGCATCTCATTACTGTAGTGCACTGAGGTTGGTGCAGTGTAACAGATAGGCAGGGACCACAGGAATGTTCACAGCAAATGGGTTTAATGTCCAAAAATCTTACACAGTGCACAGCACATGGTATCCTCCGAATTGCAGCCGGGGCATCACAACAGTCCGTACATGAGACCGGTTGCCGAGAGCGACTGCACAGCCGTATCATGCTGCGGGGTGCCAGGCGTTCACTGCGTTTGTGTGTGTTACCTCACACAGGCTGGACGCTGCAGAGCCAGCTGCTCTGCTACTTGCAAGCAAACACTGACACGCCCAAACCCTATACTGCAGGGTTTTTAACTGAAATCTGTGGCCATGGGCCACTTGTAAGACACGGGTTGGAGGAAGCGGACTGCCCCACTACCATCCTGTAGTCCGCTTCAAAAATGAAAGCCCTTACCAGGTTTTAATGAACATTGCCTTGGCCAAATAGCTTGACCAGGTCCACACTTTTACTTTGCCTTGTGACTCACAGGCGTCCTGCTGTGAATACAAGGCACTCCAGCGGGTCTAATAGGACTCCACATTCTGATGGATACATATCGACCCACGCATATGTGATCACCTATGATCACCCTCACTGCCTCACACTACGTAACTTGGTTTAACTGACAGCTTTCAAAGAAGCTGAACCAGCATCATTCACAAAGCAAATCACCAGAAAGAGAAAGCTCATAAGTGCTCAGAGCGGTGACTAAATCCAGGCGGCAATTGGTCACACAATTTTCACAAAGCAGTTAATTCTTCTCCACTTTGCTTTGTTGATGAGGAATCACTGCTGACGCCATGTCGATTGCCCCTATTTGCGATAAGCCTTCTGTCAATCAACCCGTTAAACTGTCTTATGTTTTTAGTTGAATCAAAATTTCTGTCACTTTTATTAGCAAGAATAACACAGCATGTATCACTATCGGTGTTATCAAAATGACAGAAACCTAAACGGACCTCATCATTCGTCAGTGGAATTCATCGCATGCTGTTTGGATGTTTTATATAAAAGAAACTCACACAGCGTTATGGAAATTTTATGAGCGTAAACCATAGTGCATATGAGAACATATGTCCTCAGAGGCTTTACACCAAAAAACAGGCATAAAAGAATTTGAAAAGTTATGCAAAAATTAGCGACTTTTTTGTGTTTTCACATCAATTTCAGGCAGCTAAACCAAAAATGGGTGGAGTTGATGAGAAGCCAGGGCATGGCAATACCTTGCCATCAAATTCATCAATAGTGGTGGCATTTCTTATGCCAGAAATGTTACTTAAGTCACTGGAGTGACTTTTCTTGTGAAGACCTTAGAAGTGCACATTACTTAATGTTGTGTACCTGTTAATGAATTTTGTGCATCCTACTTCAAAACGCCCCTTGTTGTGAATTCTCTTGATCTGACTTCTGAGTCGGGGCTCCTGGTGGTTACTGCGGGTAGTGGAGCTGGCCGGGTTGACAGAATTCTGCCTCCTGATGACGATGATTGAAAGTCAGGGGTTACTGGCTGGGAGGATATAAGTGAGCAGGCTTCCCTCAGTTGCTGCTGGTGATTGGTTTCTTTCTGTGCATTTTGAGGTCTGCTGTCTCCTGCCTGATCCTGCATTTTTCAGTTAAGTTGTTTATTTGCTAATCCTTTACATCTGATCTGGTTTTGCTTCTTTCTGCTTTGTTGTGAGGGTTCAGAGTGCTCCCTGCTGGGGTAGTGCTGGACCCCGCTCCATATGTTACAGCTTGAATCAGTTTGGTCAGTCCCCTGTTATTAGTCTCTTTTGCTTTGCTGCCAGTTCACACCAGAATGCTGATAAAGTGGGGGAGAGGTCGTGAGACCTCAATGTTTTTTGTACATCAGACGTGTTGGATTTTTTAGGGTTTTTGTGTGAATGCAGACAATGTCTTTCCTTTTCTATCCTATCTAGACAGTTTGGGCCCCATCATTTGCTCAGTCTATTTTCTGCCTGTGTTTGTGCCTCATCTTGTCTCACAGACAATATATGTTTGGGGGTTATCTATTTCTTTGGGGTTCTACTCCGGGGCAGTTTTAGATTTCACCTTTCTTGCTTTAAGCTTAGCTAGTTCTCCGGCTGTGCCGAGGCGTCTAGGGCATCGTAGGTACGCCCCACGGCTACTGCTAGTTGTGTTGTTAAGATTAAGGGTCTGCAATCCGCTAAGTTACCAACCTTTCTGGTTTCCTGGTGGCCTAGCCTATTCCTGCTATCCTCCTCGGTGACCTATTCATAACAGCTTCTTGTATAAAAATGGCATGTACACTATACCTTTTAATCAATCGGAGCCTTTGTTCACAATTAGTTTTTTTTCATTAGCGAAAACTGTGTCAGTAATCAAAGCTGGTCCTGGCTTTCAAGCAGTGTTTTGCAGTTTGAACAGCCGAGTGTTTTCACACAAATTACCCCATTCAATTAAACAAAACCACTTTAAGAATCTTCATGAAAATCTCTTTAATAAGAAATCTGTTGGTTATTGACGTGTTTCTCTAAATCTAAACCATGGCAGAAAAATTTGCAGGCATTTGTACGGCAGTACAGATTTCTCGTCAAAAATGGATGAGTTTCATGCAGATTTCGGAATTGCAGATTTCGGAATTGCAGATTACATTCTGATATCTGCGTGAAAAATGCTCCATGTGATCATTACATTAGAGTTTAGAAGAATGCAGTGGTGCAGCTCTGTGATAATACAAATACTAATTGTGTTTAAAAATTAATATATAATGTAAAAATTAATAGTTTTATGTGGAAGTAAAATAATAAAAAATCTTATGCATACACAGCCTTATTTACCTAGAAGAAACCTTTTTCTGTGCAATTCATAAGGTGGAATCCATAGCAAATCAGCATGGAAGACACAGATATTTTCTGTGCTCAATTTACGATTCATTTAAATGATGGTCTCCTCTAGGTATTTTAGGTATTTTTTTATATCTTAAGCACAGCTTAAACATACAATTTATTTGCTGACAATGTTAAAATCATTATTTTTAGTCCTATTAGTCTTTCTGAAAGTGATGTCAAACATGCACAATTTTTCTTCATGTGTAAAAATCTGTATTTTTCCATTGATTTCATGAGACGCGGAATCAGATCCGTTGGCAAGAATTTGCACTTGGCTCACCCTCTCTAGATGTGGTACTAAGCTGACCCAGCACCTTCCTTTTTAACTCCGTTGTTAAGGTGACCGATGAGGTTGCGCTGATGAACAAAGTACACGTCTCACTTCAGCAGATACAGTTTCCTGTAAGGCGCAGTTGCAGGGAAACACATGGAAAGTCCTCAGGTTCAGTACATCTTTTTAAATGCACCCTAGTTTATTTCTCATGCATCACATGATATACCCAGAAGACTCAGCATTTGCATTATATCCCATAATTGCTGAATGTGCACAAATTAATTAGAAACTTTTATAACTTATAGACAGGCTTGTACCTGAAACTTTGCGTGTGTTGAATCACTTTAGTGAGGAAGAAAATGGGGTTTTTAAATATTTAATGTATAAAAAAATTTCTTAACATAAAATCTGAAAAGTAATTGGCCATAGCTATATTAGAACTCATTCTAAGTTTACAGGCATTGAAAAGGTTAATAGGAAGAGCTGTCGCAATGGTCATGGCCGAGGGGTTGTGTCCAGGTATGGTAATGAGCTCTTGCCTTATTGGATGCAGTCTCAATGTTACATCTACCTATTAATAGGGGAATAAAAAACCTTCCTGGTGCCTGACCTCACCTGTTGTACTGATACCTCCACCATGGCACCAACATGCTGCTGCGATTCTGGCTGGTAGGTCTTTATTTCTTCATTACATTGTTTATACTAAAACTTTTACCTTATTATACTTTTGTAATGTTTTATTGGATGCAAGCTGTAAACTGCATTCACAAGTCTGTTGTACACATGTGTGCTTTAATTTTTTAAATGAACAGCACTTGGACTAATAGAGTTTCAGTGATCCATACATCAGTTTTAAAAACTGACCTATCTGTCCAGTCAGCGAGACTCAGAGCATATTCTACTTTCATCCTTTTTGTGGATCAAATTTACCTGCATAAGTCAATGGGGTCCATTAAATATGGATAAAAAATGGACGACACACTTCTGTTTTACATCCTTTTTCAACTGATTTCAACTGATCCATTGCTAAAGGTTAATGCATCAAACAAGCCAAATTTATGAAAAAAGAGAATGTAGCCGAAGTCTGAAATTAGATTCAATGACATGATTTGATAGTATTTCTGTAGCATCAAGTAGTAAAAATTGCATTTATATTTTGATCAAGTGAGACAGAATTAGTTCCAGTACTATTTCTCCACCTAATATGCAAGCTTATGCATAGAAATTATATTGTTCTTTAACCAAAATTACGTAAAAGTATTTCAATAAATGAGTTTTACTAAATAAGAAGATGCACACTTTAGTTGATGTTATATGTTTGTTGATTTAAATAAGATAAGGCATATATGTTATATTTTTGAAGCTTCACTGTTTTTTTAGAGCACGTGTTAAACAGAAACTCCAGAAATGTAGGAAATCCAGTCATATCCTATGAAATATTTCACTTTAGTAGATCACATCAGTGACAAGTGTGTGAACTGTTGATTTCGAATTGAAATAATTCGGTAGGACATATAAGCCCCTGTTCAGATGTTTCTAATACCGAAATTTTGATACCACATTCTAAAGAAAGCCCTATTAGCCTCAACAATAGTGTTTTTGTAATTATGTGTTAAGGCCCCGTCACACTAAGCGACTTACCACCGATCCTGACACCGATATCAAGGTGTCAGGATCGCTAGTAAGTCGCTATGTGATCGCTGGTGAGCTATCACACAGACAGCTTCACCAGCGATCAGCACAGAGATGCCGAGCGCCCGGCATCGCTGGCCATCCCTGTAAAAAATAGAATCAAAATAAATATAGTTATTCTCACCTTCCGACGTCCCGTTCAGCCATCCTGCCTCTCTCCACGCTCCGGTCCCAGTGATCCTTTGCGAGAATGACCGCAAGATGTCACGGTCTCGAGGGATAACCAAGTCTCGCGGTCATTCGTGCAAAGGATCACTGGGACCAGAGCGTGGAGAGAGGCAGGATGGCTGAACGGGACGTCGGAAGGTGAGAATAACTATATTTTTTATTTTTTTTATTATTTTTTACACCTGATCGCTGGTCTCCCGCCTGTCACACGCAGCGATGCCTGCTGGCCAGCGGGAGACCAGCGACCAAAGAAATGTCCATAGGTTTCTTCCAGCGATACCGGCAGGGGGGCCGCTCGCTGATCGCTGTCACACACAGCGATCTCGCTGGTGAGATCGCTGTTACGTCACAAAAGTTGTCACTCAGCAGCGATCTCGCTACCGAGATCGCTTAGTGTGACGGGGCCTTAAGATCCAAAGTAAAAAAAAATCACTTTCAAAGGATTTTAGCTCCCTATAGAACTCATTTGATTAAATCAATGATCATCTGAAATCACAGACTTAAAGGGGTTGTCCAATGAAAACAAGTTTTCATCTGCACAGTAAATAGATAATAACTTGTTCATTGGTCGGCGTCCACCCAATGAGTGCGCAGTGCAAACGCACATAAAAACCGCATCATGCGGTTTTATGCGTTTTCTTGTTTTTTTGCGCATGGTTTTTACAAAAAACCGCATGCTTTTTTTTGCGCTGACGTGCACATGACTATGCGCACGTCAGCGCACCCATAGACTATAATGTGTTTTTGGGTGAATTTTGTGCACATTGCGTGCGCATGCATTTTTTTGAAACAGGTTGGGCGCACAAAAAATGCAACAGGATGAATTTTGCGCGCCAGGGCGCACACTACAAAAAAACGCATGCGCATACAAACACGTACAAACGCATGACTATGCGCACCCATGTTAAGTATAGGAAAAAAATGCATGCGCATTTATGTGCAAAAACGCAGCACAAAAAACGCAAGTGTGAAACCAGCCTTAGGAACGAGCGGCAGTTCACGTGCTTCACCCCCACTCCATTCAATGCCTAAAGATTTGTCAAACATTCCACTCGGCTTTTTCCAGCAGCCCCATAGAAAATGAATGTAGCAGTGGCCGGGCATCCATCCTGCCATTCCATTTGGTAAGGAATAAAAATTCCTACAGTTTTAGCTTCCTGTGGCACTCCTGTTTCCCATGCTTTGGATTTCTGAGTGAGTGAGCTGAATTTTTTCACCCTTTTTTCTACAATTACTGATTTGTTTCCTCTGATTTCTTTCTTTACAGTTACATCTGCGACATACCTTATTTATGGTTGTCCACTGCCTAGTAACTGTTTAGCTGAACAAAGTCTTGTT
Source organism: Dendrobates tinctorius (assembly GCF_039654945.1). Taxonomy (NCBI): domain Eukaryota; kingdom Metazoa; phylum Chordata; class Amphibia; order Anura; family Dendrobatidae; genus Dendrobates; species Dendrobates tinctorius. Next base: position 25,405,116 of record NW_027361730.1, on the reverse strand, counting down.
GTTACCTTACCATCTGTTCATGTTAGCTCTAGTTACAGAGTGTGGTTTAAGGATCTCACAATATATAGTGGGGAAAATAAGTTTTTGATACACTGCTGATTTTGCAAGTTTCCCCGCCTACACAGAATGGAGACATTTGCAATTTTTATCATATGTACACTTCAACCGTGAGACAGAATGTAAAATGAAATCCAGAAAATCACATTGTATTATTTTTTACATAATTAATTTGCATTTTTGCATGAAATAAGGTTTTGATACACTAGAAAAAAAGAACTTAATATTTGATACAGAAACCTTTGATTGTAATTACAGAGGTCAGACGTTTCCTGTAGTTCTTTGCTAAGTATGCGCACACTGCAGCAGGGATTTTGGCCCACGCCTTCATACACATCTTCCCCAGATGTTTCAGGTTTCGGGCTTTTGCTGGGCAACATTAAGTTTCAGGTCCCTCCAAAGATCTTTTTATTGGGCTCATGTCTAAAGACTACTTAGGCCACTCCAGTACCTTGAAATGCTTCTTATGGAGCCACTCCTTAGTTGCTCTGGCTGTGTGTTTCAGGACATTGTCATGCTGGAAGACTCAGCCATGACCCATCTTCAATGCTGTTACTGAGGGAAGGAGGTTGTTGGCCAAAATCTCATGATACGTGACTCCATCCATCTTTCCTTCAATACGGTGCAGTTGTCCTGTCCCCTTTGCAGAAAAGCTCACCCAAGTTATGATGTTTCCCCCACTATACTTCATGCTTGGGACGGTGTTACTGGGGTTCTACTCATCCTTCTCCTTCCTCCAAATATGGCGAATGAAGTTGTACCAAAAAGTTCTATTTTGGTCTCATCTGACCACATGACCTTCCATGCCTCCTCTGGATCATCCAGATGGTCATTGGCGAACTTCAAACGGGCTTGTACATGTGCTGGCATGAGCAGGAGGACCTTGCATGCCCTGCAGGATTTTAATCCATGGAGGCGTTTTGTGTTACTAGCAGTAATGTTTGAAACTGTGGTCCCAGCACTCTTCAGGTCATTGACCAGATCCTCTCGCCCATATAGTTCTGGGCTTATTCCTGACTTTTCTCAGAATCATCCTTACCCCACAAGGCGAGATCCTGCATGAAGTGCAAGAACCAGGAAGATTGACAGTCATCTTGTGTTTCTTCCATTTTCTAATAATTGTGCCAACAGTTGTTGCCGTCTCACCAGGCTACTTGCCTGTTGTCCTGTAGCCCAACCCAGCCTTGTGTTGGTATTCAATTTAGTCCCTGGTGTCCTTAGACAGCTCTTTGGTCTTGGCCGTGGTGGAGAGGTTGGAGTGTAATTGATTGTGTGGACAGGTGTCTTTTATACAGGTAACAAATTCAAACATGTGCAATTAATACAGTGAAGAGTAGGAGTGCTTCTTAAAGAAAAACTAACAGGTCTGAGAGAGCCAGAATTCTTGCTGGTTGGTAGGTGATCAAATTCTTATTTCACGCAATAAAATGCAATTTAATTTTTTACAAATGATAAAGTGATTTTCTGGCTTTTATTTTTAGAAGTCTCTTTCACAGATGACGTGTACCTACAATAAAAATGACATACCTCTCCTTTCTTGTAGGTGGTGTAAGGTAGCGCTTGTTATTCAGGTTGGGGATACTCGCTTTGCAGCCAAATAACCAGGTCCAGCACGGGTTTCTCATATAACATCAACATAGTCCATGCGGTTTATTCATCAGCATAAACAAAAACAGTATGCAACAGTCTTACAGCAGACAGCAGGGTATCTTCATAGTGGAGCTCTGCTCCCCTCAGCCCTCTGGTCACACAGGCTGTGCTTTATCTAGCCAACAGGCTATAAAGTCTCTCCGTTACTCTCCCCGTGTCCAGGTTACCTCTTAGCTGCTTCACAGTACAGACGTCCGTTCCCTCCAGGGAACTGTCAGACACGCGTCGTCATTACACACAGCGTCCACACGTGCTCTCAGGAAGGCAGCCACATCTTCCAGCACGTCGGCCTCACGAGACCTTCCAACCGGGTCCAGGCATTCACTCATGTGACCTTCCCTAGTCACCTTGTATGGTTCATAGCCATGCCCACTGGATCACATGGCTATAAACTCATTGCAGGTCCTACAAACATTCACACACATACTGTTTACTAGGGCGTTAGACCCACGCCCCTGGATGGGTTTGTAGGTGGCTGGTCCCACCCATCTCACCAGCCACCTGAAGGCTTCTCCCTGACACATTGCACCAGAAACCTCAGCAGTACCTCTGCTGTTCAACACATAAGCCTCCATCCCAAGGCCACCCACCTTGGGATACATAACGGTCATTTAGCATCCTACTCCTATTACCACACTGAATATGCCTGTACGCCCATCCTGGGACACCCACACAGCACCCCCTAGCGGACACAGTGGTCACTACACCACATACCTCCCCCCTCTGTTCAAACTTGTGGGGTTGAACACACAACATCACCCCGGGATCTCGAGACCGGGCACCCATGTCACCTTGACCTACAAGTCCAGGGACCGTCTCCGCCTGTTTTGGCCATCATACCGCATCATATTGCCGTTAGGCCTCCCCCGCCCCCAGCGGTTAGTACATCGGCCTTGGGCTTTGGCCTTCCCGTCAAAGTCTGCATCATCAGACACTGTTTAGTCTCCATCCTTTCCCTGTTTGTTCTGTTCCCCGACTTTTCCTTCCCCGACTGGCTCTCCCGGTTGGCGCGGTCATACGTCTTAGTCGACCCTACTGTCAGGCCTGAGTCTGACTCGTTCATTGTCTCACAGGGGCTAAGGTCTCTCAGCCTCGTACTGCCCGTCGAACTGCCACTTGCAGACTTGCCTTACTGTTAGTTTTCGGCCACCTGCCATGTTACTTCTTGGAGGGACCCTTCGGGTCCTTACATCTTAGGCCGCCTTAAACCCATCATGAACTCATTTTCTGCTCCACCAGTTGAGAGTTCCCCTTCCATTCTACCTCTGGTGGTGACAGGAGGTAGTTCGGTTGGTTTAAGTGGTAGTGATCTGCCACCTGATGAGGAAGATAATGATTGGATCTCTGGAGTATCAGACTGGATATAAGACAGCCGACGCCCTATCCGGGTGCTGGTGATTCATTCTGCTTCTCAGGTCCTGGACTTCAGCTCTCTTCCAGTCTTCTCAAGTTAAGTTTGTTTTTTGCTAATGTTCACACTTGCGCTTGTTGGTCAATTCAGTTTTTTGTGTAATCAGCCTGCCCCTGCTGGGGCTATGCTGAAATTCCACTCCTATTAATCAGTATTTGCCAATCTGCTTTTTGTCCCTTATTAGATTGACCTCTTTTTTTGCTCTGTCTCAGAATATTTCAGAGTGCTGATATAGGTTTAGCAGTCTAGTGACTTCAGGGTTAATTTTGCTATCAGAAGTGTTGGACAATATTTTTGTAGGTTCTTTTTGGCAGATTGCAGACAGTGGCTTTCCTTTTCTGTCCTTAGTTAGCCAGGCCCCATCGTTTGCTCAGCCTATTTTCCTGCCTTTGTTTGTATTTTCATCTTGTTTCACCATCAATACATGTGGGGGGCTGTCTTTCCTTTGGGGTCTGCTCTGGGGCAGTTAGTTTTCCTTTTTTCCTGCTTTAGGCTAATGTAGTTCTCCGGTTGTGACGAAGCGTCTAGGACCAACGTAGGAACGCTCCACGACTGCTGCTAGTTGTGCTGTTAAGATCAGGGATCTGCAATCTGCATAGTTACCAACTTTTCTGGTTTTCTGAGACTTAGCTTGTTGTCTTTTTTTTTCCTCCTCGGTTTCCCATTCATTAACAGCGGCCGCCACCTGATGTTCCGCACCTCATTATTGATCCACAGTCGGTCCAGCCTCAACTGCTCAGTCTGTTTCAGGTACATCACCCGATACTCCAAGAGCATCCGAAAGTTTCTCAAGCTTTCCATGGAGCCAACCACAATGATGGGAACCATGGCCTCCTCACCCGACAACTGGACTTCATCATCCGGAGGGATCCTCACCCTTGCCACACCAGAGATATTTACAAGGTCTTGCATTACCTTCCCGAGTCTTCCAATGACTCTCCCGATCGGACCTTTGGGTACGGGAATTATATCTTCCCCCAAGCCCAGCCGTTTCTTCGCTTCCCTTGCTAGCTCTAGGCGTCGAGCAGCTTTCATATTACTCCGCCTAAACAACTGCTTAGCATGGAGACATTGCAGATGGATATTTTTCAGGACAGCTACCCGGTTTGCTGTGTCTTCCCTGGCTGATATTATCACCAACTGCCGAGTCTCAGGTGCCCAGTGCACCTTACACGCTTTGACGGCCTTTTTAAAAGCCTCATGCACACTTTCCTCAGTGCAGGCTTCTTGCATTTCTTCGGGTATGTTAATCACAAACTTGAAGGTCGTGGTCTTGCTCTCTTCCTGGACCGAAGGCTCTGGGTTTACCACGGACATTTCTCTCACTACAGTTGTCCCGACCGGGTGACTGTCTTCTTCAGCTCCTGGCTCCAAATCTTCATGAGATGTAGCCTCTTCAAGACCCTTTGCCAAGATGGGTACTGGCAGTTCCGTCTTATCACTCGCGCTCGGCCGTTGTAAGTCCTCGTCCAACCTCTTCTCCCGCAGAAGACCTCTTACAGTTTCTTTGAGCATTTTCACCTCTCCCATTAGGGTGTTGTTCAGACTTTGCCACGTTGTTAGGTGACCTTTGAGCTCAGAGACCTCCTTCTCCAGCTCATCTATTCTGTGCTCCCTTTCTCTCTTAGAGCCACTGTCACCCCCAGAGTCTGAGTCACCCCCATCAGACGAGTGAACCCTCCAGTTACCGTCTAACCGTGTGTCTACTCCAGTTGTCTTATCAATCAGGTCACCATCAGTCCTGTCACAAGACATCAGGTCCGTCAGTTGGGCAGACGTACCCCTTCTTCCGGTCACTTCTACATCTGACCTGCCCATTTTAGCAGGCGTCACCGTCTGAATGTCTGCTAGCCAACAGTAGAAAGGTCTCCTTCCCCCTGCTGTAGAGGAACTCCACTCTCCCACAAACCAGAGAACAGTCTCGAGTCGCGGCCTTTAACCACTGGACAGGACAAATTCGGGACTATCGTGACATCCTGTCCCTCGATATCCCAGCCTGTCTCAAAGACTACCCAGGCCACTAAACATTCCTTAGTGCCACTGTGGTTGCAAGTGATCCCAACCTTTTTGACGGGTATCTCAGGAGCAACCCTCAGTAGAGCCACCGGGCTCTGCAGGTCGACCAGACCAACTATCTCTTCATTATTTGCCTGGAGGCCATACCCCCGTAGCATCGTGCAAGCTGGGTAGTTCACCAAGCATATTGGACAGACATAGGACATTTGCTCCTGGCAACAGTTCATCTGTACCACCCTTTTTACATTGGATGCTCCACCCCATTCCCCGGGACTCCACCTTCTTTTGGGTGACTATCCCCTTTTGGGACTCCACCCCTTTTTGAGTTACCACCCCCATTTGGGTCACTGCCCCCTTTCGGGATTTCCCCATGTCCTTTCTACTGGCTTCCTTAGACCAAAGTTCACACAACACAGTTTGTCTCTCGGGCTTGTACTGGCCCCTTACGCACGATACCACACCAGTTCTTGCTGGCACTGCCACAGCTCCTTCTGTCACCAATCACCGGCACCTCTGGCTGCCGCTCACAAACAGCTGCTGGCGTCTCCTTTGTACCCCGCCGAGTTACAGCAAGCCACTTGTCACTTTCGTAACCCCGCCGAGTTACAGCAAGCCGCTTGTCACCTTCTTGACCCCACTGAGCCACCGCAAGCTGACTTGAGAGGGAAAAGAAAAAATCACACAACACAAAAAGACACGTGTCCTGTCTGTGTGCTATTCAGGACGTCCGTTTCCTCCTGAGACTGTCCCACACACAGGGCGCACCGGGTGCTATACAGGGAGCCGACTCTCCTCCCAGGGTTTCCCAACACACCGGCCTCACCAGGTCCTGGGGCTCAGTGGGTGCTATTCAGGACATCCGTCTCCTCCTGAGACTGTCCAACACTCACGTCTCACCAGGTCCAAGGTCACAGCACGTGCTCCAGGGATCCGATTCTTCTCCTAGAATCTCCCAACACTGACCCTCCAGGACCTTGCAAGCTGAACCATCCAGGTACACAGTATTTCTCACTGACCCCGGTCAGTACAACACGGACACCTGTCCGTCACCTGCTGATATTGGCCACACAGGTTCTCGGGTACCTCTTATTCACATAGGCACCCTATTGCAATCAACAGTCTCTTTCTCTGACCCCGGTCAGCATACCACACTGTTTTCATGACCGTCACCTGCCGGCCACGCAGGCTCTCGGACCCCTCTACCGCAGAGGTGTCCTATAAATCTCTTCCACTGACCCCGGTCAGCAATACTCACGGTTTTCAAGACCGTCTGTTCTCCTGGCTCAGAGTCACCAGCATTGCAACATGTGCTTTTGGAACCGTTGCCCTTAGCAACCGAGTTTTGCAGTCCTCATCCGTTGCCCCTAGCAACAACGCTACAACAGTGCCTTTCGCATTCTCCACCAATTGTAAGGTAGCACTTGTTATTCAGGTTGGGGATACTCGCTTTGCAGCCAAATAACCTGGTCCAGCACGGGTTTCTCATATAACATCAATATAGTCCATGCGGTTTATTCATCAGCATAAACCAAAGCAGTATGCAACAGTCTTAAAGCAGACAGCAGGGTATCTTCATAGTGGAGCTCTGCTCCCCTCAGTCCTCTGGTCACACAGGCTGTGCTTTATCTAGCCAACAGGCTATACAGTCTCTCCCTTACTCTCCCCGTGTCCTGGTTACCTCTTAGCGTCTTCACACTGCAGACATCCGTTCCCTCCAGGGAACTGTCAGACACACGCCGCCATTACAAACAGCGTCCACACGTGCTCTCAGAAAGGCAGCCACATCTTCCAGCACATCGGCCTCACAAGACCTTCCATACGGACCAACCGGGTCCAGGCATTCACTCATGTGACCTTCCCTGGTCACCTTATATGGTCCATAGCCATGTCCACTGGATCACATGACTATGAACTTATCGCAGGTCCTACAACTATTCACACACATACTGTTTACTAGGGCGTTAGACCCACGCCCCTGGGTGGGTTTGTAGGTGGGTGGGTTTGTAGGTGGCTGGTTCCACCCGTCTCACCATCCACCTGAAGGCTTCTCCCTGACACATTGTACCAGAAACCTCAGCAGTACCTCTGCTGATCAACACATAATCAAGCCTCCATCCCAAGGCCACCCACCTTGGGATACATAACGGTCATTTAGCATCCTCCTATTACCACACTGAATATGCCTGTTCGCCCATCCTGGGACACCCACACAGGGCCCCCTAGCGGACACAGTGGTCACTACACCACAGTGGGAAAACTTGGAAAATCAGCAGTATTTCAAATACTTATTTTCCTAACTGTAGTACCTGATATACGAGCCACAATGCGTGTTAGATACTGACCATAATGTGTGTTATAATATGTGCTGTATAGATGGCCAGATAGCAAGGCAGGGATTGGGATTCCTTACTGAATAATAAATAATGAAATCCAGTCAAAATTAATTTTTGATTTGTAGGAAAAATCTGAAAAGATTACGCTAGTGGAGATAGTGATCTTGAGCTGCCACTGGTTTCTTTTTAAACAAGAAGTCTCTATGAAGACTTGAAACACCTTTTTTGCACTAAGAATCTGATACATTGGAAGTAGAGTTGAGCGATACCGTCCGATACTTCAAAGTATCGGATCGGAATGGATCGGCCGATCTTAAAAAAAGTATCGGTATCGCCGATTCCGATACCGGAAGTCCCATTCAAGTCTATGGGACTTCCGGTATCGGAATAAGAAAAATCCTGTTTTTCCCTTGTACAGCCTCTCTGGGGTCTGTACGGGCCTTTCGGGGGGCTGTGCCAGCCTGCCGGGGGGTCTGTGCAGGCTCCGGTGGTCTGTGCCGGCCTGCCGGGGGGCTGTGCCGGCCTGCCAGGGGGGCTGTGCAGGCTCCGGTGGGCTGTGCCGGCCTGCCGGGGGGCTGTGCAGGCTTCGGGGGTCTGTGCAGACATCGTCCGATGGGACTACAAGTCCCATCGGGCGATGCCTGCTACCATGACAGTGATTGACACATTAGCCAATGATGGGACAGTAGTAGTCCCATCATCCCGCTAATGTGTTGAATGTAAAAAAAAAAAAAAAAATTACATGCTACATACATACAACATGCATACTACATACATGCTACATTCATACTACATACTACATACATGCTACATACATACTACATGCAACATACATACTACATGCATGCAACATGCATACTACATATATACTACATGCATGCTACATACATACTACATACATACTACATATATGCTACATACATACTACATGCTACATACATACTACATATATACTACATGCATGCTACATACATACTACATGCTACATACATACTACATATATACTACATGCATGCTACATACATACTACATACATACTACATATATACTACATGCATGCTACATACATACTGCATGCTACATGCATGCTACCTACATACTACATACATGCAACATACATACTACATACATACTACATGCAACATACATACTACATATATACTACATGCATGCAACATGCATACTACATATATACTACATGCATACATATATGCTACATACATACTACATATATACTACATGCATGCTACATACATACTACATGCTACATACATACTACATATATACTACATGCATGCTACATACATACTGCATGCTACATGCATACTACATACATACTACATGCTACATACATACCACATATATACTACATACATACTACATACAATACATTCATACAATACATACATAGACATACAGTACATATAACATAGAGTAACATACTTACCAATACTTGTCACATTGTTCCCCGAAGCCATTGTCTTTTATGGAATAAATATTAACATAACAAACCACAAAAATACTCACCCACGATCCGAAGCAGTCCACGAGTGTGTCCACGACGATCTTGGGTAGAGAACTGCAGCATCAGCTGTTGCTGCCGTTTTCTACGGGCTGCAGGAATCCAATGACGGAAGGTAGGTATCCTTCCGCACTGTATTCCTCCGCCACTTAAAAAAAAAAAGAAAGTCCCTAGTCTCACTTTATGCCATTGCTGTGTGGGAAATTCCCACGCAGCAATGGCATAAAGTGAGACTAGGGACTTTTTTTTTTTTTTAAGTGGCGGAGGAATACAGTGCGGAAGGATACCTACCTTCCGTCATTGGATTCCTGCAGCCCGTAGAGAACGGCAGCAACAGCTGATGCTGCAGTTCTCTACCCAAGATCGTCGTGGGACACACTCGTGGACTGCTTCGGATCGTGGGTGAGTATTTTTGTGGTTTGTTATGTTAATATTTATTCCGTAAAAGACAATGGCTTCGGGGAACAATGTGACAAGTATTGGTAAGTATGTTACTCTATGTTATATGTACTGTATGTCTATGTATGTATTGTATGAATGTATTGTATGTAGTATGTATGTAGTATGTAGTATATATGTGGTATGTAGTATGTATGTAGTATATATGTGGTATGTAGTATGTATGTAGTATATATGTGGTATGTATGTTGTATGTAGTATATATGTGGTATGTATGTAGCATGTAGTATGTATGTAGTATGTATGTAGTATGTATGTAGCATGCATGTAGCATGTAGTATGTATGTAGTATATATGTAGTATGTAGCATGTAGTATGTATGTAGCATGTAGTATGTATGTAGCATGTAGTATGTAGCATGTAGCATGTAGTATGTATGTAGCATGTAGTATGTAGCATGTAGCATGTAGTATGTATGTAGTATGTAGTATGTATGTAGCATGTAGTATGTATGTAGTATGTATGTAGCATGTAGTATGTATGTAGCATGTAGTATGTATGTAGCATGTAGTATGTATGTAGCATGTAGTATGTATGTAGCATGTAGTATGTATGTAGCATGTAGTATGTATGTAGCATGTAGTATGTATGTAGCATGTAGTATATATGTAGTATGTATGCATGCATGTAGTATATATGTAGTATGTAGCATGCATGTAGTATATATGTAGTATGTATGTAGCATGCATGTAGTATATATGTAGTATGTATGTAGCATGTATGTAGCATGTAGTATGTATGTAGTATGTATGTAGCATGCATGTAGCATGTAGTATGTATGTAGCATGTAGTATGTATGTAGCATGTAGCATGCATGTAGTATGTATGTAGCATGTAGCATGCATGTAGCATGCATGTAGTATGTAGTATGCATGTAGTATGTATGTAGCATGTAGTATGTATGTAGCATGTAGTATGTATGTAGCATGTAGTATGTATGTAGCATGTAGTATGTATGTAGCATGTAGTATGTATGTAGCATGTAGTATGTATGTAGCATGTAGTATGTATGTAGCATGTAGTATGTATGTAGCATGTAGTATGTATGTAGCATGCATGTAGTATGCATGTAGTATGTATGTAGCATGCATGTAGCATGCATGTAGCATGTAGTATGTATGTAGCATGTAGTATGTATGTAGCATGTAGCATGCATGTAGCATGCATGTAGCATGCATGTAGCATGCATGTAGCATGCATGTAGCATGCATGTAGCATGCATGTAGCATGTATGTAGCATGTATGTAGCATGTATGTAGCATGTATGTAGCATGTAGTATGTATGTAGCATGTAGTATGTATGTAGCATGTAGTATGTATGTAGCATGCATGTAATATATATGTAGTATGTATGTTGCATGTAGTATGTATGTTGCATGTAGTATGTATGTTGCATGTAGTATGTATGTTGCATGTAGTATGTATGTTGCATGTAGCATGCATGTAGCATGCAGCATGCATGTAGCATGCATGTAGCATGCATGTAGCATGCAGTATGTATGTAGTATGTAGCATGTATGTGGTATGTATGTATGTAGTATTTTTTTTTATTTTTTTTAACATTTAACACATTAGCCGGATGATGGGACTACTACTGTCCCATCATTGGCTAATGTGTCAATCACTGTCATGGTAGCAGGCATCGCCAGATGGGACTTGTAGTCCCATCGGACGATGCTTGCACAGCCCCCCGGCAGGCCGGCACAGCCCCCCGGCAGGCCGGCACAGCCCCCCGGCAGGCCGGCACAGCCCCCCGGCAGGCCGGCACAGCCCCCCGGCAGGCCGGTACAGACCCCCACAGGGTGCACAGACCACCGGCAGGCCGGCACAGCCCCCCGGCAGGCCGGTACAGACCCCCACAGGGTGCACAGACCACCGGCAGGCCGGCACAGCCCCCCGGCAGGCCGGTACAGACCCCGGGCAGTCCACACAGCCCCCCGGCAGGCCGGCACAGCCCCCCGGCAGGCCGGCAGAGACCCCCGGAAGGCCCGAAATGACGGCGCATCATGATGCGCACACACCGCGCATCATGATGACGTCAGGCTGTCAATCAACTTTGAACTTCCGATTCCGATGCCGACTTCCGATATTGAAAAAATATCGGAAGTCGGTATCGGAATTCCGATACAGCAAGTATCGGCCGATACCCGATACTTGCGGTATCGGAATGCTCAACACTAATTGGAAGTAAAGGGTCATTCAAATTTGGAGGTTGACTAGAATGTCATATCACCAGTAACAATGTCAGGCAGGTTGAGTAACATATAGAGCACTTTCATTCAATAAATCTGGTGCTGCAAGAACATACACTTTTCCAATATGATATCACATGTTTTTAGAGCTTGTCAGAAAATAGTGTTATACTGTAGCATCTGAGGTTGTGGGTTGTAATAATCACCTAGGTAGGTTAACGATGCAACTGTTTGTATTTCTTATGTCCACGGTCTTACAACAACTCCGGGTAGATGGCCACAATGCAATGCCCCAGTTCACAAGATTCCAACTCAGGACCGGTAGTTCCACTGACCTATAGCAGGAAATACCCACTCTCTCCCAAATTTTTTTTGGGCTACAGCTTTTGTATCTCCCGCCGGTATAGTCTGCAGTCACAGCCTATGTGTGACGTTCAGGGAGAGATAACGTCCGAGAGTGGACCCTCTGGGTCGCGGATCCCAAGCCCATGGGTCGAGCGCACCAGGTGATGCCCGACCCCTGTACAGGGATCATTAGGGGCAGGACCGCAGGGGGCAGAACCGTGACTGCTGGAACCGAGAGGGGCGGCTTGAGGGACTGGAGAAGGGAACCGGCTGGCGAGGCTTACCAAGGCTCGGAACTCCGTGCAGGAGGATAGAGAACAAACGGAGGACCGGTAGACAGAGGGCTGGATGCTGGGCAGGGAACAGAACGGACACTGGAGGACGGAACAGAGGCAGGGAACCAGGGAGACGAAGGTAGTGACACTAGGAGTAGGCAGGACAGAGGACGGGCAGGAAGACAGGGCAGACACCAGAGGTAGAGACAGCAAGACTAGGACTAGGGAACGTACGAGATACAAAGAGACCTATAGGAACCTATAGGTGGCCAAATTAGAGCAGGTAGGGACACACAATAATCAGGCGTCCTCCCCTTGTGGGAGACGCCTGATATATCCCCTGCCGGTAGGCGATAGGCTGGCCACTAATCGGCCGCCGCCCACCTCAGGGTTAAACCACCCGACGGCCGCGCGCCCGTGCCCTAATGCGCATGTGCGGGGTAGCCGCTGTTGGGAGACCAGGAAGGCGTGGCGCGCGTGAGCAGGAGGAGGAAGGAGGCGTGCGTGGACCGGAGGAGGGAGGAAGCGGCGGTGCGCGACGGACAAGGTAAGAACTAGCCGCGGGGGGCCCGGAGCTAGGGGGGCGGCGGTGGTTACGACCGGCGCCGTTACACTATGCTCCTCCAGACGATGGACACCACGACCGAAGCACATGTATCCAGCTCCAGACGATAGCAACATAAGTACAGTCCCGACCGGGGTTCTCCAAATGTTTTCAGTGATGCATAATGGAGTAGATCTGTATGGCACCCGATAAAGCCCTGGTTCCTTGAGTTGATCCTGTAAAGTCTCTGCGTAGATAGATGAAGCCTTCTTTCAAAATCCACAACTCTCATTCAGGGTATTCTCCCACAGTATTTGAGGAAGGTGGGGGAGGTAATCCCTCAATGTTCAATTGATCAATTAACCTGCATTTTTGTCCTTCAAGATGTGTAGACTAGTAAACCGCAGGGAGCTGATATAAAATCTAATCAGTAGATTTCATAGATTAACATACAAGAGTCAACATAAAGTCTCTTATGAACAATGACTCATGCCCCTTTACCTACTGAACAATATGTAATATGAATATATATATAAGAATAAATGCTGTTTCGTCACAGTATGTTACGCTATGATGCAAAAAATGCTCTGTGCAAACTGGGTTCAATTGTCACGGTCACGTGTGTCTGGACGCAGCGAGTACCACAAGGCGAACCCATATGACACATGTGACCCTGGATAAACCGCCTCCAGTTGGGCGAATTTAAATAATAGGACGTGCAGCTGGATACACCACCTCCAACTGGCGAATTTAGATATTACACGTATATATAAAGTAGTCTGGAAACCCCGCCTCCAGTAAGGCGAATTTAAATAATAAAGGGGAACCTGGGTAACATTAACAATGGTGGGCCCTGCAATAGGGAAGTGGAGACCTCCTGTACTCCCCTGAGCCAGAGTCCCTGCACTCCTAACGTTCCCTATGCCGGTTCCGCACCGGGCGACGCACAGGAACCTAAAAACCCTAGCTCGCCCTGAACCTAAACCCTCACTAGGGAATTGGTCGGTGCGGAAACTAATCCCACCACTGCACTAAACACACATGAGGGAAAATGACAATACAGGGGAAACACCACTTAGCTTTGCTCTGTTGCGTACGCTCCTAGCAACAGAGCCCACCACCTGTATCTTCTCCTCCACCCGGATCTTTCACCATAACTGGATCCTTCACCATAGTGCCGCCTTTGAGCAGAGTCCACCACCAGTTGCAGCTGCCCAGTAAACAGAGTCCCAAAGATGAGTCCAGCTTCTGCCAAAAAGTCCAGTATGCTTGAGTCCAGTTTTCAGCAACCAAGTCCAGCATGCTGAGTGCAACTCTCACCATCGTCACCACTCCACCAAGCCATGCAAGCACCTCCTGCTGACACCGTATACTGCGACTCCACCACGCCATGCTAGCCCTTCCTGCAGACCACATAGCTGCCACTCGTCCCCTCTGGCTGGGCTGCGCAGGACTCATGTTCAGTTCCTTTCACCCAGGCTTCCTTGTGAATGATTAACACACAATATCACCAACAGTGATTGAACACACCTGGCTCTCTTTTATAGAGCCTCACACCTGATTTATAATTACGTGCACTAAACCAAAGAAACTAAAGTGCACTACCACTCACCACCACCGGGGCAACTTAGAATGAACGACACCATGTGTAATAATTCTAATGGCCACCGGGGGCAATCACATCTCTTTGGCACCTAGCCAAAGGAAAAAAAGTTCACTTATCCATTTAAACTGTCAGATCCACGCTGGATCATGACATCAATGCTTCAGATTTTGACAGATAGGCCGGGGTCACACTGGCGAGGAATACGGCCGAGTGAGAGGCGCTAAAAGCACGCATTAGACACGGACAAATGATTCTCTATGGGGTCACTCGCACCAGGCGTATATTTCTCATCCGTATTCTACGCTCCGTGCCAATCGCAGCATGCTGCGATTGTCAGCGTACTACGGCCGTAGTACGCCAATGCAAGTCTATGGGTGCGCAAAAAATACGGATTACACACGGACCACACGTGACTTGTGAGAAATACGCACCCGGTGTCTTAGCAAAGCCGGCAATTCAGTGCGCTATACAGTAAAATCACACTGACAGGTTTAATAAAGAAACGAATGAATAGATATAGACACATAGAATACATATATATATATATATGCATTCTATGTGTCTATATCTATTCTTTGGTTTCTGTTATAAACCCTGTCATAGGGCTCCATTATATGTCCATTTTGCAAGCCTGCGAGAAAATCTCGCCATACGGATTGCATACGGATGCTTACATGCGCAAAATACGCGACCACACTTTGCTTACGGATGACATACGGAGCACTGTTTAGGGGCCATTCATCCGTATTACGCATGTAAAATACTGACCGTATTTTGCGTTGGTTAGTGTGACCCCGGCCTTACAAAATAAATCTTCCTAGAACACTCGGTTGTGTGTTTGTAGTACTATAATGGTAAACAAAAAAATGGAGCCTAAATGAACCTAACTAAAAAAAATCCTATTTGACCACTTTTGACATTTGTTTTGAATTCTGTAGGCCCAAAAAATGATAGTGTTTAAGAAAAAAAAAAATCATAATGATTAGAATGACCTTTTGATTTCTGCCTAGTATCAATGTTCACGTCACAGCAGGGTTAACTGCAGCTGGACACATAATTCAGTCTGATATGCACAATACTTAGTAGAGTCCTTTTAGATAACACTGTTGAGAACCCATGACGTCTCTATGGAGTACCACTCTAGGGATGTGCTTGTACTGTGCAAACAACAGCATAGAAGTAATGCTTAAACAGCAGATTAAATGGCAGATATTTAGCCTTTATAGCAGTCCCATACCACTGAGATAAATACTGCATAGATTTAGCCACTCTTGACATTATAAGCAGTGGTACAAAGAAGGAATCTAAAGTTAAAGGTAGCCTGTAATCAGATTAATGTTGTCCGAACGATGCGCATCACAAATCAAGCATAGGCGTTGTGATTGCAGATAAGTATGTTTTAGTCTGAAATACTGTAGCCATCCAGAGTAAAATTAATTTGTAATCCCGGCCAGGGACTATGTGTCTTTGCTGACTAATCCAGTGCAATCCCCAGACAGCTTCTCTCTGTCCAAATGCTGTTGACTGACAGGTCTGTCCTAATGTACACACATAAAGACCTGTCAGTCAACAGTAACAGGGCATGGAAAAGCCCAATAGGGAACTGCCTCAGACTAGTCAGCCAAGACACATACTTCTCCGCCTGCTTTTTAAAGTATGATTACTCATTACTCCGGACAGCCACGTTGTGTTAGAGTAAAACATACCCGGATGCGATTGTGTAGCCAGTGTCTGATTCATGCTGTCATGGTTCTGAAAGCATAAATCTGATTATAGGTTCCCTTTAAATACTGAATTAAAGCAATGCTGAATTTAGCAGTATAAGGCTACTTTCACACTTGCGTTTTTTTGCGCTGCGCACCGTGCGCAGTGCAAACGCACATAAAAATGCATCATGCGTTTGTGTGCGTTTTTTGCAGGTTTGCGTGCGTGTTTTTTTTTTAAAAAACGCATGTTTTTTTTGCGCATACGTGCGCATTACCATGCGCACCCATAGACTATAATGGGTGTTTGAGTGTAAAAAAAAACGCATTGCGTGCGCATGCGTTTTTTGGGGGCAAGTCGGACGCACAAAAAATGCAACAGGATGCATTTTGTGCGCCCGAGTGCACACTACAAAAAAACGCATGCGCATACAAACGCATACAAGCGCATGTGTATGCGCACCTATGCGCACCCATGTAAAAGATAGGGAAAAAACGCATGCCTTTTTTTGCGCTAAAAAACACAAGTGTGAAACCAGCCTGAACTACATGTTGACAAGTTTTGCTACACTGGTACATTGAAGCAGACTACTAGACAATAGAGCAATTTGTGCTGATGAGATGTTTAGCTGCCAGAAGATTGATTATTTGTTGTAGCAAACCCAAAGTATTCCTCTTAGGCCGGGGTCACACTGGCAAGGAATACGGCCGAGTGAGAGGGGTTAAAAGCACGCATTAGACACGGACCAATGATTCTCTATGGGGTCCCTCGCACCAGCCGTATATTTCTCATCCGTATTCTACGCTCCGTGCCAATCGCAGCATGCTGCGATTGTCAGCGTACTACGGCCGTAGTACGCCAATGCAAGTCTATGGGTGCGCAAAAAATACGGATTACACACGGACCACACATGTGACCTGCGAGAAATACTGACCCGGTGTCTTTCAGCAAAGCCGGCAATTCAGTGCGCTATACAGTAAACTCACACTGACAGGTTTAATAAAGAAACGAAAGAATAGATTTAGACACATAGAATGCATATATATATATACACGCATTCTATGTGTCTATATCTATTCGTTTATTTCTTTAATAAAACTGTCATAGGGCTCCATTATATGTCCATTTTGCAAGCCTGCGAGAAAATCTCGCCATACGGATGCCATACGGATTACATACGGATGCTGACATGCGCAAAATACGCGACCACACCTTGATTACGGATGACATACGGAGCACTATTTAGGGGTCTGTCATCCGTATTACGCATGTAAAATACTGACCGTATTTTGCGTCGGTTAGTGTGACCCCGGCCTTATATAGCTTTTCAGCCTCTCAGGAAATGTTCACATGATTAGTTGTCAATAATGCTTTTTATCTGAATTTTTTTATTGGATTTATTGCATTTCAGGCTTTGGAAATGAGAACTACCATGCCTCCCCGAAAATCTGACCTACCCCTTAAATAAACCCAAGCATTATTTTAAAGGATTTTTAAAAAGTTTGTTTGAAATATAACCCCTACTTCAAAAATAATCGAAAATTTACAGTCAGGGCCAGTTTTGGGATGGGTTTGGACAATTGCACAGCACCCTCACTCTTTTAGGCGCTTCCGGAGTATATATATTCCGAGGTTAAGACTGCTTATGAACCTTTTGTGATGTCACAATCATATAACCATGATGTCATCAAAGGTTATATGAGAACTGAAGAGGAAACAGGATGGTATGCATGTCCGGCGTTAGGAAGAAGAGGGTGGGCGGCAAACTGGGCAATTTCTCACCCCAGCATTTTTATTCCGAGTTTAAGACTGCTTAAGGACCTTCTATGACATTGTGGTCATTTGATCATGATGCCAGCAAAGGTCATTTAAGTACAGGAGTCTAGCGTAACTGGGCTGTTATGTACTGTATGTGCAGAGTGAGTGTATATACATGAGTATGTATATGCAGTGTGTGTATATACAATGGAAGGAAGGTATGTGCAGTGTGTGTGTGATGACATGATTATATTTGAATAAATGTTGATTTTTTTGTTGAAGAAAAAATGTGGATTGTTGTTCATGGAAAAAAATAAGAAATCCTCTGAAAATAAGGACTAACCCATCTTTCTTAGCAAAAACATAATATAAGACCATATCTTTTTGGGACGGAAACAGAATATATTAAATATGCAGAGATTCTGTGCCCCTTAAGTACTTTAACTGGCATCTCATAATTTTCCACTGCTATGTAATGAAAGAGGTCATTTCACTATTTTTTTATGTGTTAAACTGGTCATATCATGATAAAGTCTATAATCCGAACTTCACACTCCCGTCTCCAAGACTTCTCTAGAACTGCACCAGTTCTCTGGAATGCACTACCCAAGACAATCCAGTTACTTCCCAGTATTTATAGTTTTCTATGGGCCCTAAAACCAAATTTCATTAGATTGTCCTATCACCTCACTAATGTAACTATTCCCTGTTTTCCCTTCCTAATTTTCCTAAGAATTAGTCCCTTCTATCATCTATCCTCACAATCTCCATGCATTCAATAACACTATATATCTGTACTAAGGGTACCGTTACACTTAGCGATGCACCAGCGATATGGATCGCTGGTGCATCGCTAAGTGGTCGCTAGTGAGCTGCCACACAGGCAGATCTCACCAGTGACATAGCAGGGGTCGGGGGTCGCTACTTACCTGTCAGACGAGGCGATCCTGGCGTCCTCCCGCCCGAGTCCACACCTCGCTCGTCGGCGCCACAGGAAGCGCAGCAGGAAGTGGCCGACGAGGAATGGTCCAGGACGTTCTCGCGCGACCAACGATGAGCAGCGGGAGAGTGGGTCGGAGGTAAGTATCACATGTAGCGATATCGCTAGCAATATCGCTGCAACGTCAGAAAATCGGTGCTTTTTGATGACTTACCTATGAGAATTTATTTTAATACGCCTATTTATTTTTTTATATGTATGGCTGAACCATACACTACAAGCACTTTTTACATTTTGTGTCTCTCTTGCTTCCTCATAGATTATAAACTTGCGAGCACGGCCAACACCCTTCATTTGAATTGTTAAATATGTATTGCTGTGCAATGTCTGATATCCGTACATGTCCCCTCTGATTCGTAAGATGCTATAGAATATATTGGTGCTATAGAAATAACATTATTATTATTGTTGTTATTATTATTATTATTGTTATAGTGGCTAAACAGATAAATAATTTTTTTTCTTATCTCCTTTGTGGAGCTATTGGAACTATTGGCTTGTAAATTATATGTTAATTTTTCCCTTTAACTATGGAGTGTTAGTAGATTTTTCTGTGGAGTTGTTTACTTTTTTCCTTACATGATGTTGCCCAATTATAAGAAGGCAGTGGCATACGGGGGGGATAATAGCAAAGTAGGTCCGACCCAGCTTTCTTAGTGTGACATGGTAAGACTGATGTTTCTATCTGGGTCACTTGGATTTCACTGCAAGCAGCTAGTGTGATTACAAGCACTGGGGAGGCAAACAGTTGCATATCATTAGCAATTGGTCATATTCATAAAGATACTTTAGATGTGTTCCTTTTAAATATGTTACTCTTAACATCTGTGGATCTGTTGTCATGCCTAATGATTTTCCCTTCTTATGTTACAGCACATCCAGCCTCTTTTTCACGTGTGAATGTCGATGTCACTAAGCTTATTGTGGCCAGAAAATCTGTATGCTGACCATGGTTGGAAAAGAGAGGCCCAGGCATTATCTTTCCACTTTTACAAATGTCTTGACACCAGATAGTATTCCTGAATTTTGTATACCTCCTAGGCACCAAACTCATAAAGAGCTAAATTCAGGTCCTCAGTACCTGTCCATTCCTGACCTCAGCATGTCGATGTTTGAAGCAGCAAGACCAAGTTTATATTATACTCACACCATTCAAGTAGAGAGTGTGGAAGATACTCTAGAGGGAGAGAATACTAATGCTGATCCTCAGTCACAAGCTGCTTTATCATTGCCTCATCTTGCAAAGACACAGACCTGCTATGGTTTCTGTACCTTGCTGGAAAGTCCAAATACAAGAAGAAAAGAATCACTGTTTCACAATGACCCTGCTAATCCACCTATTTTGCTACCTCGATCTCGCTCTAATACTGTATCTTGTAAAGAGATTGCCTCACCAAACTACTACAGCACATTGAAGTTACGACCTCTTAAACGTTCTGGAACTTTAGATAGTGACACAACTTCTTCAAATGACTCCTCTCCTTTTAGCTCTCCTCTGCTCCACAGATCTTTCCCAATGAAATTGTTAAAATCCTTCAACCAGGAAAATAAATTGTCTAGAGCATTTAAGGTCGACTATATGTCTTCTGCTCTGAGAAACAGTTCAATCTCAACTGATGAGGATAGCTCAACTGACAGTAGTCCATGTATCACCAGAAGAACATCCCAAGAGTGGGCATATGACTCTCCTGCACATTCCACTAGTGGTTTGCTGTTGTCCCCTGGGAAATTCCCGGTAGATAATGCTGTAACTCTAGATACAGGAGGAATTTTAAGGCTGTCCACTGAATATCGACCAGAAAACATGAGACTCCGTATTCGTCTTGTCAGTGCAGAAGGACTGTATAAACAGTCCGTAGATCCCAAAAACATTGGCTGCTACATTTCCATATCATTAGTACCTGGCAAAAATCAAAAGCAAAGAAGTACCCTGATCCGCGGAAGCCGCAGCCCAATCTTCAATGAAGATTTCTTTTTTGAGGGTCTAGAGCCTCAAGATCTCTTCCAGAAAACTCTAAAGATAAAGGCCCTAAGTAAGAGCTGTGGTATAAAAAGAGAAAATATTTTGGGAAGGAGCAAACTCCATCTTCTTAATGTTTTAGTGCTTTAAGACTTTCTACTAAGTTTGCACTAAACTTAAATAAAATATTCAATTCTATGTCATGATTTTGTATCTACATATTATTCCTTTAGCTATAACATATGCTCAGTTCCAATATTTTATTTCTGTTCAATTTCATACAGCAGGTCATCCATGTTGCTAAAAAATATATGAAACAGTACATGTTTTCTTTTCCTCTAGTTACTCCTAGACTTAAAACTTTAACTTAGTTACACTGCTTCATAGGTCTATGCATTTCTAACATGATCTAATATTATAGAGTCACCCTTTTACCTACATTACAAAATTTTGGGCCTAATTCATTAAAACTTTCATAACAGAATTCTGCTGTAAAAGCTTTGAAAAGTGGCAAAATGTGGGAACATCTCTAACAGTTGAGACTTTTGGAGTCTTCATGCCAGTTTCTTATAGCTCCGCCAAAATGGAAGGAGATGGGCGTGACGCCGAAGCTCATATAATAAATGACGAGCTGTGGTGTTCCACACAGCAGAAATTTCACTCTAGTCCCTGACTGGAATGAGACTTCTGTCTTCATACACCACTCATCAGACACTCCAGATTCACTCATCAAGACACAAGCACATTATTTGCTTGAAAGGAAATATATCACTGTATGTTTGCTTACTAGTCACTACATCTAATTACTACTAGGGATGGAGAAGCCATGGGCAAAGGGATTTGTCTCAAACAAGCTAATTTTTTTACGTGATGGAGTGTTGTGAGCATGATTTGTGTCGTGTGCAGTAGTAGTGTATAGTCAGCATGAGAATGAGTTTAGCAATCTCCATAACCCTTTGTGAATGGTGCGAACCTGTGTAATCATCCTTTAGCGTTATAAAAAAGGTATAACGTACACAGATGGTTGTTGGCCAAATGATGATCTGACCAATGATTCAACTGACATCCATGTTAGTTGACATTCATACACAGTACTGTTCATTCAGCTGAGCAAACGTGTTCTTTATGAGAGAGCCACCATCAGACATGTCCAAGAAAGATATACCGTAATCAACAGTGCAAAGTCGAAAATGCCAGGGCCCACATATACATTAGACTGTCAACCAAGCTATCGATAAGGCGGGATTGGCTTACATAAATCTAATTTGTATACATGCAACAGATTTTTGGAAGAAAGTCAGTACCTTACCTTTAAATTGTTATAGCACATTTATTTCCTTAAGCTCTGCCAGGATGAATATACCCTAATCTTTCATTAACCCCTTTCCGACATATGGCATTGAGTTGCGTCATATGCTGAGTCTCTGACTTTGATGCGGGCTTGCTAGCCAAGCCTACATTTTTCCTGGTAGATGATGGCTGAATTTTTCAGTCATTATCTACCCCTATCAGCCTCTGGTGTTGCCTTCGCCTGGTAACCTGTTAAATGTCGCTGTCAATCTCTGGCAATGGCATTCACACTGGCGGGGGGGTGTAATCTGTGTGCCTATAAGTGCTCCCGTGACATGATCGCAGTACGCCGATCGGTTGCCATGACATTTGGGGGTCTGCTGAAGATGGTACTCCTGTGAAAGCCAGCCTGCAGCTCGCGGTTATATGAGACCATGATTTTTCACAATACATACAGTCATGGCCGAAAGTGTTGGCATTTAAATTGTTCCAGAAAATGAAGTATTTATCCCAGAAAATCATTGCAATTACATATGTTTTGTTGCACAA
This sequence comes from Dendrobates tinctorius, assembly GCF_039654945.1. NCBI lineage: Eukaryota > Metazoa > Chordata > Amphibia > Anura > Dendrobatidae > Dendrobates > Dendrobates tinctorius. The sequence goes on along the minus strand of NW_027361730.1, from coordinate 25,382,445 downwards.
ATGTTTATTTCCTTTGTGTGTTTTGAAATAGCATAAAAAATGCCCAGGACAAAATTGTTGGCACGCTCAACTCAATATTTGGTTGCACACCCTTTGATTTAAATAATTGCAATAATTTGTTTCCTATAACCATCAACAATTCTTACGCCTCTCAACTAGAATTTTTGACCACTCTTCTATTGCAAACTGCTCCAGGTGTCTCATATTTGACGGATACCTTCTCCCAGCAACAATTTTAAGATCTCCCCACAGGTGTTCAATGGGATTTAGATCCAGAATTATTGCTGACCACTTCAGAACTCTCCAGAGCTTTGCTTCCATCCATTTCTGGGTGCGTCTTGAAATATGGTTGGGGTCATTGCTGCTGGAAGACCCATGACCTAAGGCACAAACCCAGCTTTCTGACACTGGCCACTCCATTGCAACCCAAAATCCATTGGTAATCATCAGATTTCATGATGCCTGGCACATAGTCAAGGTACCCAGTGCCAGAGGCAACAAAACAACCCCAAAACATCTTTGAACCTCCACCATATTTGACTGTAAGTACTCTGTTCCTTTCTTTGTAGGCCTCATTGCATTTTCGGTAAACAGTAGAATGATGTGCTTTACCAAAAAGATCCACCTTGGTCTCATCTGTCCACAAGACGCTTTCCCAGAAGGATTTTGACTTGCTGATATACATTTTGGCAAGCTGCAGTCTAGCTTTTTTAAGTCTCTTTGTAAACAGTAGGTTCTTCATGGGTCTCCTGCCACAGCGTTTAATTTCATTCCAATATCGACGGATAGTTTGCACTGACACTGATGCACCCTAAGCCTGCAGGATAGCTTGAATTTCTTTGGAACTTGATTGGGGATGCTTATCTACCATGCGGACTATCCTGTGTTGCAACCTTTCATCAATTTTTCTCTGTCATCCACGTCCAAGGAGATTAGCTACTGTGCCATGGGTTATAAACTTCTATATTATGTTGTACATCATGTACAAAGGAACATCAAGATCTCTGGAAATGGACTTTTAACCTTGAGATTGTTTACATTTTTCAACAAATTGGGTTCTCAAGTGGTCAGACAGTGCTTAGTGTGGCACACACAGACACACAATGCAAAAATTACCGTATCTTTCGACCTATAAGATGCACCAGATCATAAGATGCACCTAGGTTTTAGAGGAGGTAATTAGGAAAAAAACTGAAGCAAAAATGTGGTCAATTCTGTACTTAATATCCCCTTTTCTAGTATACAGTGGGTATGGAAATTATTCAGCCCACTTTAAATTTTTCACTCTTTGTTTCATTGTAGCCATTTGGTAAATTCAAAACAGTTCATTTTTTTCTCATTAATGTACACTCTGCACCCCATCTTGACTAAAGAAAATAGAAATGTAGAAATTTTTGCAAATTTAATAAAAAAGAGAAACTGAAATATCACATGGTCATAAATATTCAGACCCTTTGCTCAGACACTCATATTTAAGTCACATGCTTTCCATTTCATTATGATCCTCCTTGAGATGGTTATAGTCCTTCATTGGACTCCAGCTGTGTTTTATTAAACTGATAGGACTTGATTTGTAAAGGCACACACCTGTCTATATAAGACCTCACAGCTCACAGTGCATGTCAGACCAAATGAGAATCATGAGTTCAAGGGAACTGGCCAAGGAGCTCAAAGACAGAATTGCGGCATTGCACAGTTCTGGCCAAGGTTACAAAATAATTTCTGCAGTACCCAAGGTTCATAAGTGCATGGATCCCTCATCCCTATCCTGATATGCATGACCCCCTCATCCCTATCCTGGTATGCATGCCCTCTCATCCCTATCCTGGTGTGCATGGCCCCTTCATTCCTATCCTGGCAGCAATGATCTCCCTTATCCATATCCTTGTATGTATGGCCCCATCCCTATCCTGGTATGCAGGGCCCCCATCTCATCCAAATATGCATGGTCCCATCCCTATCCAGGTATGCAGGGCCCCATCTCATCCTAGTATGCATGGCTCCAACCCTATACTGGTATGCAGGGCCCCCATCCCGTCCAAATATACATGGCACCGTCCCTATCCTGATATGCAGGGCCCCATCTCATCTTAGTATGCATGGTCCCATCCCTATTATGGTATGATTGGCCCCTATCCTGGTCCTGATATGCATGGTCCCATCTAGAGTTGAGCGAAATGGTCAGTCAAATTCAAAAATAGCCAACTTTAGCTAAAGTCGGGTTTCACCGATCGGAACCCGACCATAGCGTGAGGTCGGTCATGAGGTCGCCGATCAGAGCGCCAAAGTCGCGTTTCAAATAATGCTTCCAGCGTCTTTTCTCAGCAAATGATGGAGGACGCATACTGTGGGCAATGCGATGACTTGGGCAGCGGCCACCACCATCTTAGAGAAGGACATTGAAGTGATTGGCTGGCTTTGTGTGTCGTCACAGTGGGTATAAAAGGCTGTGACCGCCGACCGCCATCTTACTTCTGCCGATCTTACAATAGGGAGAGGTGCTGCTGCTGCTGATTCTGAATAGGGAGAGCATTAGGCAGGGAAGAAGAAAAAAAACTGCTTCTGCTGATAGCGCTTTTCACTGTACAGTTAGTGTGCAGTGAAAGGGGAGGATTTTTGTTGTGTGCAGCAACGCTGGTGGTGATTAGGCTGCCTTTTAAGGCTACCTGCTAGCTGCATTGCTGTGTGCACACTGCTGTTCAAACTGCTTTCTTCAAAGCACTCCAACTTTTATTATTTTGTCCTGGTGAGTTACTGAGCGTTCATTTTTTCACACACCGTATAGTGGTGTACGCTCCTCACACACTACCGTGTACCGGCTGGTATCACGGACAAATAGAAGCTATCTGGGTGTGACTCTGGAAGAATAAGCCGAGGAGTTTTTCCATTTTTCCAGACCTACACCTTAGAGAGCTGCCCGTTTTTCCAACAGTTTCGTATATCTGCTGTTTGAGTACGGTCAAAACTAGACAGAGACAGCGTGTGTCAGTCCCTATACAAATAGACAGAGATTTACAAATTTCCATACAGACACCGTATAGTGGTGTACGCTCCTCACACACTACCGTGTACCGCCTTGTATCACGGACAAATAGAAGTTATCTGTGTGTGACTCTGGAAAAAAAGCCGTGGAGTTTTTCCGTTTTTCCAGACCTACACCTTAGAGTGCTGTCCACTTTTCAAACAGTTTTGTATATCTGCTGTTTGATCACGGTCAAAACTAGACAGAGACAGCGTGCGTCAGTCCCTATACAAATAGACGGAGATTGACAATTTTCCATACAGACACCGTATAGCGGTGTACGCTACTCACACACTACCGTGTACCGCCTTGTATCATGGACAAATAGAAGCTATCTGTGTGTGACTCTGGAAAAAAAAGCCAAGGAGTTTTTCCGTTTTTCCAGACCTACACCTTAGAGTGCTGTCCACTTTTCAAACAGTTTTGTATATCTGCTGTTTGATCACGGTCAAAACTAGAGAGAGACAGCGTGTTTCAGTCCCTATACAAATAGACGGAGATTGACAATTTTCCATACAGACACCGTATAGAGCTGTCCGATTCTCATACAGTATTGTATATCTGCCGTTCGCATTACAGTCACATCTATACAGAGTCAGTGTGTGTGACACTCTGTAAATACATATACGGAGATTGTTAGTTACACAAAAAACGTATACAGCTGTACACTTCTGATACAGTTCCGTATATCTGATTGTTGGATTACGATCAAATACATACTGTGAGAGCGTCTGTGACTAACAAAATATATACGTAGATTTAATTTTTTTAATACACCTTACACAGCTGGACGCACCTCATACAGTACCATCTCTCTTCTGGTATTTTTGGTACATTTTCCCAAACATGAGGAAGTATGGTGGAAGAGGCCGCGGACGTGGGCAGGGGGGCGCAGCTGGTACTGATGGTGGTGGTGCATCGGCTGGTTCTGGCAAAAGCACAATAGCAGCTAAGGCAGGAGGTGTTGAGCCTGCGTCATCGTCTGATGCAAGAAGGCCTGTAAGGTTGCCTTTTCTTGGAGTAGGAAAACCGCTTTTAAAGCCGGAGCATCAGGAACAGGTTTTGGTGTACATTGCCGAAACAGCCACCAGCTCTATTGCCTCCTCTTCTGAATGTTCGAAACCTGCAAGCACGGAGTTGTCAGTGCAGGGTTCTGGTCAGGAAAAACACCTTTCCTTGTGTCCTTCACCCCCACCAAAAGTTAAGGATGTGGCAGCCCACACTTCAGATTACTCTATGGAGCTCTTTTCACATACCATGCCTGGGTTATCCAGTCAAATCCAGAATTGCCCAGTCCAAGATGAATCTGACATGGAGTGCACTGATGCACAGCCACTGCTACGGTAGATGATTCTGCTGGTACATAGACCCAGAGCACTACATTGCCCTCGCAGTCTATTGAGCCAGAATTTGACCCTGGTGAAACTCAGGTGCCCCTTCCCGCATACTATAGGAAGGTAAAGAGGAAGGTGCAGATGACTTTGAAGAGGAGGTGATGGATGACCCAGTTCTTGACCCGGATTGGCATCCATTGGGGGAGGAGGGTGGTGCTGGCAATAGTTCAGATAAGGAGAAGTATTCGCAGCATGCATTGACATCGCAGCAGCGGTTATCTGCCAGGCCCATAGCTGTCCAAAAACGTGGAACAAAAACTAAAAGAGTTGCAGGACAGCTTGGCCAGACGGTCAACTTAGCACAGCGTACAAGGCCAGAAAATGTATACCATTGTAGGAAGAGTGCAGTGTGGCACTTCTTTGTCCAAAATCCTACTGATGAGGCAAAGGTTACCTGTAAGAAGTGCGGAAGGACCTTTAGCCGAGGTAAACAACTCAGAAATTTGAATACCAGTGGCATGCTTAGACATTTAATCAACATGCTCTTGCAAGCGTGGACAGACTGCAAAACCTCAGGTAGCACATGTGCACATGCTCCGACTGAAGATAGCCAGCAATGCTCCATCGCTTCCCCCACTGTAAGACCACCACCACCGTTAAACACACCACCAGCACTAAATGTTGAGGTGTCGTCGCAAGACCAATGTCAGGAACACCACACTACACTCGCTCACTGAGCCAGTGCGCATGTCCTGAGTACAAAAACCGTGCTCAAAGATACCTGTGGAGCAGGGCAGCAGCAGTGACAATGCATGCTTCAAACTATCAGGACCTGAAGCATGTGACTGCTGGGGGCGTGGCCTAAGCTCCACAGAGCTAGGAGCTGCAGGGAAACTCCTAGAAAGGTAACTACTGGACAAAGTTACAAAAGGGCATAGACAGGGGCAGAAACCAGATCAAGCCGGGGTCAATGCACAAGATAGCAGGACAGTACCAAAGGGTTAGACAGAGTAGATAGTCAGGACGTAGCAATAGATCAGAAAACCAGAATGGGCAATAGATGGTACAATAGGGGCAAACGGTAGCGGAGTAACAATAGCCAAGCCAGGAGGTCAGAACCAGAGAAGACAATAGTACCTAAAACGTGAGACGGATTTCAGAGTGAGGGGACAGGCCGGGTCATACATGGGAATCAAACAAGCAATGCAGTACACGCACACCAGGGGGGTCGGTCAGACACACAGCCAGAATAACATTATAGCTGACAGAGAATGCGAGTCTGGAGTGAGTATAAATACCCCTCCCAGATCCAAAGAGAGGCCGGCAAAAGTTAACCTTGTGAGAAGAGGACATTAACCATGTCCTAACCATGACAGCCAAAGCACTCAGAGAATCACAATGGTTTTGCAGCACAACACTGAATCTAGGCCATCACCACCAATACCATCACCAACCCCCTCTCACTCCGTCCGGTGCAGTCCAGCTCACCCTACCAGATACTCTGAGTAGGACAAGAAAGTACTCATCCTCTCATCCGCGTACACTTTGTTTGAATGCCTACATTGCCAAACTAATCTCATTAGAGATGATGCCCTACCGTTTGGTTGAAATCAAAGCTTTCCGCGACCTCATGGCCTACGCTGTCCCACGCTATGACCTACCCAGTCGGCACTTCTTTTCTCGAAATGCCAGCCCTGCCCTCCACCGGCATGTGAAAGACCGCATTGTCCATGCACTAAAACAGTGAGTGGAAAGGTGCACCTAACAACAGATGCATGGACCAGTAGTCATGGCCAGGGCCGTTACGTGTCCATCACTGCACACTGAGTTAATGTGGTGGATGCAGGCTCCACTGGGGACAGCGGCGGTGGAACAGTGCTGCCTAGCCCACGGTATAGGAAACAGTTGGCTGTAGGCTTTCGATCCTCCTCCTCCTCTATGCCACGATCCAGGTTGGATCTGACAGTTTAAATGCACAAAGTAACCTTTTTTTTCCCCTTGGCTGTGTGCCAAAGGTGGTTTTGGCCCCGGTGGCCATTAGGGTCATTGCACTGTGGTGATTTCAGTTAGTTTTCCTCCCGGTGGCCATTAGGGTCATTGCACGTAATTATGTAACAGGTGTGATTGCTCTATAAGAGAGTATCAGGTGTGTTAATCACTGTTGGTGATAAGTTCCTCATTTGCAAGCAAGCCTGGGAAAAGAATGGAGCTGAAGGAGAGTCACTGGCAGCCCAGTCAGAGTGCTGGAGTAGCAGCTATGGTGTCTGCAAGGAGGGCTGACATGGATTGGTGGAGTGTCAGCTATGGTGTCTGCATGGAGGGCTGACATTGCTTGGTGGAGTGGCAGCTATGGTGTAGAGCTGCACTCAGAAAGCTGGACTCGGTTGCGGAAAGCTGGACTCAAAATATTGGACTCTTTGGCAGAAAAGCTGGACTCATTTGCTGGACTCTGTTCCTGGACAGCTGCACGCAGGTGTGGACTCTGTTTGCTCCAAGGCTGCACTATGGTGCTGAGAAGATCCGTTTCTGGACAGTGCACCCAGATTTCGGACACGGTGGAGGAAAAGATGAACACAGGTGGTGGGCTCTGTTGCTGGGAGCGTAAGCAACAGAGCAAAGCTAAGTGGTGCTCCCCTGTTTTGTCACTTTTCCTTATGTGTGTTTAGTGCAGTAGTGGGATTAGTTTCCACACCGACCAATTCCCTAGTGAGGGTTTAGATGCAGGGCGAGTCAGGGTTTTGAGGTTCCTGATCGGCGCCTGGTGCGGAACCGGCCTAGGGAACGTTAGGAGTGTAGAGACACTGACTCAGGGGAGTGCAGGAGGTCTCCAGTTCCCCATTCCCTATCGCAGGGCCACCATTGTTATTGTTACCCAGGTTTTCCCTATTCCCTTTGTCTTATTGTATTAGTTACCGGCATGCGGGCCGCATCACATAGGACAATTACACGTGCCGCGTCCTATTGTATCAGTTACCGGCCTGCTGGCCGTGTCACTCAGGACGGGGCACGTGACACTATCAGCGAAAGCTCGTCCACAGAGAGCAGTCGCACGAGCACTCCATCCGCAGCTGGCAGTGTTGCACACGAGGTGTCCCACTATCGAACAGCTAGTGGTAAGCGTCAGCAGGCTGTGTTAAAGATGATGTCTTTGGGCGACAACAGACACACCGCGGAGGTACTGGCCGACTACTTGCAGCGACAAACTGAGTCATGGCTGGGCAGTCTATATCTTGAGGCAGGCAAGGTAGTCAGTGATAACAGCCGTAATTTTGTGGCAGCCATTGCCCGTGCAAAACTCACACACATACCTTGACTGGCTCACACTTTGAACCTGGTGGTGCAGTGCTTCCTTAATAATTAACCGGAGTTAACATCCCTGCTCCATATGGTGTGAAGACTGTGCTCGCACATCCGTCGCTCAAACGTCCACTCCACAAGTATGCAGAAGCTGCAGCGATTGCTCCACCTCCCCAAGCACCGCCTAATCATAGACGTTGCAATAAGGTGGAACTGCACCCTGCACATGGTTGAGAGGCTGTGCGAACAGAGGCAGGCTGTAATGCATTTGTGGGAGGATACACGGGCAAGCAGTTTGAGGGAAGACATGGAATTGTTGGGTGTGCAGTGGTCAAAGCTGAAAGACCTCTGTAAAGTCCATCAGTGTTTTGAGGAATGCACACGGCTGGTAAGCGCAGACGTCACCATCATAAGCATGAGCATCCCACTTATGCGTCTGCTCATGCAAAGTTTACTGCACATTAGCGATCAGGCATCTGCAGCGGAGGAGGAGGGAAGCCTTGATGACAGTCAGCCATTGTCTGGTCAGGGAACTGTCCTGGACGAGGTGGAGGGAGAAGAGGAAGAGGAGGAGGAGGAGGATGAAGGGGATGATTATTTTGGGCAAGAGAAAATGTTGGTGTTCCAAGGTCAGGTACAGTGTTTGTGCATGACTGTAGGGATGTGGATTTGCCAGAAAGTGCTCCTCCACCCACCACTGGCAGTGCATCATTGACACCTGGAACATTGGCCCACATTTGCGATTATGCCTTGCGGATCCTAAAAAGGGACCCCCGCATTGCCAAAATGATGAGGGATGACGACTAATGGCTGGCCAGCATCCTCGATCCACGCTACAAAGGCAAATTACCACATCATGCCACAGGAGAACCTAGAGATAATATTGACTAACAAACAAGCAACTCTGGTAAACCGTTTGTATGAGGCTTTCCCAGCACACAGCAGCGGTGCTGGTTCTCCCACGAGCTGTAGTGGGCACAATGGAAGAGGTGTTCGTGGTGCACACAGCCGAAGTGGCGTTGGAGACAGGGGTTTAATGACCATGTTGTGGAATGATTTCTCAAGTACCGCTCACACGACTGCTAATACTGCACTGATTAAAAGTGACAGGAGACAGCAGTTGTCAACTATGGTTGCAAACTACTTCTCCTCCCATATCGATGTTCTCCCTCACAGGTCATTCCCCTTTGACTATTGGGCCTCTAAACTGGATGCCTGGCCTGAATTGGCACAATATGCTTTACAGGAGCTCGCTTGCCCTGCTGCTAGTGTGTTATCTGAAAGAGTCTTCAGTGCTGCTGGATCAATCCTGACAGAAAAAAGGACCCGTCTGTCTACCCAAAATGTTGATGATCTAACCTTCATTAAAATGAACCATGCATGGGTTTCAAAGGATTTTGTCCCACTTTCCCCTGATGACACATAGGTTGCCAGAAAACTGCCCCGCTTTTGTCCTCCTCTTCCTCGGACTTGCCCAATTCCGCCATTTGCAGTAGCTGAATGTCCAGCCAACACATCAACACATGCCATTTTTTAAACCTCCCTAAGTGGGCTTCCCCCCCAATGGCAGGGGTCAACATCTGGCGCACCCGGGCAAGTGCCGTTGCTCTGAACAGGTGGATGGGCAAACAGATGGCCGACGGCACTGGCACAGGGCCCCTCATAGTACAATACAGTGTCTCTGACGGTGGGGGGTCCCACTCGCCGTCAGACACACCAGCATGCTATGAGGAGCCCTGTGCCAGTACTGTCGACCACGAGTGTGCCCCCCCTGCTTGGTCATGGCCACAGCACTTGCAAGTTGCAATACTTACCTCTCCCTGCTCCACTGCTGTGTTGTCTGGGCAGTTAAATCCTTCACAGGGACGGCCACTAGAAATTTGGTGTATGGATCGATGATGGTTAAGATGTAGCTATGCCCTGTCCTGCTGGCTTCTACCTTCAGATGATCAATGGCTACCATTTGTAATGGACATCAACTTAGAAGCGGATGCAGTGGTGCTTTATGATCACCTTTCACAGTTGTGATAGTCACAGACCTGTGACATTCCTGCCACCATTTTTCAATGTCTCCTCTCATGCCAATCCAATAGAATCGCCTACGGTCTGTGGCTTCTGTCTTTTGCACTCCAAAATGACCAGACACATCATGATAGGCAGTGAGGACCATGTCTACATCTCTCCCTGTGATCACAATTTGATGGAGACGAGTAACGGTGATGTGATCCATGCTACTGCGATAAAGCAATCCTTTCTTCACAAAGAACCAGTTTCACTGTCTCCACAGACACAGTAATGGAGGGTCTGCATTGCCTCTGCGACATCTACCGGGAGGTTTTTCCACGATGAGTAATTCCCAAATTTCTGCTAACACCCGACTTTCCGTCTGTACTTGTATCCATGTAGTTTCCAGTAGCGGAGAGTCTGGACTGGCTTACAGAGATTGAAATATATACGAAGATTTAAAAGTACCACAACACTGTATACTGTTGTACGCTTCGACTACCTTTCCCTTTTACTACTTGTTAAATTCTGGTGTAATACATACTGAGCCTGTGAGTGTCTGTGTCTGCGTCACGTGGACCCGTCTAGTGTGACACGACCCGCAGGTCGGTAACTAAAACAACAAGACACAGGGAAAGGGGCAACAATTACAATGGCGGCCCTGCGATAGGGAACAGGGACATGGAAACCTCCTGGACTCCTCTGAGTCAGTGTCTCTACACTCCTAACGATCCCTTGGCCGGTTCCACACCAGGCGCCGATCAGGATACCTGAAATCCCTCGCTCGCCCTGAACCATTCCCTTACTAGTGAAGTGGACGGTGCAGAAACTAATCCCACCACTGCACTAAAACACACATTGAGGAAAGTGACAAACAGGGAAACACCACTTAGCTTTGCTCTGTTGCTAATGCTCCCAGCAACAGAGTCCGACACCTGAGTGCATCTATCACTCCAACCGGATCCATCACCTGAGTGCAGCTTTCCAGCAACAGAGTCCCGCATCTGAGTCCAGCTTTCCAGCAACAGAGTCCAGCATCCGAGTGCAGCTTTCCAGCAAGAGTCCAGCATCTGAGTGCAGCTCTCTTCAAGCAACAGAGTCCAGTATCTGAGTGCAGCTTTCACCATAGCTGCCACTCCACCAAGCTCTGCAAGAACTCCACACTGACACCATAGCTTCCACTCCTCCAAGCTTTGCAAGAACTCCTCGCAGACACCATAGCTGCCACTCCAGGATTCTGACTGAGCTGCCTGGGACTCTTCTCAAGTTCCTTCCTTCACCAAGGATGGTTGGAAAAGACCAATATCACCAACAGTGAGTGAAACCACCTGCTACACCTTTATAGGCAGGATCCAAGGAATCACACCTGCTTCATTATCATGTGCAATAACACTAACCACCACCGGGGGCAAACTAGAACAAAAGACACCACCGTGAAATAACCCCAATGGCCACCGGGGGGCAAAACCAACTCCAAGCAACCAGCTCAAAGGTAAAAAAAGTTACTTATTCAAAACCTGTCATAACCAACCTGGATCATGACAGTCTGACTCCGGAAGTATAGACGGACATATACAATTACCCCTAGACTGGATACACCTGGTATGTGCTGATACAGTACCTTTGTTCAAAATTTTGTATTATGGTATCATCCATAGTGAGTGAGCGTGTGTGGTTTACGCCTTCTATATATAAAGTGAATCAAAGATACCAATTTTTACTCTACACTCGATACAGCTTGTATCTTGTTATACAGGAGCTGTTAGGCATCAGGTTTCTGCGTCTGCTCTGCAGGAATCCAGACCCTTACATTCTGCAGTCTCTAGTTGCTACTGTGTGAATGATGATGGATGTATGATTCTGGTGAATGACTCATTTGAAACCCCTACCCTCTGATATTACGTATGTGGACAGGGACTAAGCTTATTGTATTTGTCTTTGTTGGCACCTCTGTGACTTAACAGAGATTGCTCTGCGCACCTGGGTGACGTTTAACCCACGTGCACATTTCCGCCATATTGCTTGCCTGCCACCACTTAGCAGCAGTCATATAATCTACTGCACGGTGGACCCCGAGCGGCGAACGCACTTTATTATTATTTTTATTTAGTGTGTTCTGCCGTTCCTAACAGTACCTTTGTTCGACATTTAGTATTATGGTCAAATCCATACTGAGTAAGCATCTGAGACTCACTACGGGACTATGTATACGGAGATTTCAATTGTACCATATATGTACTTGCTGTCTTGTTATCCAGTACCTTTTTTCCAACATTTTTTATTATGGTCAAACCCAGACTGAGTGAGCGTCTGAGGGTGACTCCGGAAATATATACCGAGATTTCAAATTTGGCCAACACTGTATACAGCTGCACGCTTGTGTTACATTACCCATTTACAGCTTTTCATATTCTTGTGTAATCCATACTGGGCCTGAGAGCGTTTGTGTCTGCTTCCTGAAATGTATATGGAGATTCAGAATGTTTACACTATACTATATATACCTTGTATCTGGTGATACTGTACCCCTTTTCACCTTTTTATTTTATTGGGTAATGCATACTGAGCCTGTGAGCATCTGTGTATGACTCATGAAATATATACGGAGATTTACTGTTATCCCTAGACTGTATAGAGCTGTACGCTTCTGATACAGTACCATATATCTGCTGGTATTTTGGGTCAGTTTTCTAAAACATGAGGAAGTATGGTGGAAGAGGATGTGGACCTGGGCGTGGGGGGGGCCACCTGGTACTGATGGTGGTGGTGGTGGTGCATCTACTGGTAGTGCCAAAAACACAATAGCAGCTAAGGCAGGAGGTGTTGAGCCTGCGTCATGGTGTAGCTCTGGAAGGCCTGTAGGGCACCGTTTTCTGGGAGTAGGTAGACTGCTTTGAAAGCCAGAGCGTCAGGAACTGTTTTTGGCTTACATTGCTGAAACAGCCTCCAGCTCTATCGCCTCCTCTTCTGAAGTTTAAATAAAATGCAAGCACTGAGTCGTAAGTGCAGCCTTCTGGTCAGGAACAACCACTTTTCTTGTGTCCTTCACCCACACCAAAAGTGAAGGATGCGGCAGCACACACTTCAGATTACTCCATGGAGCTCTTTTCACATACCATGCCTGGGTTAATTAAAAATGGGGCCCATCATATACTGGAGCATTCTAAATGGGGCAGATCAGACACTGGAGCAGCATCTATGAGGCACATGATAGACTGGAGCATTAGAAAAGGGGCCCATTATATATGGAGCATTATTAGGGCCCATAAGACACTGGAGCATCATTCTTGAGGCCCATCATATACTGGAGCATTTCAAATGGGGGACATCAGACACTGGAGCAGCATTTATGGGGCTCATTAGATACTGGAGCATTAGAAATGGAGCCCATTATATATGGAGCATTATTCGGGCCCATCATACACTGAAGCATCATCCATGAGGCCCATCATATACTGGAACATTCCAAATGGGGCAGATCAGACACTGGAGCAGCATCTATGGGGCACATGATACACTGGAGCATTAGAAATGGGGCCCATTATATATGGAGCATTATTAGGGCCCATAAGACACTGGAGCATCATCCATGAGGCCCATCATATACTGGAGCATTCAAATGGGGGACATCAGACACTGGAGCAGCATTTATGGGGCCCATTATACACTGGAGCATTGGAAATGGAGCCCATTATAGGTGGAGCATTATTTGGGCCCATAACACACTGGAGCATCATCCATGGGGACCATCATATACTGTAGCATTATGTGGAGCTCATCATATACTGTATGGAACATTATATGTGGCCAATTATTCTGTTTGGAGAAATATATGGGGCTCATTATTCTGTATGGCGCACAATGTGGTGGCCATAATACTGTATGGAGTAATATACTGTCCTTTTTTTGAGCTATTGTACAATTTAACACATCATGATTTGTGGTATGTGTTAAAGGGCGCACTGACACTCTTTGGCCCAGGGCACACGAAAACCTGGAGCCAGCCCTACCCCCCCACAACTTTAGCCAAATAACCCCCTGTTTTCAATGCGTAACTATTATTATGAAGTAAATTAAGGTTGACAAGCTTCAGTAATAAGAATTGATGTTTTTGGCATTGAAAAGGGCACTGTAGGTGTGTTTACTGTCCTACACTCCCTGCCCACTTTGCTTCCCCATTGACTTGCATTGGGTTTCATGTTTCAGTCAGCCTCTGACTTTCTCCTATAGTCGGCCGATTTCGTTTGACCCTACTTTTGAGAAAGTTGGGTTTCATGAAACCCGACTCGACCCTAAAAAAGGAAAAGTCGCTCATTTCTAGTCCCATCCTTATAATTGGCCCCCACTCTCATTTTGGTATGCATGGCCTCATCCTTATAATTGGCCCCCACCCCATCCTGATATGCATGGCCCCATCCTTATAGTTGCCCCCCACAGTTAAAAAAACAAACAAAAAAAAACATTACACTTACCTTCCTGGCGCTCCCTCACAGCGTCCTGCTCTGTTGCCATCAGCTGCTTTATGCTTGTAAGCAGCTATTGGCAGTGATGTCATGTGCTGCTCACAAGCACAGCACAGCTGCTAGAAAAATCACTGCTCTGCACGCCAGAACAGTGCGTGCAGAGAGCAGTGAGTATTTATTGCTCTTCAGTAGCGCGCACAGTGTCAGCTGGAGCTGCCAGCGGTCACGTGTGCCGCTACTTAAGAAGAATGAATATTCACCTCTCTGGGCATGGAGAGAGGTGAATATTCATTCTTCTTAAGTAGCGACACACGTGACTGCCAGCAGCAGCAGGAAGGCGGCGACTGACACTGTGCGCTCTACTGAAGAGCAATGAATCCTCACTGTTCTCTGTGTGCACAGTCCTGGCATGCTGAGCAGTGAATATTCCAGCAGCTGCTCTTCAGCTTGCAAAGCAGCGCATGGCGTCCCTGTCACGTGCTGATTACAAGCATAAAGCAGCTGCTGGCATCGGAGCAGGACACTGCGAGGGAGCGCCGGGAAGGTAAGTGTAATGTTTTTTTTTTTTTTAATGTTTTCTGATGGGGCCATGCATACCAGGATGGGGGTGGGGGCAAATCATAAGGGTGGGGCCATGCATACCAGGACCGGGGTTGGGGGCCAACCATACCAAGACACTATTAAAGAGAATTGAATATTCATTGCCCTCCATGCCCATGGGCATGGAATGCAATGAATATTCATTTTTCTTTAGCAGCGGGCACAGGAGTTAGCCGCAGCAGCTTACTCCAGCCTCCTGTGACCCGCTGCTCCGCCGATGCTGTTCCCCCACCTACCCACCACAGCCAAAGCCGTCCGGTACATCCGGACTATAAAATGCACCCCCCCCATTTTCCTCTCTATTTTTGGAGGAAAAAAGTGCATGTTGGAGTCCGAATAATGTGGTAAGTCAACTTCTCCCCCTTTCATCTGGTTTCAGGTGTGTTGCTCATATTGCCCACACCTGTTACTTGTGACAGGTGTGGGATTTTCAAGCATCACATGCTTAAAACAAAGTTGTTTACCCACAATTTTGTAAAGGTGGCAACAATTTTGTCCAGCCCATTTTGGGGATTTTGTGTCAAATGATGTCCAATTTGCCTTTTTTCTGTCTCTGTTTTTTTGTTTTGCTCCAATACACACAAAGGAAAAAACATGTGTCTAAAAAAAATGTGTGATTGCAATAATTTTCTGGGTAAAAAACTTAATTTTCTGGAGCAATGTTAAGAGTGCCAACACTTTTGGCCATGATTGTAGCGCTGTGTATTGTGCAAGCAATGAGATGATCTCAGGTTCAACTCCCCTAAGGGGACTAAGAAATATAGTAAAAACGTTTGATGTATCAAAATATAAAATAAATTAATCCTATCGGTAAACGAAACGGTATAATGAGAAAAAAGAATCGAAACTCCAGTTACAGGGTTTTTTTTGCCACTGCAACATTGCAATAAAATGTTATAAGAGGCGATCAATATATTGTATTTACCCCAAAATGGTATCAGTAAAAGTGTCAGCTAAGGGTGCAAAAAATAAGCCATCACACAAACCCATATCACAAAAACAGAAAACGTTACAGGTCTTGGAAAATGGCATCAATATTTGACACAATCAAATTTTTATTTTTACAACTTTACAATTTTTTTTTCACCATCTAAATAGAAAAACCTGTATGTTTGGTACCTGCATACTCTTACTGACCTGGAGAATCATATTTCTAGGTCATTTTTACAGAAAAATTTAAAAAAAAAAATTGTGTAATTGCAATTGTTTTGCAATTGCTACTCACTCGTAATTTTATTTCCCAGTTTCCAGTGCATCACTGGATAAAATGAATGGTATAATTCAAAAGTAATACAAAGTTTAAAATCAATTTTCTGCAACAGGAGGACTGGGCTACAAAGGATTGCTGTGCTGAGTCTCGGCACTGGTTCACAGATACACAATGGAATTGACCTGGAAACTGAAAACCAGTTTTTCCAGGGTTTATCGGAAAGGGTGAAGGAGGCTTTGGTAATGTATGAAAACACACCTTCTTTGTAGTGCGCTTTGTCTTTGGCAATAAGTATTCACAGGCAATTTCGACAGAGGTCCTATGACACTAAAATATTCTGGGAGGGTACTTCTATACCTGTATTATCATTTTGGACATCGCCTGAGCCTATGCAGATAGGGGGGATGTTCCATTGGATAAAAACCCCTATTACACTCAAAAGGTGTGGGATTTGCTTTCTTATGGTAAAATGGGACACTTTGTCAGTACCTGTCCCTTGGTGTAAAAAGAGAGTCAGCAGGCGGAGAAATCCTAGACCCAGGTTGTTCGGGGGATCTTAACCTAGGTGTACTTATATCCTATACTATAGTGTCTCAATGTTTGATACCTGCTAGGGTTAAAATTGGGGGCCTGTAAATTTCTATTTCCATATTTTCTGATAGTCGTTCAGGGTGAATATGATTGACGAGCAGTTCGCCCGTTCTTAAGGATTCGATTCGAAAAAAATATCCATTCAAGTTCAGATATTTGCCATTGATTTTTTGCTTCTGACACGGGTTTTTTTTGAGCCACTGATGTGCTAGCTTATGTTTCCACCTGTGCCGCCTATGTGCATTCTAAGGCTAGTTTCACACTTGCGCCTTTTCGCGCAGCGTTTCGAGCGCATATGAAATGCATGTCAAAAACGTGTGCAAACGCTTGTAAACGCTGCGTTTTTTGTAGCATTATGACAAAAAATCGCAGCGTTTTTATGCATTTGTAAGCGTTTTTATGCGCAATGGTAGTCTAGGTGTCACATTTCACAGGAGAAAAATCCTTGAAAAATTCTTGCAACAGACTCCACCAATGGGACATCAGTGGGCGTGTGTTATGGGAATTCTTTATATAGACCCTGTTTACAGCTGAATTCTTCACATTTGCTTGCATTTTCCTTTGTGAAACATGGATCTGCACTGGAAGAGTTTTTACTTTGACTTGGATCTGGACATCAGGATGGCTCAGGCTTATTCAGTTGCTTGCCATCAACAAAGGGAGAGAGTGAGGCAGCGAAGACGGCAGCGGCAGCATTTGTGGATACAACCCATTGTTGAACTCCGGGAGAGCCGTGGAGCGTACCACACCCTCTACAGCGAGCTCCAGGCAAACCAGGAGAAATTTACTGACTATACCCGGATGTCCCAAGAAACCTTTAACGATTTGCTTGGTCGTGTCCAAGAAGCCATCCGGAGACAGGACACGCAGCTCCGTCGTGCGATTACTCCTGAGGAATGGCTCCTAGTTACATTACGATACGTAGTATTGCAAAACCAATGCCTGCATAATTTTCTTTGTTGTGACATCTACTATTCCAAATTTGGCAGAATTATAGTTCTGCCATGTAGTTAACAAAAGGATGCGGTATTTTTTTTATGGCATGTAGTGAACAAAAGGCTGCAGATGTATTTTTATGAATTTTTTTTATTTTTATTTTATTTTTGGTGTTTTAAAAATCCATATACATAAATACTAATTTTTGTTTTTTCTTGGTTTCCCAGATTCCTGGCTACTGGAGAGAGCCTCTCTTCACTCCACTTCCAGTACCGTATTGGAATATCCACGTTGTCTGGAATTGTAGCGGACACCTGCCGGGCTTTGTAGAATGTTCTCTGTCCAGAATTCAAGCCCCTGCCCACCGCAGAAAAGTGGTTGGAAATCGCCGAAAAATTCTGGACAGTCTGCAATTTCCCCAACTGTTTGGGAGCGGTTGATGGGAAACACATCCGGATTATCAAGCCAAAAAGAACTGGATCTGAGTACTACAACTATAAAAAGTACTTTTCTACTGTATTCATGGCCATTGCGGATGCAGACTGTATGTTTATTGCAGTGGACATTGGTGCATTTGGCCATGGGAATGACTCCCGGGCCTTTAAGAACTCGGACATGGGCCGGAGATTGTATGGCAACCAGTTCAATTTCCCCATGCCACAGCCTCTTCCCAACACCGAAGGTCCGCCACAGCCATTTGTAATGGTTGGGGATGAGGCATTCCAGATGTGCCAAATCTTGCTCAAACCCTACTCCAGGTGGGACATGGACCACAACAAAAAGATTTTTAATTACAGGCTGACCAGGGCCAGAAGAACTGTAGAGTGTGCCTTTGGTATACTTGTATCCAGATGGCGCATTCTCGGCACGGCCATTAATCTGAAACTGGAAACAGTGGATGAGGTGGTAAAGGCCTGTGTGATTCTACATAATTTTGTCATGGCTAGAGAGCACCTGAACTTAGATCTTGATGATGTTGCTCCTAACCCATTGCCTGAATTTACTCAGCACCCTCTCAGGTCATCGGTTGAAGTTGGCCAAATGAGGGACCAATTTGCGGCCTACTTCAACTCAGATGTAAGACGGGTGGAATGGCAAGAGCAAATGGTGTAAAAAATTTTTCTTGTTGGTATGTTAATAAAAAAACTGTTTTGATACCTTTACTGAGTGCATTATGTCTTTTTACACTCCCAATACTATTATCAACTGCCCAGGTATACCTGTGAATTCATGATGCTGTGTTTTGTGCATCATGAATTTACTAGTACTCCTGACCAGGTGACTATACATACACACACAAGTTGTATGACCTTTATCATCTCTACAGTGTGTGTTCAATTAGCAGCGACGGTGGAGATAATTGTCACGCCGCTGCCTGCTCTGCCTGCCCCGCAGCCGCACGCACCATCGCTACCCGCGCCCTGTCTTACTCACCGGGCCTGGCGCGTTCTCGTCTGCTCTCCCTCTCCTGGACCCGCTCCTGCCTCGGCTTCCTGTCAGGCGCGTGGCCGGCCCCACCGCGCACGCCTCTCTCTGTGAGACCGGCCTCTCTCCCGGCTCACTATAGGTCCTGACCCGGAAGCACCTCTGCACCTGCCCTTATCAGGCCGCTTCTTCCTCCCTGGCATTGCCTGATCGTCACTCATGTGTAGCTAGTGACCCTGGCCCCTTGTCTGCCTGCCTTCCCAGTTCTCCGTGCTGCGTTACTCCGCTCCTTATCTTGGTCGTTCTGTTTAACCTGCTCCTTTGTGTCTCTCCCAGTGCCTGCCATCCCGTGTCCACTTCCAGTCTGTGTCCCTGTGTTCCAGTCCTGCTAGCCTGTGTCTTCATCCAGTCCGTGTCTCATCGCTCCTGCCGTGCCTGCCTGAACCTACCAGCCCGCATCCTTGTGTTCCAGTCCTGCTAGCCTGTGTCTCCGTCCCCTCCGTCTGCCGTGGTTCCGGTCCTGCACGTCCGTTCACCTGCCTCTCTCATCTCCTGCTGTGTCTGCTCTGTCCTCCTCCGGTACTGGCTGCCGCGGTGAGTAGTTTCCCCTGGGCCTGTCCCTAACGCTCCCTGTATAGGGGGTGGTCGACCTGGCCTGCTCGCCCAGGGGAGGTTCACTTACCGCGGTCCAGTGGGTTCAATCTTGGGAACCATTACAATAATACAACTAATATTTGTGTCACATGGGCTGATTTTACAAATAGTGATTTGTGGATACACTGGCATCCTTCATTTTTTTATGACACCTAAACATGTGACTATAAATATTATTTGTAGGATCACCACTGTGGCTTGAGTTTGAACGCACACTGGAGACATAATAAAGTTTATACAACTTCTACAATACCCAGGCCTGGTGTCATGCTGAAGTGAGGACGCACAAACTAGTGCATCCTGACTTCACAAAGTTATCACACATGGGCAGGAGAATACACATATGACTTAAACTGCAGCATCGCTACAGTCTGCTTCAAATAGATGGAGACAGAAGCAACGCTGCAGGTTAAAACTTATGTGTATTCACCTGCCCAGGTGTGATAGTTATGATACAAGGCCAGGGTATTGGTGAAGTAAATATAACATTTATTTTCACCATCATGTCATCAGTTTATTCAACACACACTTAATAGAGTATGTGGTTAATTACAAGGTATATCTACAATCCCCTTGCCTTGTCTCAAAAATAGTTAAATGATGACGGTAATAAAAAAAATAGGCAAGGTAACAATAGATATGCCTTGCACTCAACACCAACCTCTATTCCAGGGTTCCCGAACTCTAGTCCTCAAGGCCCACCAACAGATCATGTTTTAAGGATTTCCTTTTTTTTTTGCTCAGGTGAAGCAGTTATCACTGGAGCAATGGAATTCCATTAAACATGATCTGTTGGTTGGCCTTGAGGACTGGAGTTGGGGAACCCGGCTCAATTCAGTCTGTGCAATATTAGAAGACTGAAGAGACTGGTGGTGAAAATACAAGTCATATAGATTTGTTTTTTTGACACCACATATCTAAAAGAGTGACACAAAAAACATGTCTCAGTAATGGAGATATCTGATGTCAAAAACACAAATCTATATGACTTGTATTTTCCACACCAGTCTATACATTCTTCTAATATTGCACAGACTGAATCGAGTAGGGTTCCCCAACTCCAGTCTTCATGGCCCACCAACCGATCATGTTTTAAGGAATTCGATCGCTCCGGTGATAACTACTTCACCTGAGCAATAAAAAGGAAATCCTTAAAACATGATCAGTTGGTGGGCCTTGACGACTACCGTTGGGGAACCCTGCTCGATTCAGTCTGTGCAATATTAGAAGAATGTAGAAACTGGTGTGGAAAGTACAAGTCATATAGATTTGTATTTTTGACACCACATATCTCCAAGACTGACACAAGAAACATGTCTTAGTTATGGAGATATCTGGTGTCAAAAACGCTAAGTGTACGGCGCAGTGTGTGTACGGCGCAGTGTGTGTAGTCGGCAAAAGACACATTAATCAAACCATATTTTTTGAAAGCAGAATTGCACATTTATATTTTCCCCCCAAAAAAATTTTTTTTATTATGAATGACGTTTGGGGGAAGATTGGGATACTTTGGGGGTGTGGCGAGATGAGGAACGGCTGGAAGTTGAGGAAGGGGTTCTAGGAGAAGGGGCGACGAAAGTACTGGGGGAAGGGAGCTCAGGGATGGACATGGAGGCAGGTTGAGACACAATAAGAGGAGAGGGTGGATGGACAAACAATGTCTTTTTTTTTTTGGCGTAGGAGTATCCTGCCTGGAACGACTTCCACTGTGTGACCGCCTTACATTGCTCGACCGCCTGTAGCTGGTGGACCGTGGCGTTGACCTGTAAAAGATGGAATGTGGGTCACCCCTCTGATGCTCTGTGGTGGCGGTGCTCCTAGAAGTGGCGGTGGCGGTGCTCCTGGAAGGAGACAAAGTTGTGTCGGTGCTCCTAGAAGTGGCGGCGGTGGCGGTCCTCCGAGAAGGAGACAAACTCATGTTGGTGCTCAAAGAAGTGGCGATGGTGGTGATCCTAGGAGACAAAGTCGTGTCGGTGGTCCTAGAAGGAGAATACGTGTCAGTGCTCCGAGCAATAGAAGTGTTGGCGGGACTCCTAGGAGGAGAATTGGTGGCGGTGCTCCTTTGATGATGATGAGTAGTGGCGGTGCTCCTTTGATGAGGAGTGGTGGCGGTGCTCCTTTGATGAGGAGTAGTGGCAGTGCTCCTTTGATGAGGAGTGGTGGCGGTGTTCCTTTGATGAGGAGTGGTGGCGGTGCTCCTTTGATGAGGAGTGGTGGTGCTCCTATGATGAGGAGTGGAGGCGGTGCTCCTATGATGAGGAGTGGTGGCGGTGCTCCTTGAATACTGTTGAGTGGTGGTGTCGGTGCTCCTAGACGGAGAAATGGTGGCGGTGCTCTGAACAGGAGAATAGGTGTCGGTGGCCCAAGCAGGTTCTGTGGTGCTCCAAACAGGTGGTGTGGTGGCGGTGGTGATGCTCCAGACATGAGCAGCGCTTGCCATAGTGGTGGTGGCGGTGGAGTGTCCAGCAGCACTCGGACTTGGGGTGGTGTAGTGGTGTCCGGCTTGGCTTGGAATGCAGGTGGCCGTGCAGTGGTATGCAGCAGAAGTCGGTAGTGAGGTTTAGCGAGTCAGTGGTGGCACTGTTGGAAATGACACCACTGACTGCTGCACATACCGATTCTGCTGCATAGCCTGCAAGTAAGCAGTGTTGCAGGCCTGTAACACACTCAGCTGTTGCTCAGGACTAAGGTGTTCCGCCATGCCCTGTTCAATTTTACTGAAAAAATGGTGCGCTGGTCTGTTGAGGTCGGCCTCCAGATGGTCAAGGCACTGGTCGACAGAGTGCACGCGGTGTTCCATGTGGTTAAAATCGCGTTCCATCAGGGAAAAACCGCTTTCCACTCTGTCTGACAGTGCCTTGAGGCTGGCATGAAAGGCCTCGCTCAAGTGCATGAACTCGGGCATGACAGGCCTGTCCAAGGCCCTCTGCCGCTGGCAGGTAGTGCTCGCATACCCAATGGCAGAGACCTGGGACAGGGGAACACCTGATTGACCAGCTTCCTGGTCACCAGCTGTCTGTGTTGCTGACCTGCAAGATGCTTCCTGGCTGTCGGATGGCTGGGACGGGTCCGAGGTCGTCCGATGAAGGACCGCTCCAGGGACAGGTTGCAGGGTGCTGCTCCAGGTGCTGTGGAAAGAAAGGAAATACATTACTATCATGCATTTACAAGAAGCATCAGCTGTGGAATAGAAAAGGACAGGTTAAAAAAAAAAAATAATACTTACGCTCGGCTGGCAAGGACCGGTCTCAGGAATGCCAACTCGCTATAATAACGATATTTTCTTCTGATCCTTGCCGCTGAACCACTGCGAACCTGTCCCTCAGCACGAACATCAGTGTTGAAGCGGTCCTTCATCGAGCACCAACGTGTGCGGACTTTGTTCACTGTTGGAAAAGCAAAGAAAAAACATTATACAATGCACTGATGCCAACATCATTATCAGCACACAAACCTGAGTGAACTTTCCAAACAGTCAATGCGGCATCACAAAATAATTCTAGACACAAAGTAGTCACTGTTGATCCTGATGGTACAGGTGTGTTTCCTGCAAGAATATATCTTGCAACAAACACACCTGTACCATCAGGAGCAAGAATAAAACTAGATTCAATACAGCAGTCCGAAACACAAAGCAATCACTGTTGATCCAGAAGGCATTGGTGTGTTTGATGCAAGAATATATCTTGCAAGAAACACACCAGTACCTTCAAGAGCAAGAATAAAACCAGATTCAATACAGCAGTCCAACACAGAAAGCAATCACTGTTGATCCAGAAGGCACTGGTGTGTTTGATGCAAGAATATTTCTTGCAATAAACACACCTGTACCTTCAAGAGCAAGAGTGAAAACAGAATCAATAAAGCAGTCCAATACACAAAGCAATCACTGTTGATCAAGAAGGCACTGGTGTGTTTGATGCAAGAATATATCTTGCAACAAACACACCTGTACCTTCAAGAGCAAGAGTGAAAACAGAATCAATACAGCAGTCCAATACACAAAGCAATCACTGTTGATCCAGAGGGCACTGGTGTGTTTGATGGAAGAATATATCTTGCAAGAAACACACCAATACCTTCAAGAGCAAGAATAAAACCAGATTCAATACAGCAGTCCAATACACAAAGCAATCACTGTTGATCCAAAGGGCACTGGTGTGTTTGATGCAAGAATATATCTTGCAACAAACACACCTGTACCTTCAAGAGCAAGAGTGAAAACAGAATCAATACAGCAGTCTAATACACAAAGCAATCACTGTTGATCCAGAGGGCACTGGTGTGCTTGATGGAAGAATATATCTTGCAAGAAACACACTAGTACCTTCAAGAGCAAGAATAAAACCAGATTCAATACAGCAGTCCAATACACAAAGCAATCACTGTTGATCCAGAGGGCACTGGTGTGTTTGATGCAAGAATATATCTTGCAACAAATACACCTGTACCTTCAAGAGCAAGAGTGAAAACAGAATCAATACAGCAGTCCAATACACAAAGCAATCACTGTTGATCCAGAAGGCACTGGTGTGTTTGATGCAAGAATATATCTTGCAGCAAACACACCTGTACCTTCAAGAGCAAGTGTGAAAACAGAATCAATACAGCAGTCCAATACACAAAGCAATCACTGTTGATCCATAAGGCACTGGTGTGTTTGATGCAAGAATATATCTTGCTACAAACACACCTGTACCATCAGGACCAAGAGTCAATGCAGCATCACAGAGCAGCTTTATACTTACTGAATGCCTTTTTTGAAGTGGGAGAGGCGCTGTCCCAACCATCCATCATCGCTGCGGCCAACTCATTCCAGAGCTGCCGGGTCACCACTGTGTCTTTTTAGTGCTGGTCATGGCTGTCCCACAATGGGATACGCTCCCCAACAAGACGGATCAGGTGCTCGTTGTCGATGTACATGTCTTCTTTATCCCACTGTGGAACCTAGAACAAACCAAAAAAATTATAATCTTTGAAATTTGGGAGGGTGAAAAAGATAGAAAAAGAAACAGAAGAAGCAAGATAGAAGATGAAAATAAAGACAGAAAATAAAAAAAACAACAAAGGAACATTGAAAGACTATATACTTACATTACGTCTCCTCGCCGCGACTTGGCTAGGCTGCTCCCGCTCAGGCTGCTCCTGCTCTTCGCCTTCACTTGCCGTGTCCGATATCTGTAAAGAAAAAAAAAATTACACGTTTCTAGATGCAGCAGCTATACTTACCCAAAGGCAGCAAGATCCTCACCTGACGATGTGCTTGGGCCAGTTCTTCCTGGGATGGCGAATAGGCCAATTCAGAAGAAGACATGCTGAAATTTAAACAAAAAAAAACATTAGTGCATAATAAATTGTACAGGACACACAGACATTATGTTGAAGAATACTCACATTTTGGCTGCTGAAGCTTGAATCCAAGGCTCTTGTCTGGTCTTCTATTCAAGGCTGGCTGTAGCTGCTATTCTCTTGCTGTCTGTAGCTGCTCTTATCTTCAAGGCTGTAGTGGTGTGGCCTTGAAGACACCTTCTTTTACCTACACTCCTCCCAAACAATGTTGCTTGTTTAGCGGGTGGTTTAATCAAGTGTCTAGATATTGTTTATTCAAATCACGTGCGCGCAAAAAGCGCTGACGTGCGCACATCCAAGCGCACGCCAGCGACCCCATAGACTGTAATGCTATTTTGTGCGCACATGTGCGCGCGCGATTTTTTAATGATGTTGGGCGGAACAAAAAATGCAACATGTAGCGTATGGCACGTATGGACACACACCTGGAAAATGTGCAGCGTATGCAAATGCTGATGAGCGCATGCAATCGCTAAACACTGTTAGAGATAGGGGAACATTGAGCGTGCGCCCTATAGCGCACGATGCGCTGCGCGATAAAACACTAGTGTGAAACCAGCCTAAGGCGTCTAATTCTCGTTCTTCAGGATGTTTGCAGACTTTGAGTATTCCAACTCAACCATGGACAGACATTTGCATGGACTTTAAAACTGATTTACCCTCTTCTGCTAGTAACGTGGTAATTTTGGTGATTATTGATAGGTTTTCTAAAATTACATATTTTGTCACCTTGACTTCCTTACTAAATGCCAATAGGTTGGCTCAGGTGTTTGTTCGAGTGATTGTTAATCTCCAGTGTTCTTTCTAATATCGTCTCAGATTGAGATATTGCTAAATTCTGGACAGCTTTTTGTTCACGTTTAGGGATAAAACTATCCTATCCATATGCTTTTCACCCTCAGTCTAATTAGCAAACAGAATGTGCTAATCAGAATCTAGAGCAGTGTTTTTACTTTGTTTTGTATCTGAAAATCAGGAAGAGTGGTCCTCTTTTCTTTATCTTGCTGAATTTTCCATTAATAATTGTTGGCATGAAACTACTGGGGTATCACCCTTTTTCTGTGTTTATGGTTGGCATCCTCAGTTCATTTCATTGCAGGGAGGGAACTTGTCAAAGGTACCTGGGGAGGATCAGTTTGTTTCTTCATTATCAACTACATGGGAGTGCGTTCAGCGACATTTGCATGACTTGAGTTCCCAAAAGAAAAAAAATTTGGCTGATTGTAAATGTGTGCCTGGTGTGGCCCTGTGTGGGTGATCTGGGGTGGCTGTCTATCAAGAACATTAAACTTAAAGTACTCTCATTGACGTTAGGACCTTGATTTATTGGTCCATATAAAATTACAACATTCATTAATCCTGTTGCTTTCCATCTGGCATTACCTGCATCGTTCAAAATTCATAATGTTTTTCACAGGTCTCTTTTAAATATGTGGTTTCTGAAACCTCCTCTCCCTTCCCACCACCTCCGGTCCTAGTCGATGGGTGATTAGAGTTTCAGGTATCTAAATTTATAGATCCAAGTCTCATCCTCTTTTCATTGGAATATTTGGTTTATTGGCGGGATTATGGTCCTGAGGAGAGGACTTGGGTACCAGCCTCTGATATACATACCGAACGTCTGGTTAGGTCCTTTTATCGCCTTCAACCAGATAAATTGGGCCCTGAGTGTCCAAGGGCACCTCTTAGAGGGAGGGGTACTATCACAAGGAGGTTTTCTCAAACATCTCCAACTGCCATGTCTTCGTTTAGGTCTGTAGATTCAGACACTCCTCCTTTTGATTCCATAGATGGATATGGTCAGTAGAGAGTAACTCAGGTGTCGACTTCTAGAGCTGCAGCTACTAGGTAGGTTACAAGGAGTTAAATCTTTGTATACTTTATATTCTGCTGTGTATCTCCCTGAGAAAGTGTTGTGTGATTGTGCTTCTATTTCTGCCTTGTCTGACTTGTCATGCATTTATACAAAAAAACCACGGCACTCCAGAGAAAAACAGAGGAGAATTGGTGCTCAAGTAAGGTTTCCAACCCATAGACATATACTGAAATACTTGGCACTCAAAATCGGAGAATCATTTTTTTCTTTATTGTGCATCTGGATGCACAATAAAGAAAAAATTGCTTCTCTAATTTTGGGTGCCAAGTATTTTTGTATATTGTTATGCATTTACCCATACACTGTGCTACTTAGGAGCCTAGGAAGGAATGAGACTCAGGCATCTCCACCTTCAGGGGTAATCCTAGGACAGGAATAACCAGGTATCCCTAGCTTGAGGGTCAGTGTATATCAGGGGTGGGCAATTAATTTTCCCGAGGGGCCACATGAGAGACCATGACTGTTGTGGAGGGCCAAACTAATAGCTTGAAATTAATTCTCTTCAATATTAATTTATTAATATTAATTGTATCACTTAATATTGAGCAGAACTAAGTATGCTGACACACCTATATATCTTTACACCCCCCTACAGCCCCTTATATACAGCATGAGCCTCACACAGCCTGCTACATATGCGGCATGAGCCCCACACAATCTCCCCCATATGCGGCATGAGCCCCACACAGCCTACCCCATATGTGGCATGAGACTCACAGAGCCTACTACATATGTGGCATGAGCCTCACACAGCCTCTCCATATACAGCATGAGCCCCAAACAGCCTCCCCATGTACAGCATGAGCCCCACATAGCCTCCCTATGTACTGAATGAGCCTAAGTTTCCCCATATACTGCATGAGGCCCCACACAGCCTCCCCATATACTGCATGAACCCCACACAGCCTTCTTATATACAGCATGAGCCCTACAGTCTCTCCACACACTGAATGAGGCCCCACACAGCCTCCCATATACTGCATGAGGCCCCCACAGCCTCCCCATATACTGATTGAGCCCCACACAGCCTCCTCATATATTGCATGAGCCTCACACGGCCTCCCTATATACTGCATGAGCTCCACACAGCCTTCCCATATACTGCATGACAGTATACAGCCTTCCCATAGCCTCCCCATGTGCTGCATGTCACCGCCATAGCCTCCCCATGTGCTGCATGTCACCCCCATAGAATCCCCATGTGCTGCACGCCACCCCCATAGAATCCCCATGTGCTGCACGCCACCCCCATAGAATCCCCATGTGCTGTACGTCACCCCCTTAGAATCCCCATGTGCTGTAAATCACCCTCATACAATCCCCATGTTCACCCCCATAGAATCCCCATGTCCACTCCCATAGACTCCCCATGTTCACACCCACAAAATACCCATGTTCAGCCCTATATTAATACACATGAAAAAAAACAAAAAAACACCATATACTCACCTCGGTCCTGTTCCCAGGCACCCTGCTTCTGCTGCAGCCTCCGGTGCGCTGACCCTCAGGCGGTACACAGCTGACGCAATGAAATGATGTCTTCTCGTCAGTTGTTTCACACGCTGATTGGTGGAGGAAGTGGCCGGAGGGCCCTTCTCCACCAATGCTGACTGCGGGAGACAGCGAGCGAGCGGGCGAGCACGGTGCGGCCCGCGGACCTCAGGTTTCCAGCCTTCCAGCCCCAAGACTGTCTCGGTCTGCAGGCCAGACAGAGACAGCCAGAGGGCCGGATGTGGTCAGCGGTCCAAACTTTGCCCAGGTCTGGTATAGATGCACATCTACTGTGTAATTCCACAGTCACACAGTTACATATTTCTCAGGTAGCAGTTTCATTTTTTTTTCACTTTATTTATGCTTTATAATGTTAAGCTTTTCTAATCAACCTCTATGTGTTGTGTTTTCACCAGCTTTTCAGGTGTTTTTGGCCCATAAACATTCGTCATTAGCTTTTCTTTAAAAAAAACAAACAAAATGCATTTGTTAATGTGCATTATATATTCTTTAGTTGCTTTTTGATATTATAACTCGTGATTTAATAACAAGTCATGAATCACATAATAATAACTTGACTTGCAATGCTAAAAACAGCTAAAAAACCAAGATAAGAGTGCAGGTAGTAAAACACATTAATTAAAAAAAGCACAAAAATATAAAAAATTGCAGATTTTTTTTTACATTTGTTAATTAGAGAAAAATGCAGAAAAATATTCATACACTTATTGTAATTCTTTGATGAAGACATACATACTATTGAAGACATTCTTGGAATTCTACAATAAATGAAATGATAATCATTTGTCACTTGAAACATACACTTGCTAGAAATAAAATGGTTTTTTTTCTTCATTGTCTCCCATATACGTGTATCAGTAAGTGCTTCCCTGGGCTAATGTAATTGACTTCATTCCAGGAAAATGCTATAAATCTTGCTTAGTGAGCAAAAATAGGAGTTTGTGAAAAACACACACATCTGCTGTTTGTCAGCTTGGACATTTTTGTATTGCAGGAAATAGCTGGCAGATGAATATGCAACTAGTCTGCTCTCTGTATGGTTTAGATCGTTTTGCTTGTTAAAATTGGTAAATTACTTTTTACGAGAATGTAATTGAGTGTGCATTTGAATAGTACAACATGAACCAGACAAGTCTAAAAGCTGAGGTCCATCAATGCCTTTTTTCACATTCTAAATATTGTCAGTACTGCCTATGTACATTTACGATAGCACAAGTGAGTACTGAACTAAAAAATGTTAACAAAAAATTTATGTACACAAAACGTCTTTTTAAAACTCTCAAATTTTGTTCACAAATTTGTCTAAATCTGTGTTAGTGATCACTTCTCCTTTCCTAAGATAATCCATCCACCTGGCAGGTGTGGCATATCAAGATGCTGATGATTAGACAACATAATAAAAGGCCACTCTACTCAAATGTGCAGTTTACAGTAGTGGCAGGGTTTCGGGAAGGTGGGGCGGAATCAGTCAGTATCTGGAGTGACCACCATTTGCCTCACACAATGCAGCACATGTCCATTGCATAGAGTAGATCAGGTTGTTGGCTATGCTGGCCATGCAAGACCTTGGAAGTTTTCAGCTTCCAAGAATTGTGTACAGATCGTAGCAAAATGTGGCCATGCATTATCATGCTGCAACATGAGGTGATGATCGTGGAGGAATGGCAAACAATGGGCTTCAGGATCTCATCACGGTATCTCTATGCATTCAAAATGGCATCATGTTCCTGGAAGCTGAAAACATCCCAGTTTTGGCATGGCCAGCGTTCTCACTGGATATGTCACCCATTTTAGAGTGGCCTTTGATTGTGGCCAGAATAAAGCACACCTGTACAATAATCATGTTGTCTGAACAGCATCTTGACTTGCTGATGGGTAAGGTGGATGGATTATCTCAGTAAAGGAGAACTGTTCACGAACACAGATTTAGACAAATTTGTGAACAATATTTGAGAGAAAAAGGCCTTTTGGGTACATAAAAACAAGCCTTAGATCTTTGAGTTCAGCTCATGAAAAATGGAAGCAAAAGTGTTACGCTTATATTTTTGTTCACTAATATATACAGTATATATCTAATATTAGCTGAAGAGCCCGGCGTTGCCTGGGCCAGGGCATAGTAACCAACTGTGGTTAGTTATAACAAATTATAATGATTATATTGCACATAAAAACATTTAACATCACATATTCAACACTACATATTTGCAACACAAATTAACTAAACGATTACCCAAGTATCCTGTGTGATACTTTCTGCTGAGCTGTGTATCTAATCCTATCGTGTGTTACTGACTGCTCAGCCGTGTATCTAATCCTATCCTGTGTGATACTGACTGCTGAGCAGTGTATCTAATCCTATCCTGTGTGATACTGACAGCTGAGCCGTGTATCTAATCCTATCCTGTGTGATACTGTCTGCTGAGCCGTGTATCTAATCCTATCCTGTGTGATACTGACTGCTGAGACGTGTGTCTAATCCTCACCTGTGTGATACTATCTGCTGAGCCGTGTATCTAATCCTATCCTGTGTGATACTGTGTGCTGAGCTGTGTATCTAATCCTATCCTGTGTGATACTGACTGCTGAGCCGTGTATCTAATCCTATCCTGTGTGATACTATCTGCTGAGGAGTGTATCTAATCCTATCCTGTGTGATACTGACTGCTGAGCCGTGTATCTAATCCTATCCTGTGTGATACTGGACTCCCCCTGCAGTCTATGTCAGAGGGTGGTCTGTGTTGGCACAGTAATAAATTGTATTATTTCCAACTTTACAGAAGGATGATAACACCATAGAAATGATAAGAATAATAGGCCTCAGTTACCACAACTGTCTACAAAGAAAACTGTTGCTGATAGCAACCAATCACAGCTCATTTTTCATCTTTTAAACAGCTCTGGGACAGCGTGGTGAGTTTTGAGTGGCGACTTTTGTGTTTTGACTTTTATGTGGCGAGGTTGGTGTATGTGTGGTGAAATGTGTGCTGAGGGTGGTATATGTGTTGAAGCACGTGGTAGTGTGTGGCGCATTTTGTGTGTGTGTTCATATCCCCGTGTGTGGTGAGTATCCCATGTCAGGGCCCCACCTTAGCAACTGTACGGTATATACTCTTTGGCGCCATCGCTCTCATTCTTTAAGTCCCCCTTGTTCATATCTGGCAGCTGTCAATTTGCCTCCAACACTTTTCCTTTCACTTTTTCCCCATTATGTAGATAGGGGCAAAATTGTTTGGTGAATTGAAACGCGCGGGGTTAAAATTTCTCCTCACAACATGGCCTATGACGCTCTCGGGGTCCAGACGTGACGTGTGACTGTGCCAAATTTTGTGGCTGTAGCTGTGATGGTGCGGATGCCAATGTATTGGCATCCGCACCGTCGCAGCTACAGCCACAAAATTTTGCACAGTCACATGTCTGGACCCCGAGAGTGGCATAGGCTATGTTGTGAGGTGAAATTTTAACCCCGCGTGTTCCAATTCACCAAACAGTTTTGCCCCTATCTACATAACGGGGGAAAAGTGTATGTATTGGCATCTGCACCGTCGTAGCTACAGCGACAAAATTTGGCACACATACATAACAAGGGGGACTTAAAGAATGAGAGCGATGGCGCCAAAGAGTATATACCGTACAGTTGCTAAGGTGGGGCCCTGACATGGGATACTCACCACACACGGGGATATGAACACACACACAAAATGCGCCACACACTACCACGTGCTTCAAATCTGTAGTGTTGAATATATGATGTGAAATGTTTTATGTGCAATATAATCATTATAATTTGTTATAATTAACCACAGTTGGTTACTATGCCCAGGCGACGCCGGGCTCTTCAGCTTATATATATATATATATATATATATATATATATATATATATACTGTATATAAACACACACACAGTATATATATATAAATGAGATATCTTGTAGGTGTAAAGTGTAGTTGTCCCAATACTTTTGTCCTCGTAGCATATATCGTTCTATAATTAGAATTTTTAATCTCTCTATAAATAATCTATGAAGAATAAAGTCGCATTTTGTTTGCTTTTACATCACTTGCTCATCAGTACGGGCTTCTGTTTATAAAACATTATGAGTCACATAGCATGAAATTTTTTCAACTATATCAGCTGAGTTTGTTGACACAGGATGTGCTGAAAGGTCAGAGCCTGATAGTTGATGTCACCATGAGATGGGTTGCTGCTCTTCTTATCATATTGAATTGATTTAAAAGCAACAACAAACTATCATCTCCTTTTAAACGCAATTCTGTTGCCTACACACAACTGCGCAAATATCTGAGTAGGGATGGCATAACCAAGGGTACAGAGTGCAAAAATGATTAAGCAATAAGAAAATTCATTTTTTGACATCTAATACATACACTTTCATAACCAATTAGTATAATAATAATAATAATATAATAATACATTTTATTTCTATAGCGCCGACATATTCCGCAGCACTTTACATTTCAGAGGAGATTTGTACAGACAATAGACATTACAGCATAACAATAATCACATAGATTATAACAAATCTATGAGGAAAGAGGTAGACACGAAAGGTGGGTGGTAACGGTTGCCCTGATTGTATGGACCAGTCATAATGTTAAGTGTGTAACAGTACAGACACAGAGGGCTAATGGATGCATAAAGCATGTGGGAACATGATGTAGGGAACCTGGTTATGGTAAAACTTTTTGCTGTGCCACACAGGGATAGATTAGGTTAATGTGTTGAGGTGGTAGGCCAGTCTGAATAAATGCGTTTTCAGGGCACGCTTAAAAGTGTGGGGATTGGGGACTAATCGTATTGACCTGGGAAGTGCATTCCAAAGAATTGGCACAGCACGTGTAAAGTCTTGGAGATGGGAGTGGGAGGTTCTGATTATTGAGGATGCTAACCTCAGGTCATCAGCAGAACGGAGGGTGTGGGTAGGGTGGTATACTGAAACAAGGGAGGAGATGTAGGGTGGTGCTGAGCCATGGAGGGCTTTGTGGGTGAGGGTAATACTGTAAGTTTATACTGAATTCTGGAGTGGATGGGTAGCCAGTGTAATGACTGGCACAAGGTAGAGGCATCAGTGTAACGATTGGTGAGGAATATGATCCTGGCTGCAGCATTCAAGACAGATTGGAGAGGGGAGAGTTTGGTAAGAGGGAGACCGATTAGAAGAGAGTTACAATGGTCGAGACGAGAATGAATAAGAGAAACAGTAAGTTTTTGCAGAGTCAAAAGTAAGAAAAGGTCGAATTCTAGAAATGTTTTTGAGGTGCAGATGACAATAGCGAGCCAGTGATCGAATGTGGGGGGCAAAGGAAAGCTCGGAGTCAAGTATGACCCCAAGACAGCGGGCATGTTGCTGGGGAGTAATAGTGGAACCACACACAGAAATGGCAATGTTGGGTATAGGTACATTTGTAGACGGAGAAAACACAAGGAGTTCAGTCTTTGACAGGTTCAGTTTCAGATATAGTGAGGACATGATGTTAGACACAGCGTTTAGACAATCGCCGGTGTTTTCTAGAAAGGCTGGCGTGATGTCAGGAGAAGAAGCGTATAATTGGGTGTCATCAGCATAGAGATGGTACTGGAATCCAAATCTACTGATTGTTTGACCGATAGGGGCAGTGTACAAGGAGAAGAGGAGGGGGCCTAGAACCGATCCTTGAGGAACCCCAACAGTAAGGGGAAGGTGAGAGGAGGAGGAACGGGCAAAAGATACAGTAAAGGAGCGGTCAGAGAGATAGGAGGAGAACCCGGAGAGAACGGTGTCCTTGAGGCCAATGGAACGGAGCATAGTGAGGAGGAGCTGATGATCCACAGTGTCGAATGCTGCAGAGAGATCCAAGAGAATTAGCATGGAGTAATGACCATTTGATTTAGCTGTTAGTAGATCATTAGAGACTTTAGTGAGGGCAGTTTCAGTAGAGTGTAAAGAGCGGAAACCGGATTGGAGAGGGTCGAGAAGAGAGTTATCAAAGAGGTAGCGGATAAGATGGGAGTGGACCAGGCGTTCCAGGAGTTTAGAGATGAAGGGAAGATTAGAGACAGGTCTATAGTTAGCGGCACAGTTTTGGTCGAGAGATGGTTTTTTAAGTAGTGGATGTATGATGGCATGCTTAAATGAGGAGGGAAAGATACCAGAAGAGAGAGAGGTTAAATATTTTAGTTAGGTGAGGGATGACAGCAGGGGAAAGGGACTGGAGGAGATGTGACGGAAATGGGTCACTGGTGCAAGTGGTTGGGCGAGAAGATGCAAGGAGCCTGCTTCTTCTTCTGTGACTGGTTCAAAATCAGAGAGTGAGCTAGATGCGGTGGGGGAGGGAGGACAGTGCATGGTATGAGGTGATTGGGAGATAATTTCCTGTCGAATCTGGTCAATTTTTTCTTTGAAGTAATTGGGCAGATCGTCAGCTTGGAGCTCCGTGGAGCTCTTGGGTTGAGTAGAGAATGAAAAGTATCAAAGAGACGTTTCGGGTTATTGGACAGTGAGGTGATGATGGTGTTGAAATAGGTTTGTTTGGAGAGGTGAAGGGAAGTGTTGTATGTGCTAAGCTTAAACTTATAATGGATGAAATCTTTGTGTAGATTGGATTTTCTCCACAGACGTTCGGCGCACCTGGAGCACCGCTGCAGGAAACGTGTTTGCAGGGTGTGCCAGGGTTGTCGCCGTCTGTGTTGTGGTGTTCTATTTATAGGGGATGCAACTTCATCCAGGGCACTTTGATGTGTTTCATTGTAATGCTTCAATGCGGAATTAGGACATGAGAGGGAGGAGATAGGGGCCAATGAAGACTGCAAGTTCTTCATAAGTTTCTGGGTGTTAATGGCCTGTATGTTTCTATAAATATGGACAGTGGGGGTGACCTGAGCAGCCTGGCAGTTCTTGATAGAGAATGAAAGAAGATTGTGGTCAGAGAGCGGGAGAGGGGAGTTTGCAAAATCATCCACTGTACAAAACCGAGAGAAGACCAAGTCGAGGGAGTTTCTGTCTTCATGCGTTGGAGAATTAGTAAGCTGCGAAAGGCCAATCGAGGAGGTTAGAGATAAAAGGTGAGTAGCAGATGGGGAGAGGGGAAGAGCAATGGGGATGTTGAAATCTCCCTTGATGAGGGTAGGGATGTCTCAGGAGAGAAAATGTGGAAGCCAAGTGGCAAAATGATCCAGGAACTGATGGGAGGGGCCGGGAGGACGATACACTACCGCCACTCGCATGGAGAAGGGGCTGTAGAGTCTGACGGCATGGACCTCAAAAGAAGGGAAGACTAGTGAGGGTAGTTGAGGGATAACCTGAAAGGTACATTTTGGTGATAGGAGCAGACCAACGCCTCCACCTGCTCTATTGTCTGATCTTGGGGTATGAGAGAAATGTAGTCCCCCGTATGAAAGAGCAGCAGCAGCGTTAGTGTCTGACTGCTGGATCCAGGTTTCAGTAAGAGCCAGGAGGTTAAGAGAATTAAAAAGGAAAAAGTCATGAGTGAAGGAGAGTTTGTTACACACTGAGCGAGAATTCCAAAGTGCACAATTAAGAGAGACAGATGGCATGCAGGGAATATTAATAAGATTAGAGGGGTTTCTGAGTGTAGCAGTTGGGGGGTTTGACTTTCTATAACATGGGGGACCAGGGTTGGGAGCAATGTCTCCTGCGACTAGGAGAAGGAGGATAGAAAGCGTGAGCAGATGGTTAAGTGATTTGTGAGAGCGTCTCTTATGTTGAATGGTGGGACTGACTGGATCTGTGCAATTTAACAATGTGAAAAGAGCGTGAGTGCTATACATAGGAGAGGAAAGGCGCGAGGGGCTGAGATGGATGGAGCGTATAGAGTTAATGCCAGGGCGGTGGATGTGTGTGAATGCAGTGGCCAGGATATAAATTACACAAATGCATATGGTATATATTTGTTGTACTCCAAATGTACAGGGAGTAGATGTATATAAATATCTTACCTGTCTAACTACCATGTTATAACTGCCAGTACTTTGATACATGTACTTAGATTACATGTGCATAAATGCCCCCTGCATAAATGCCTTCCCCAAGCTATGTCTGAATATATTGGAGGCTAATGCTTAGATTTTTTTTTTTTTGCTCTCTCTCTTCTCTAATCAATCAAACTAAATTGAGACAGCAGGACCCAATAAAATGTTGTGGTCAAATAAACAGATGTCCAGCACTACATGGATCATAAAGCACTTTGAAAAGTTTCTTGACCTCTCAATATAAGGGGACAATCAGAGTAAGTTGAAAAAACTATATACCAGATATAAGCTTGCATAGTTGAAAACACATATATAGCATTCAGGATTAACTGCTTGCTGACAATGAATGGCGTGGAGAAACACAGGTTGATTCAGAGCAGAGATTGAAAGAGCTGGTTACCAGATATAAGCTTGCATAGTTGAAAAAACACATATATAGCATTCAGGATTAACTGCTTGCTGATAATGAATGGAGTGGAGAAACACAGGTTGATTCAGAGCAGAGATTGAAAGAGCTGGTTACCTGTATGAAGAGAATAGAGATGCGTAAGTATTGTACATCTTTGCTAAATGTATCTCAATTATTTGTTTTAGTAGAGCACATAATTTAATCTATAATTATCAAAAGTGCCCAGTTCCCCTTAGGACTGGCAATTTTTCCTTTTTGAGTTTTCTTTTTTCAGCCATACTTTTTTCAATCAGCACACAGTATTGGCACCCTTGAAATTGTTCCAGAAAATGAAGTATTTCTCTCAGAAAATTAGTGTAATTACAATTGTTTTGTTATATACATGTTCATTTCCTATGAGTGTATTTGAACAACACAAAAAAAAACAGAAAATTGGACATAATTTCACACAAAACCCCAAAAATGGGCACGAAAAAAATTAATAACACCTTTTCAAAATTGTGGGTATGCAACTTTGTTTCAAGCATGTGATGCTTGTTCAGGCTCACCTGTGGCAAGTAACAGGTTTCAACAATATGAAAATCACACCTGAAGCCAGATAAAAAGGAGAAAAGTTGACTTAACCTTGGCATTCTGTGTCTGTGTGTACTGCATTAAGCATGGAAAATAGAAAAAAAAGAGAATTGATCTGTCTGAGGACTTGAGAACTAAAAT
Organism: Dendrobates tinctorius; assembly: GCF_039654945.1. Taxonomy (NCBI): domain Eukaryota; kingdom Metazoa; phylum Chordata; class Amphibia; order Anura; family Dendrobatidae; genus Dendrobates; species Dendrobates tinctorius. Next base: position 25,345,060 of record NW_027361730.1, on the reverse strand, counting down.
TGTTGAAAAATATCAACAATCTCAAGGTTACAAGTCCATCTCCGGAGATCTTGATGTTCCTTGGTTTACAGTGTGCAATATTATCAAAAAGTTTACAGCCCATGGCACTGTAGCTAATCTCCCTGGACGTGGACATCAGAAAAGAATTGATGAAATGTTGCAGTGCAGGACAGTCTGGATAGTAGATAAGCAGCCCCAATCAAGTTCCAAAGAAATTCAAGCTATCCTGTAGGCTCAGGGTGCATCAGTGTTAGCGTAAACTATCCATCAACGTTTGAATGAAATGCCATGGCAGGAGACCCAGGAGGAACTAAATGCTGACACACAGACATAAAAAGCTAGACTGCAATTTTCCAAAATGCACATGAGTAAGCCAAAATCCTTCTAGGAAAACATTTTGTGGACAGATGAGACCAATATAGAGCTTTTTGGTAAAGCACATCATTCCACTGTTTAACGAAAGCAGAATGAGGCCTACAAAGAAAAGGGCACAATACCTACAGTTAAATATGGTGTAGGTTCAAAGATGTTTTGGGGTTGTTTTGCTTCTTCTGGTACTGGGGCATAATTAAATCTGAAGATTACCAAAGGATTTTGGGTTGCAATGTAGTGCCTGGGGTCAGAAAGCTGAGTTTGCGTCCTAGATCATGTGTATTTCACCAGGGCAACGACCCCAAACATACTTCAAAAAGTACCCAGAAATGGATGGAAACAAAGAGACTTCTGAAGTGGCCAACAATGAGTATGGATCTAAATCCCATTGAACATCTGTGGAGAGATCGTCAAATTGCTCTTGGGAGAAAGCATCCTTCAAATATGAGAGATCTGGAGCAGTTTGCTAAAGAAGAGTGGTAAAAAAATTCCAGTTTAGAGTTCTAAGAAGCTTGTTGATGGTTAAAGGAAGCAATTGATTGCAGCTATTTATTCCGGAAGGTGTGCAACCAAATACTAAGTTTGAGGTGCCAACAATTTTGTTCTGCACATTTAGTTTTTTGTGAAATTATGTCTAATTTACTTTTTATTCTCTGTTTTTTAATGTTGTTCTAATACACAAAAAAATAAGCATGTGTATACTAAAACGTATGTAATTACAATAATTTTCTGGAACAATTTCAACGTGCAGTACAATTATGGCAATACCAAATTTCAATTTTATTTTTTATTTAACTGATGAAAAACAATTCAGAAGTTTGTGAAAAATAAAAAAAAATAAATAGTTTTGTGTTGCCATTTTCTGAGACCCATAATATTTTTAGTTCTCCATAATGGAGCTGTTTGAAGGTTTCTTTTTTGCGGGGTGAACTGATGTTTTAATTAATACCATTTTTAGGCATATATGAAGTTTTGATCACTTTTCTTCATATGTTTTAGGAAGGTGTGTTGACCGAAAAACAACGTCAGTGTTTTGATTTTGATTTTTTCATTATGACGTTTACTGATTGAGTTGAAACATTTTACATTTTGATGAATCGGAATTTTACCAACACAGCGATACCAAATATGCTTGTTTTTTTAATTTCCTTAAATTTAATGGGGAAAAGTAGGGTGATTTGAATTTGTATATTTTTAAAAACCTTTATATTTTTCGAGTGTATATTTAATTTGTTAGTCCTTTTGGAGTACTTAGAGGACTCATAGTATTGCAGAATACAGTGTAAATCTCAGTCTCATTTGAAGCTCAGCATGTAGTTCAGCTTCAGAGGAGGACCAAGATGGCAACAACGGCTGTCATAGTAATCCAGAAGTAGCATAAGATTGAACACGTACACGGTAATGTAGGTATTACATTGCTGTGTACAGTATTATGATTATTTTTTTGTGGCAGACTTGCAAGCTTTTCTAGGCGGATTCCACGACTGAAGCGCCCGGCCTGCACCCTGCCTAAAAATCGGAAAATGTGCAAAAAAGATATATACAGTATTTAACGTGGTATTTTGATCAAAATGCACAGGCTTGTAACCCACTTCAAGTGTCCTAATTATCTTACTAGTGCCTACTAAATTCAAAAGCCCTAAGTAGTAAGAGTAATTTGGGGTGTCTGTCTTGTGAGGTGTACTTATGGTACAAGGTGGCCCGCCTGATCTAATATTCGCAGTATTGGTAATAGGCTGTTTTCCGAACAATGGTGAACCTCATGTAATGGTATGAATGGTGCCCTATGCAAGCCTTTGTGCATGTGGAATACTAGGGAACCATCCCCCCCCGATGTGTGGTGGGTTTGAAAATGGTTGTTTCATTAGTATTTTGCATCTGTGCTGCCACCCCCTTTTCTCATGGGGACTTGCTGTATCCTTTTGTGCATTTGCATTGAGACATGTTAAGTACGTTTTGCTGCCTTTCCTTTCTTTGATGTTTTTTAAATTTATGCGCTTTTTATAGTAAATTGCTTTTGGATTCAATGATAGCCAGAGATTGGTCTGGAGACTAAGTGAGAAATGCACAGGTGTAGCTAGAGGTTTGGTTCAGGGGAGAACAAATCTTCTGAGTGGGCCTCTAACCTGGTAACCCTGATTACAACTATGGTGGAACACTCTAATAGTGGATGTAGCAAAACCTCAGCAGATGACCGCGCTATTACTAAATTAAAATCTCTATGCATAGATCATCACTGATATTACCGCCATATGGTTACCATTTAGTGGTAGATATCAGTCCAGCTGAAGAACTAAGAGATTACATTACAGTTTTAGGTGGTGACATACAGCTGACATTCTTCCTGGTGGAGTCATTCACTATTTCTGTCTTTTCCATCTGGCCCAGACCCACATAATGACTTCTTAAAGTGAAGACTCGGCTGCAAAGATTACAACAAAGAGACATCTGATTTCTTATATTTCAGGCACTGTCCTCATCTATCTCCAACTTGCACAATCTCCTTATCCTGCTGTTACCCCATTGCTGAGCCGTTGCTGCTGTATGTGTCTCTATTACAGCACCTACTGTGTGGTACTGTGTGCCCTCTAATTTTCCTCCTACTGGAATCCTAGATCACCCTTTCATTGCATGCATAAAGTTGATTTCGACAAAAGTGCCCCACAAACACTGTAAGATACTACCACAGTGAAATCCTTCGCAGTACCCTCCGCACACACAGTATGATGACCCTACTGAATGCCACCCCTCATCTCCCCCAGAAAAGTATGATGACCCCAACACAGTATGATCCCATAACACAGCCCTCCATGCAGTATAATGGGCCTGCATACAGTATAATGGCCCCACACCTCTCCACACTGTATAATGGCCCACACACAGCCTTCCACGCAGTATTATGAACTACACGCAAACCGTTACACTGTATATGTTAGGGACGGCGTAACACACTAAATATAAAATAACGTAAAGTGCGTTCGCCGCCCGGGGTCCACCGTGCAGAAGGTGTTAATACTGTTGCTAGCTAATGGCGGACGTACAATATGGCGGTATTACGCACACGGATTGAAAGTCACCCAGGTGCGCCGAGCGTTCTCTGTTTACTCACAGAGATGCCTTAAGAAAAGCACAAAAAGGCTGAGCCTGTTAGCGTCACAGGTCTCAGAGAAGTGCACGCACTGTATATGGTCACAGGAGCTGGGTCCTAGGCAGAGGGTCTGCGTCCGTCTAGACCTACCGTGTGTGCGGCATCGCAACTGTGGACGCCAAGAGGAGCTGCAGACTGCAGTGCGGCGACAGACACTGCCGCTAGTCAACAATGCCCGGAAGCAGGCGCACTGTCGGACGCTAGCACTGTGGAGGATGCTGTAGTAGCTTGTAGCTTGCCACTGGCTGGCACTGACTCTATAGCTAAGTCCCTATACACACTCGTAATATCAAAGGGAGGGGATCTTAATGAGTCATTCGCAGGTTCATGCATTCATCACCATTCACACAGTAGCAGCTAGAGACTATACTAGCGCATGGCCGAGCGGCCTTGCGAACCTTTTATAGCCAGGACCTTCTGGAAGCTTCCAGATCCCTGAGATGGACCAAACAGATCTGGAGAAGGACCTGGACATGTGGCTCCCGATCTCCAATGGGAGATCGTCTCATGAGCATGCTCAGTGGAGCGACAGAAGGACTTACCCTCTGGAGCGATTTGCTGCTGAGCAGCCTGCATTGCCATTGCTGACCCAAAGGTGGCAGCAATAGCCAGCCCCACAGAGCAGGTCTGGGCAGAGCGTCTGGGAGGCCGGGATTGCTGAGCAATCTCCTCTGTAGTCGAAAGACAATGGGAGACCGCAGAATGTGAGGCTCTGGATTCCTGTTGAATAGCTGCAGGAACCCGATGCCTAACAGTATAATTGCTTGCATACAGTATAAAGGCTCCCACATAGCACTCCAAATATTATAATAGCCCCCACATAGCCTTCCATATAGTTTAATACACTCCCCATAGTCCTCCATAAAATATAGTTATTATAATACACTTCTCATAGTCCCCATAGAGTACAATGCACTCCCTATAGTCCTCCATATAGTGGAATGCACTCACCATAGTCCTCCATACAGTACAATGCACTCCCCATAGTCCTTCATATAGTATAATGCACTCCCCATTGTCCACCATATAGTATAATGCACTTCCCATAGTCTTCCATATAGTATAATGCACTCCCCATAGTTCTCTATATGGTATAATGCACTTGCCATAGTGCTCCATATGTTATAATGCACTCCCCATAGTCCTCCATATAGTATAATGCACTCCCCATAGTCCTCCATATAATATAATGCACTCCCCATAGTCCTCCATATAGTATTATGCACTCCCCATAGTCCTCCATACAGCATAATGTACTCCCCATAGTCCTCCTTACCGTATAATGCACTCCCCATAGTCCTCCATACCATATAATGCACTCCCCATAGTCATCTATACTGTATAATGCATGCCTCATAGTCATACTATCAGTATAATGCACTCTACATAGTCCATATAGTATAATTCACTCCCCATAGTCCATACAGTAGACTGCACTCTCCATAGCCCATACAGTACAATGCACTCCCCATAGTCCTCCATATAGTAGAATGCACTCCCCGTAGTCATCAGTACAGTATTATGGCCCCCACAGTGTTCTCACTGATTTTAAAAATAAATAAATAAAAACAATAATCACCTTTCCTCATCGTTTCCTTGCTGCTCCAGCCTCTGCAGTGAGTTTTCTGAGCGCCGGTCCATCTCACAGCAACGAGCGCTATGTAATGATGTCATCGCACCTGCTGCACTGACGCCGAGGAAGAATGATGGGGGAAGAAGAGTAAGCTGTTGCTCCCTTTTTCATCATTGATTTCAATGATGCCGATACAGTTGAACTTGCTATGATGGGTGGGTGTTGTCCAGGTGCTGGCGCTGGCACCAGGCTTCCCCTGCTCAAATGCCTCATAGCGGCCACGCAGTCTGCCATCACTGGTGGCAGTGCAGGAAGATCGGATCTCCCTGTTCTGTCGCAGAGTATAACTGTGCCCGTGCGCTGCGGACTGAAGTCTCACGAATGGATCCACCCAACTCTAATTATCATCACAGTGTCTGAATATAACCACAGTCCTGTTACTGAACAAAATTCACTAGAGCGAGACCAATAATACCACAAAGAATGACAATATCGCGACAACATGAGCACATACTGCCAGCATTTAGAGTGAGACCGAATAATACCCCCATACTGATTATTAGTAAAAACTAGGTTATTTTAAAGTTTTTTTCTGTGTTTTTTTCAAATATTTTTTTTTCTGTGTGTTTATGTCTCTTTTCACTTACTGGATTAGTAATAGGGGTGTCTGATATACACCTCTCCATTACTAAACCGTGGGATTGATTTCAGCGGACACTGCACAGCTGACAACCCCACAATCCCATTACCCCAATTGACACTGCACCAGGGAATCGGAAAGAGCCGAGGCAATGCGCCAGAACTGGCGCTTCTAATGGATGCGACTGAGTGGAGGTCTTATTAGGTTGGGAAGGGGCCAATATCCATGGCCCTACTCAGCCAAGTAATATCAGCCCCGAGCTGCCTTCTTTGCCTTAGCTGGTTATTAATTAAATATAGGGGGGACACCACATCATTTTTTTTGCGGTCCCTCAAATTTTAATAACCAGCAAAGGGATAGCAGACACCTTGGGGCTAATATTAATAGGCTGAGAAGGCCCATGGATATTGGACCCTTCCAAGCATAATAAGACCAGCTCACAGCTGTCTGCTTTCCCTTGATTATTAAAAAATAGGGGGGAACCACATCATTTTTTAAAAAAAAATAAATTTTAATTTAATAACAAAGTAATAAAATACTACACATTCAAGGCACTGCTTCACTCTTCCACTTGAACTTCTGCCTCTATATTAGAGATGAGCCACCACACTAGTGTTCGAATTCGATTCGTCGAATTGGGGGTGTGTTCGTCGAATGTTCGTCGAACACAGTCGAACACCATTGAAAGCAATGGCAGGCAAACACAAACACATACAAACACATAGAAAACACATAGAAAACACCTTCAAAGTTGTCCAAAAGCTGACAAACTACTCAGAAGACACAACAAACACATGGAAACGTGACAAGTACATATAGTCATGCGAAAAGAAAAGAGGTGGAGGAGTAAAAGGAGGAGGAGACACAGATATAGGCATGTCGTGCCCTTCTTAAATCATTTAAAAAACAGCAAGGGGACTCCAACAAGAGTCTCCATTTTTTCCAAAAATGTGGGCATAGACACCACTTAAGTGGCATCAATTGCCCCAGAGTTGCAAGCTTAAAATGGTGACTTTCATGCAGCACATTCAAAAATCCACAAGCCTTTAGTCTCTCCAGGATGACATGCGGATCCATAACTTGTTCATCTTGATGAACGTTAGTCTGTCTACATTGTCACTGGACAGCCGTGTGCGCTTATCTGTCAGCACACCACCAGCAGCGCTGAAGACACTTTCAGATAGAACGCTGGCTGCGGGGCACAACAAGATCTCCAAGGCGTGAGTGGCGAGCTCAGGCCATTTTTCCAGCTTGGAAGCCCAAAATGAGCAAGGGTCCAGTTCAACAGTCATGGCATCGATGTTGAGTTGGAGATACTCCTGTACCATCCTCTCTAGGCGTTGACTATGTGTCAGACTTCTTGTCTCTTCTGGCCTTGCAAAGGATGGTCTAAAAAATTGGTGAAACAATTCCACAAAATTGCTGTTACCACCAGATACGATGTTACTGTTATGGTTTGAGTGATGACTCGACAGTCCCACGGTTGGCAAGTTAGAACTGTGAGATTCACTATGTGCACCACTGGTGTTTTGTGGAAAAGCAGATCTGATTCTGTAACAGCTTCTGCTGATACTCCTGCTTGCGTGAATCCCTTTCTATGGCAGGAATTATTTAGCCAAATTTACTCTTGTACCGGGGATCTAAGAGTGTGGCAACCCAGTAGTTGGCATTACTTCGAATTTTGACAATCCGAGGGTCATGTTGCAGGTACTTAGCTGAGCATGCAGGGACTGAGCTGGAAGCTAAGACCTCAGGAGGCAGGAAAAAATCACCAGCAGGGATAGAGATAGTCGGCTGTCTTAAATCCAGTCAGAAACTCCAGATCTCCAGCCATCCTCATTATCAGGTGGCAGGCCTCTGTTAATTAGATCAGCTCCATTACCTCCAGTAACCACCAGAGGGAGCCCGGAAAGAGAACTTGCGACCCCTCTGTCAATATAACCAGCTCCACTATCTTCACTAGTAACCAGAGGTAGGCCAGAAAGCGAATTCACAACACCTGCCGCCTTGGTGCTGCCGACCGTCTAGACCTTGGAAATCTTGTTATCCTTTCCACATTTGACTCCTCCTGTACTTCCTCCCCCTCCTCTTGTCCCACCACCTGACTCCGAATACTGTTTAAAGTGTGCTCCAGCATGTATATGATCGGAATAGTCATGCTGATAATGGCATCGTCAGCACTAGACATCTTCGTCGCCATTTCAAAACTGTGCAGAAGGGTGCATAGGTCCTTGATCTGAGACCACTCCAGCAGCGTGATTTGCCCCACCTCTGGATCTCACTGGCCAGGCTATACGTCATAACGTATTGCACCAGGGCTCATCGGTGCTGCCACAGTCGCTGCAACATGTGCAGAGTTGAATTCCATCATGTCGGCACATCGCATTTCAGCCGGTGAACTGGCAGGCCGAACGACTTCTGTAGAGATGCAAGTCGTTGAGCTGCGGGATGCAAATGGCGGAAGTGAGCACACAGCGACCGTGCCCTCTGCAGAAGCCCATCTAGGCTGGGATAGTGGGCTAAAAATTGCTGTACTCAGAAAACAGTTGAATTCCAGCAGTATCCACAGGAAATCCTGATCACTTAAAAAATAACTTTTACTGATTATCATAAAATTATGAACAAATATGATGTTCAATGCAAAAATAGCACTAGCAGCACAACACATATAGCAGCATAATCCTACATGTTTTGACTCTAGGTCTTAATCATGGTATAAAGGTATAGGCATTGTTCACATTTACGTAAATAGTATACTTCCCATTCCAATCAGGTGTTATAATCATGACGAGTGTTTCAGGTTCAAGAAATAAACCAAATAGCTGCATATGGACACAAAATTATTAAAACAAAAACTTCCTTTGGCAAAGGAACTGATAAAAACATATATTACATCCAAGAAAAATCCAAGAATGATATAAATTCACAATAGGAGAAAATAATTTGAAAAATATAAGCGGATTTTTTTCTTCTTCTCCTTTAATATTGTAAGATCAAATCTTGTCTCTGATTTAAACCATTTGGTATTCTTGCTTCCAGAGTAAATATCCAGAAAGAATCTCTGTTTAAAAGTTTGCGTTTATGATCACCATAGGTGTGATAAATAGAGTTGAGCGAAACGGGTCGAAAAAATTCAAAAGTCGCCGACTTTTTGCAAAGTCGGGTTTCATGAAACGAAACCCGACCCTAGGATGAGGTCGGCCACGAGGTTGGCGACTTACGCGCCAAAGTCGCGTTTCAAAAGTTTGTTTTGCGCTCTTTTTCAGCCAATCAGGATCCACGGACACTGTGGGCAACGTGATGACATAGGCACGGGTCACCACCATCTTTCAGAAGGGCATGCAAGTGATTGGCTTGCTTTGGTGGGCGTCACAGGGGGTATAAAAGGGCGTGCACGCCGACCGCCATCTTACTTCTGCCGATCTTAGTATAGGGAGAGGTTGCTGCTGATTCTGTAGGGAGAGCGTTAGGCAGGGAAGAAGACAAAAAAACTGCTTCTGCTGCTAGCGATTTGGCCTGCACAACACACAAGTCACTGTGTGTGCAGTGCAAGGGGAGGCTATATTGTGGTGTATCAGTGGTGTTGGTTGTTGGGCTGCCTTCTAAGGCTTCCTGACACGCTGGCATTGCTGTTTACCCACTGCTCCGCAAACTGCTTTTTTAAAAGCAATCCAATCTCCCTTATCCTCTCGTCACTTTGGTCACAGGCAGCTGTGCCATCGAGCGTGTCACATAGCGCTCAGATATCAGTGGGCCGCACACAATCCACAAGTGTCCAGTGTCCAAAAGTGTACGCAGAGATTCAAAATCTCCATTATCCTCTCGTCACTTTGGTCACAGGCAGCTGTGCCATCGAGCGTGTCACATAGCGCTCAGATATCAGTGGGCCGCACACAATCCACAAGTGTCCAGTGTCCAAAAGTGTACGCAGAGATTCAAAATCTCCATTATCCTCTCGTCACTTTGGTCACAGGCAGCTGTGCCATCGAGCGTGTCACATAGCGCTCAGATATCAGTGGGCCGCACACAATCCACAAGTGTCCAGTGTCCAAAAGTGTACGCAGAGATTCAAAATCTCCATTATCCTCTCGTCACTTTGGTCACAGGCAGCTGTGCCATCGAGCGTGTCACATAGCGCTCAGATATCAGTGGGCCGCACACAATCCACAAGTGTCCAGTGTCCAAAAGTGTACGCAGAGATTCAAAATCTCCATTATCCTCTCGTCACTTTGGTCACAGGCAGCTGTGCCATCGAGCGTGTCACATAGCGCTCAGATATCAGTGGGCCGCACACAATCCACAAGTGTCCACTGTCCACAAGTGTACGCAGAGATTCAAAATCTCCATTATCCTCTCGTCACTTTGGTCACAGGCAGCTGTGCCATCGAGCGTGTCACATAGCGCTCAGATATCAGTGGGCCGCACACAATCCACAAGTGTCCACTGTCCACAAGTGTACGCAGAGATTCAAAATCTCCATTATCCTCTCGTCACTTTGGTCACAGGCAGCTGTGCCATCGAGCGTGTCACATAGCGCTCAGATATCAGTGGGCCGCACACAATCCACAAGTGTCCAGTGTCCAAAAGTGTACGCAGAGATTCAAAATCTCCATTATCCTCTCGTCACTTTGGTCACAGGCAGCTGTGCCATCGAGCGTGTCACATAGCGCTCAGATATCAGTGGGCCGCACACAATCCACAAGTGTCCACTGTCCACAAGTGTACGCAGAGATTCAAAATCTCCATTATCCTCTCGTCACTTTGGTCACAGGCAGCTGTGCCATCGAGCGTGTCACATAGCGCTCAGATATCAGTGGGCCGCACACAATCCACAAGTGTCCAGTGTCCAAAAGTGTACGCAGAGATTCAAAATCTCCATTATCCTCTCGTCACTTTGGTCACAGGCAGCTGTGCCATCGAGCGTGTCACATAGCGCTCAGATATCAGTGGGCCGCACACAATCCACAAGTGTCCAGTGTCCAAAAGTGTACGCAGAGATTCAAAATCTCCATTATCCTCTTTCACTTTGGTCACAGGCAGCTGTGCCATCGAGCGTGTCACATAGCGCTCAGATATCAGTGGGCCACACACAATCCACAAGTGTCCAGTGTCCAAAAGTGTACGCAGAGATTCAAAATCTCCATTATCCTCTCGTCACTTTGGTCACAGGCAGCTGTGCCATCGAGCGTGTCACATAGCGCTCAGATATCAGTGGGCCGCACACAATCAACAAGTGTCCACTGTCCACAAGTGTACGCAGAGATTCAAAATCTCCATTATCCTCTCGTCACTTTGGTCACAGGCAGCTGTGCCATCGAGCGTGTCACATAGCGCTCAGATATCAGTGGGCCGCACACAATCCACAAGTGTCCACTGTCCACAAGTGTACGCAGAGATTCAAAATCTCCATTATCCTCTCGTCACTTTGGTCACAGGCAGCTGTGCCATCGAGCTTGTCACATAGCGCTCAGATATCAGTGGGCCGCACACAATCCACAAGTGTCCACTGTCCACAAGTGTACGCAGAGATTCAAAATCTCCATTATCCTCTCGTCACTTTGGTCACAGGCAGCTGTGCCATCGAGCGTGTCACATAGCGCTCAGATATCAGTGGGCCGCACACAATCCACAAGTGTCCAGTGTCCAAAAGTGTACGCAGAGATTCAAAATCTCCATTATCCTCTCGTCACTTTGGTCACAGGCAGCTGTGCCATCGAGCGTGTCACATAGCGCTCAGATATCAGTGGGCCGCACACAATCCACAAGTGTCCACTGTCCACAAGTGTACGCAGAGATTCAAAATCTCCATTATCCTCTCGTCACTTTGGTCACAGGCAGCTGTGCCATCGAGCGTGTCACATAGCGCTCAGATATCAGTGGGCCGCACACAATCCACAAGTGTCCAGTGTCCAAAAGTGTACGCAGAGATTCAAAATCTCCATTATCCTCTCGTCACTTTGGTCACAGGCAGCTGTGCCATCGAGCGTGTCACATAGCGCTCAGATATCAGTGGGCCGCACACAATCCACAAGTGTCCAGTGTCCAAAAGTGTACGCAGAGATTCAAAATCTCCATTATCCTCTCGTCACTTTGGTCACAGGCAGCTGTGCCATCGAGCGTGTCACATAGCGCTCAGATATCAGTGGGCCGCACACAATCCACAAGTGTCCAGTGTCCAAAAGTGTACGCAGAGATTCAAAATCTCCATTATCCTCTCGTCACTTTGGTCACAGGCAGCTGTGCCATCGAGCGTGTCACATAGCGCTCAGATATCAGTGGGCCGCACACAATCCACAAGTGTCCACTGTCCACAAGTGTACGCAGAGATTCAAAATCTCCATTATCCTCTCGTCACTTTGGTCACAGGCAGCTGTGCCATCGAGCGTGTCACATAGCGCTCAGATATCAGTGGGCCGCACACAATCCACAAGTGTCCAGTGTCCAAAAGTGTACGCAGAGATTCAAAATCTCCATTATCCTCTCGTCACTTTGGTCACAGGCAGCTGTGCCATCGAGCGTGTCACATAGCGCTCAGATATCAGTGGGCCGCACACAATCCACAAGTGTCCAGTGTCCAAAAGTGTACGCAGAGATTCAAAATCTCCATTATCCTCTCGTCACTTTGGTCACAGGCAGCTGTGCCATCGAGCGTGTCACATAGCGCTCAGATATCAGTGGGCTGCACACAATCCACAAGTGTCCACTGTCCACAAGTGTACGCAGAGATTCAAAATCTCCATTATCCTCTCGTCACTTTGGTCACAGGCAGCTGTGCCATCGAGCGTGTCACATAGCGCTCAGATATCAGTGGGCCGCACACAATCCACAAGTGTCCACTGTCCACAAGTGTACGCAGAGATTCAAAATCTCCATTATCCTCTCGTCACTTTGGTCACAGGCAGCTGTGCCATCGAGCGTGTCACATAGCGCTCAGATATCAGTGGGCCGCACACAATCCACAAGTGTCCAGTGTCCAAAAGTGTACGCAGAGATTCAAAATCTCCATTATCCTCTCGTCACTTTGGTCACAGGCAGCTGTGCCATCGAGCGTGTCACATAGCGCTCAGATATCAGTGGGCCGCACACAATCCACAAGTGTCCACTGTCCACAAGTGTACGCAGAGATTCAAAATCTCCATTATCCTCTCGTCACTTTGGTCACAGGCAGCTGTGCCATCGAGCGTGTCACATAGCGCTCAGATATCAGTGGGCCGCACACAATCCACAAGTGTCCAGTGTCCAAAAGTGTACGCAGAGATTCAAAATCTCCATTATCCTCTCGTCACTTTGGTCACAGGCAGCTGTGCCATCGAGCGTGTCACATAGCGCTCAGATATCAGTGGGCCGCACACAATCCACAAGTGTCCACTGTCCACAAGTGTACGCAGAGATTCAAAATCTCCATTATCCTCTCGTCACTTTGGTCACAGGCAGCTGTGCCATCGAGCGTGTCACATAGCGCTCAGATATCAGTGGGCCGCACACAATCCACAAGTGTCCACTGTCCACAAGTGTACGCAGAGATTCAAAATCTCCATTATCCTCTCGTCACTTTGGTCACAGGCAGCTGTGCCATCGAGCGTGTCACATAGCGCTCAGATATCAGTGGGCCGCACACAATCCACAAGTGTCCACTGTCCACAAGTGTACGCAGAGATTCAAAATCTCCATTATCCTCTCGTCACTTTGGTCACAGGCAGCTGTGCCATCGAGCGTGTCACATAGCGCTCAGATATCAGTGGGCCGCACACAATCCACAAGTGTCCAGTGTCCAAAAGTGTACGCAGAGATTCAAAATCTCCATTATCCTCTCGTCACTTTGGTCACAGGCAGCTGTGCCATCGAGCGTGTCACATAGCGCTCAGATATCAGTGGGCCGCACACAATCCACAAGTGTCCACTGTCCACAAGTGTACGCAGAGATTCAAAATCTCCATTATCCTCTCGTCACTTTGGTCACAGGCAGCTGTGCCATCGAGCGTGTCACATAGCGCTCAGATATCAGTGGGCCGCACACAATCCACAAGTGTCCAGTGTCCAAAAGTGTACGCAGAGATTCAAAATCTCCATTATCCTCTCGTCACTTTGGTCACAGGCAGCTGTGCCATCGAGCGTGTCACATAGCGCTCAGATATCAGTGGGCCGCACACAATCCACAAGTGTCCAGTGTCCAAAAGTGTACGCAGAGATTCAAAATCTCCATTATCCTCTCGTCACTTTGGTCACAGGCAGCTGTGCCATCGAGCGTGTCACATAGCGCTCAGATATCAGTGGGCCGCACACAATCCACAAGTGTCCAGTGTCCAAAAGTGTACGCAGAGATTCAAAATCTCCATTATCCTCTCGTCACTTTGGTCACAGGCAGCTGTGCCATCGAGCGTGTCACATAGCGCTCAGATATCAGTGGGCCGCACACAATCCACAAGTGTCCACTGTCCACAAGTGTACGCAGAGATTCAAAATCTCCATTATCCTCTCGTCACTTTGGTCACAGGCAGCTGTGCCATCGAGCGTGTCACATAGCGCTCAGATATCAGTGGGCCGCACACAATCCACAAGTGTCCAGTGTCCAAAAGTGTACGCAGAGATTCAAAATCTCCATTATCCTCTCGTCACTTTGGTCACAGGCAGCTGTGCCATCGAGCGTGTCACATAGCGCTCAGATATCAGTGGGCCGCACACAATCCACAAGTGTCCAGTGTCCAAAAGTGTACGCAGAGATTCAAAATCTCCATTATCCTCTCGTCACTTTGGTCACAGGCAGCTGTGCCATCGAGCGTGTCACATAGCGCTCAGATATCAGTGGGCTGCACACAATCCACAAGTGTCCACTGTCCACAAGTGTACGCAGAGATTCAAAATCTCCATTATCCTCTCGTCACTTTGGTCACAGGCAGCTGTGCCATCGAGCGTGTCACATAGCGCTCAGATATCAGTGGGCCGCACACAATCCACAAGTGTCCACTGTCCACAAGTGTACGCAGAGATTCAAAATCTCCATTATCCTCTCGTCACTTTGGTCACAGGCAGCTGTGCCATCGAGCGTGTCACATAGCGCTCAGATATCAGTGGGCCGCACACAATCCACAAGTGTCCAGTGTCCAAAAGTGTACGCAGAGATTCAAAATCTCCATTATCCTCTCGTCACTTTGGTCACAGGCAGCTGTGCCATCGAGCGTGTCACATAGCGCTCAGATATCAGTGGGCCGCACACAATCCACAAGTGTCCACTGTCCACAAGTGTACGCAGAGATTCAAAATCTCCATTATCCTCTCGTCACTTTGGTCACAGGCAGCTGTGCCATCGAGCGTGTCACATAGCGCTCAGATATCAGTGGGCCGCACACAATCCACAAGTGTCCAGTGTCCAAAAGTGTACGCAGAGATTCAAAATCTCCATTATCCTCTCGTCACTTTGGTCACAGGCAGCTGTGCCATCGAGCGTGTCACATAGCGCTCAGATATCAGTGGGCCGCACACAATCCACAAGTGTCCACTGTCCACAAGTGTACGCAGAGATTCAAAATCTCCATTATCCTCTCGTCACTTTGGTCACAGGCAGCTGTGCCATCGAGCGTGTCACATAGCGCTCAGATATCAGTGGGCCGCACACAATCCACAAGTGTCCACTGTCCACAAGTGTACGCAGAGATTCAAAATCTCCATTATCCTCTCGTCACTTTGGTCACAGGCAGCTGTGCCATCGAGCGTGTCACATAGCGCTCAGATATCAGTGGGCCGCACACAATCCACAAGTGTCCACTGTCCACAAGTGTACGCAGAGATTCAAAATCTCCATTATCCTCTCGTCACTTTGGTCACAGGCAGCTGTGCCATCGAGCGTGTCACATAGCGCTCAGATATCAGTGGGCCGCACACAATCCACAAGTGTCCACTGTCCACAAGTGTGTGCAGAAATTCTAAAACTCCCCTGTCCTATAGACACCTTGTACCTTGTTTTACATTACTATATAGTTTGTTGGATTTTGTCTACATTTCTACCAAAAATGAGGAAGGCTGGTGGAAGAGGCCGTGGAATTGGGCGGGGGTTGGCAGCTGGTAATGATGGTGTTGGTGGTGGATCTGATGGTAGTGGCAAGAGCAAAATAGGACCAAATGCAGGAGGTGCTGACCCTGCGTCATCGTCTGTCTACATAAGGCCTCGAACGCTTAGTTTTCTAGGAGTTGGCAAACCGCTTTTAAAGGCAGAGCATCAGGAAAAAGTTTTGTCTTACATTGCTGACTCAGCCTCCAGCTCTATCGCCTCCTCTTCTTCAGTTGTAAAAAGTAAAAGCACTGAGTCGTCATTGGAGGCTCATGTTCATGAACCACACCTTTCCTTGTGTCCTTCACCCCAACCAAGATTGAAGGATGACGCAGGCCATACTACTGATTACTCCATGGAGCTGTTTTCACATACCATGCCTGGAATATCAAGTCAACTGGTGAATTACCCAGGCCAAGATGAATCTGACATGGAGTGCACTGATGCACAGCCGCTGATGGATGATTCTGCTGGTACATTCACTCAGAGCACTACATTGTCCTCGCAGTGTACAGAGCCAGATTTTGACCCTGATGAGACTCAGGTGCCCCTTCCCGCACACTATACCACCATACACGGTGACACAGAGAAAGGTGCACATGACATAGAAGAGGAGGTGATGGATGACCCAGTTGTTGACCCAGATTGGCATCCATTGGGGGAAGAGGGTGCTGCTTCCAATAGCTCAGATGAGGAGCATCCACAGCAGACATCGACATCGCAACAGCTGTTATCTGGCAGGCCCGGAGCACTCCAAAGACAGGTTCCAAACATCAAAAGAGTTGCTGGACAGCTTGTCCAGAGGGTCAAAAGATCACAGCGTGCTAGGCCGCAAAATGTCTGCCAAAGTAGGAAGAGTGCAGTGTGGCAGTTTTTTGAACAAAATCCTCATGATCAGGCCAAGGTTATCTGTAAGAAGTGCGCAAAGACCTTTAGCCGAGGGAAAAATCTGAAAAATTTGAATACCAGTTGCATGCTTAGACATTTAACCAGCATGCACTTGCAAGCGTGGACACAACACCAAACCTCAAGTGCCACATGTGCAACTGATCACAACGAAGGTAGTCAGCAACACTACATTGTTTCCCCCACTGTAAGCACACCGGTTAGCACAGCAGCAAATGTTGAGGTGTCGTTGCAAGGCCACAGCAGTCAGGGAATCCCACTGTTATATCAACGAAAGACTGATTCTAGGCCATCAGAAAGAACACCAACTCCATCACCATCATCAACCCTCTCTCAGTCCGCCCTGTCCACCGCTACTTCCACCATATGCAGCTCTCAAGTCCAGATCACCCTCCCAGACACTATGAGTAGGTCAAGAAAGTACTCAGTCTCTCATCCGCGTACACTGGGTTTGAACGCCCACATTGCCAAACTAATCTCGTTTGAGATGATGCCCTTTCGGTTGGTGGAAAGCACAGCTTTCCGCGAACTCATGGCCTATGCAGTACCACTCTATGACCTACCCAGTCGCCACTTCTTCTCTCGCAAAGCCATCCCAGCCCTCCACCATCATGTGAAAGACCGCATTGTCCATGCACTCAAGCAGTCAGTGAGCGGAAAGGTGCACCTCACAACTGATGCATGGTCCAGTCGGCATGGCCAGGGCCGTTACGTGTCCATCACTGCGCACTGGGTTAATGTGGTGGATGCAGGGTCCACAGAGGACAGCGGTGGTGGGACAGTGCTGCCTAGCCCACGGTCTAGGAAACAGTTGGCTGTAGGCGTTCGACCCTCCTCCTCCTCCTCCTCCAGAAGCGACAGCTCGTCCACAGAGCGCAGTCGTACGAGCACTCCATCTGCAGCTGCCACTGTTGCACACGATGTGTCCCCCTATCGAGCAGCTAGTGGAAAGCGTCAGCAGGCTGTGTTGCAGATGATGTGTTTGGGCGACAGACACACCGCCGAGGTGCTGGCCGAGTACTTGAAGCGACAAACTGAGTCATGGCTGGGCAGTGTACATCTTGAGGCAGGCAAGGTAGTTAGTGATAACGGCCGTAATTTTGTGGCAGCCATAGCCCTTTCAAAACTCAGCCACATACCTTGCTTGGCTCACACCTTGAACCTGGTGGTGCAGTGCTTCCTCAAAAATTATCCGGAGTTAACAGCCCTGCTCCAGAAGGTGCGAAGACTGTGCGCGCACATCCGCCGGTCGCCTGTACACTCCGTTCGTATGCAGAAGCTGCAGCGATTGCTCCACCTTCCCAACCACCGCCTCATTATCGACATTGCAACAAGGTGGAACTCCACCCTGCACATGGTGGAGCGGCTGTGCGAGCAGAGGCAGGCCATAATGCATTTGTGGGAGGATACACGGCCAGGCACTTTGAGAGCAGACATGGAGTTGACAGGTGTGCAGTGGTCGTAGCTGAAAGACCTTTGTAAAGTCCTTCAGTGTTTTGAGGAATGCACACGGCTGGTAAGCGCAGACGACGCCATCCTAAGCATGAGCATCCCACTTATGCGTCTGCTCATGCAAACTTTGACGCACCTTAAGGAGCAGGCGTCTGCAGCCAATGTTGATGAGGAGGAAGAGGAGGAGGGAATCCTTGATGACATTCAGCCATTGTCTGCTCAGGGACCTCTCCTGGACGAGGTGGAGGAAGAAGAGGAGGAGGAGGATGATGGGGATGATTACTTAGGGGAGGAGGATGCATCTCGTGGGGCAAGTGAAAATGTTGGCGTGGCAAGGTCTGGTACAGGGTTTGTGCGTGACTGGAGGGATGTGGATTTGCCAGAAAGTGCTCCTCCACCCAGCACTCGCAGTGCATCATTGACACCGGGAACATTGGCCCACATGTCAGATTATGCCTTGCGGATCCTAAAAAGGGACCCCCGCATTGCCAAAATGATGAACGATGACGACTACTGGTTGGCCAGCATCCTGGATCCACGCTATAAAGGCAAATTACAAAACATCATGCCACAGGAGAACCTTGACCTAATATTGGCTAATAAACAAGCAACTCTGGTAAATCGGTTGCTTGAGGCATTCCCAGCACACAGCAGCGGTGATGGTTCTCACACGAGCCGTACGGGCCGGGGGCAGCTTGGCAGAGGTGTTCATGGTGCACACAGCAGAAGTGGCGTTGGAGACAGGGGTTTCATGACAATGTTGTGGACTGATTTTTCAAATACCGCTCACACAACTGGTAATACTGCATCGATGGAAAGTGACAGGCGACAGCAGTTGTCAACTATGGTTACAAACTACTTTTCCTCCCATATCGATGTTCTCCCACACAGGTCATTCCCCTTTGACTATTGGGCCGCTAAACTGGACACCTGGCCTGAATTGGCCCAATATGCCTTACAGGAGCTCGCTTGCCCAGCTGCAAGTGTGCTATCGGAAAGAGTCTTCAGTGCAGCTGGATCAATCCTCACAGAAAAAAGGACCCGTCTGTCTACCCAAAATGTGGATGATCTAACCTTCATTAAAATGAACCACGCATGGGTTTCCAAGGATTTTGTCCCACCTTCCCCTGATGACACATAGAGTGACAGAAAAATGGCTTGCTTTGGTCCACCTCTTCCTGGTACTTCACCTACTTCGCCTTTTGCATCAGTTGAATGTCCAACATCAACATATGCCACTTTCTAAAACTCCCTAACTGTGCTGCCTCCCCCCCCATGGCCGGGGTCACCACCTAGCGCACGACACCGTGCGAGTGCCGTTGCCCTGGACAGGTGGGTAGGCCGACTCTTGGGCGCGGGCACTGGCACAGGGTCCCTCATAGTGCAATCAAGTGTCTCTGACGGTGGTGGTGCACACCCGCCGTCAGACACACCGCTGTACTATGAGGGGCCCAGTGCCAGTACCGACGCCCACGAGTGTGCCCCCCTTGCTTGGCCAGGGCCCCAGCATTTGCAATCTTTACCTCTCCCTGCTCCTCCGCTGTGTAATCTGGGCCGTCAAATCCATACTGTGCCTGACACCGTCTGAGCCTGCCTCCTGATGTATAGACATATATTTTGAATGTGTACGCTATCCATACATGTTATCCGGGGATACGGTACCCCTTCTAACCTTTGTGCAATGACGTGCAATCCATACTGGGCATAACACCGTCTGAGCCTGCCTCATGCTGTATAGACATATATTTTGAATGTGTACGCTATCCATACATGTTATCCGGGGATACGGTACCCTTTCTAACCTTTGTGCAATGACGTGCAATCCATACTGGGCCTAACACCGTCTGAGCCTGCCTCATGCTGTATAGACATATATTTTGAATGTGTACGCTATCCATACATGTTATCCGGGGATACGGTACCCCTTCTAACCTTTGTGCAATGACATGCAATCCATACTGGGCCTAACACCGTCTGAGCCTGCCTCATGCTGTATAGACATATATTTTGAATGTGTACGCTATCCATACATGTTATCCAGGGATACGGTACCCTTTCTAACCTTTGTGCAATGACGTGCAATCCATACTGGGCCTAACACCGTCTGAGCCTGCCTCATGCTGTATAGACATATATTTTGAATGTGTACGCTATCCATACATGTTATCCAGGGATACGGTACCCTTTCTAACCTTTGTGCAATGACGTGCAATCCATACTGGGCCTAACACCGTCTGAGCCTGCCTCATGCTGTATAGACATATATTTTGAATGTGTACGCTATCCATACATGTTATCCAGGGATACGGTACCCTTTCTAACCTTTGTGCAATGACATGCAATCCATACTGGGCCTAACACCGTCTGAGCCTGCCTCATGCTGTATAGACATATATTTTGAATGTGTACGCTATCCATACATGTTATCCGGGGATACGGTACCCTTTCTAACCTTTGTGCAATGACGTGCAATCCATACTGGGCCTAACACCGTCTGAGCCTGCCTCATGCTGTATAGACATATATTTTGAATGTGTACGCTATCCATACATGTTATCCGGGGATACGGTACCCCTTCTAACCTTTGTGCAATGACGTGCAATCCATACTGGGCCTAACACCGTCTGAGCCTGCCTCATGCTGTATAGACATATATTTTGAATGTGTACGCTATCCATACATGTTATCCGGGGATACGGTACCCCTTCTAACCTTTCTGCAATGACGTGCAATCCATACTGGGCCTAACACCGTCTGAGCCTGCCTCATGCTGTATAGACATATATTTTGAATGTGTACGCTATCCATACATGCTATCCGGGGATACGGTACCCCTTCTAACCTTTGTGCAATGACGTGCAATCCATACTGGGCCTAACACCGTCTGAGCCTGCCTCATGCTGTATAGACATATATTTTGAATGTGTACGCTATCCATACATGTTATCCAGGGATACGGTACCCTTTCTAACCTTTGTGCAATGACGTGCAATCCATACTGGGCCTAACACCGTCTGAGCCTGCCTCATGCTGTATAGACATATATTTTGAATGTGTACGCTATCCATACATGTTATCCGGGGATACGGTACTCCTTCTAACCTTTGTGCAATGACGTGCAATCCATACTGGGCCTAACACCGTCTGAGCCTGCCTCATGCTGTATAGACATATATTTTGAATGTGTACGCTATCCATACATGTTATCCGGGGATACGGTACCCTTTCTAACCTTTGTGCAATGACGTGCAATCCATACTGGGCCTAACACCGTCTGAGCCTGCCTCATGCTGTATAGACATATATTTTGAATGTGTACGCTATCCATACATGTTATCCAGGGATACGGTACCCTTTCTAACCTTTGTGCAATGACGTGCAATCCATACTGGGCCTAACACCGTCTGAGCCTGCCTCATGCTGTATAGACATATATTTTGAATGTGTACGCTATCCATACATGTTATCCGGGGATACGGTACCCCTTCTAACCTTTGTGCAATGACGTGCAATCCATACTGGGCCTAACACCGTCTGAGCCTGCCTCATGCTGTATAGACATATATTTTGAATGTGTACGCTATCCATACATGTTATCCGGGGATACGGTACCCCTTCTAACCTTTGTGCAATGACGTGCAATCCATACTGGGCCTAACACCTTCTGAGCCTGCCTCATGCTGTATAGACATATATTTTGAATGTGTACGCTATCCATACATGTTATCCGGGGATACGGTACCCCTTCTAACCTTTGTGCAATGACGTGCAATCCATACTGGGCCTAACACCATCTGAGCCTGCCTCATGCTGTATAGACATATATTTTGAATGTGTACGCTATCCATACATGTTATCCAGGGATACGGTACCCTTTCTAACCTTTGTGCAATGACATGCAATCCATACTGGGCCTAACACCGTCTGAGCCTGCCTCATGCTGTATAGACATATATTTTGAATGTGTACGCTATCCATACATGTTATCCGGGGATACGGTACCCCTTCTAACCTTTGTGCAATGACGTGCAATCCATACTGGGCCTAACACCGTCTGAGCCTGCCTCATGCTGTATAGACATATATTTTGAATGTGTACGCTATCCATACATGTTATCCGGGGATACGGTACCCTTTCTAACCTTTGTGCAATGACGTGCAATCCATACTGGGCCTAACACCGTCTGAGCCTGCCTCATGCTGTATAGACATATATTTTGAATGTGTACGCTATCCATACATGTTATCCGGGGATACGCTACCCCTTCTAACCTTTGTGCAATGACGTGCAATCCATACTGGGCCTAACACCGTCTGAGCCTGCCTCATGCTGTATAGACATATATTTTGAATGTGTACGCTATCCATACATGTTATCCGGGGATACGGTACCCCTTCTAACCTTTGTGCAATGACGTGCAATCCATACTGGGCCTAACACCGTCTGAGCCTGCCTCATGCTGTATAGACATATATTTTGAATGTGTACGCTATCCATACATGTTATCCGGGGATACGGTACCCCTTCTAACCTTTGTGCAATGACGTGCAATCCATACTGGGCCTAACACCGTCTGAGCCTGCCTCATGCTGTATAGACATATATTTTGAATGTGTACGCTATCCATACATGTTATCCGGGGATACGGTACCCCTTCTAACCTTTGTGCAATGACGTGCAATCCATACTGGGCCTAACACCGTCTGAGCCTGCCTCATGCTGTATAGACATATATTTTGAATGTGTACGCTATCCATACATGTTATCCAGGGATACGGTACCCTTTCTAACCTTTGTGCAATGACGTGCAATCCATACTGGGCCTAACACCGTCTGAGCCTGCCTCATGCTGTATAGACATATATTTTGAATGTGTACGCTATCCATACATGTTATCCGGGGATACGGTACCCTTTCTAACCTTTGTGCAATGACGTGCAATCCATACTGGGCCTAACACCGTCTGAGCCTGCCTCATGCTGTATAGACATATATTTTGAATGTGTACGCTATCCATACATGTTATCCGGGGATACGGTACCCTTTCTAACCTTTGTGCAATGACGTGCAATCCATACTGGGCCTAACACCGTCTGAGCCTGCCTCATGCTGTATAGACATATATTTTGAATGTGTACGCTATCCATACATGTTATCCGGGGATACGGTACCCCTTCTAACCTTTGTGCAATGACGTGCAATCCATATTGGGCCTAACACCGTCTGAGCCTGCCTCATGCTGTATAGACATATATTTTGAATGTGTACGCTATCCATACATGTTATCCAGGGATACGGTACCCTTTCTAACCTTTGTGCAATCACGTGCAATCCATACTGGGCGTGAGAACGGCTGGCGAGCTGTTAAGCAAGCTACAGCACCTGTCCAGACAAGTACAGGGATTCCCTAGCGAGGAGACTTATTTGATTGTTTTCTATGTTGGGACAGCAATTTTTGGGGAGCACTATACTCTGGAGAATGATAGATGGGGCCCACCATACACTGGAACATTCCAAAGGTGGACATCAGACACTGGAGCAGCATTTACAGGGCCCATTATACACTAGAGCATTAGAAATGGGGCCCATTATGTTTGGAGCATTATTTGGGCCCATAAGACAGTGGAGCTTCATCCATGGGGACCAACATATACTGTAGCATTATGTGGAGCTCATCATATACTGTTTCAAACATTATATGGGACCAATGATTTTGTATGGAGAAATAGATGGGCCTCGTCATGAGATGTAAAAAGTGAGGTATTTTTCATTGTACTATACCGCTATTTCTCTGCCGTATCGGAGCATGATGAGTTGTGGTATGTGTTAAAGGGGCGCTCTTTCGCCCAGGGCACATGAAAACCTGCAGCCAGCCCTCCCCCCCCACAAATTTAGCCAAATAACCCCCATTTTTCAGTGCGTAACTTGTATTATGAAGTTAATTAAGGTTGACAAGCTTAAGTAAGAAGAATTGATGCTTTTGGCATTCAAATGGGCACTGTAGGTGTGTTTCCTGTCCTCCTCTCACTGCCGACTTTTATTCCCCATTGACTTACATTGGGTTTCGTGTTTCGGGACGACCCCGACTTTTCCCTATAACACTGGTCAACAGCATTTTTGGTGCCAAAGATATTTCATCGAATTTAGGGTATTTTTGGGGTGCTGATTCTGAATATGTCATCAGTTTTGCCAGATTGGCTCAAGTTTTTGAGATTTTTGGTATCTTATTTATAGCACTTGTTGGTAAATGCGACGCATCATCTCATTAATTTCTTTGGATTAGTACTTGAACTGAGCAGTTCTCAATATAGTTTTGTGTTAATTAGTGTTCTAAAAGTTTGTTCATAGCTTGATTTTTGCACTAACTTTATGTTGTTGTCTGTTTTCCAGTGAAAAGCATGAACTCATCATGAAGAAGTTGTCTTAACGATCCAGACTCATTCTGTTACATTTGTGGTGAATACACACTGCCAAAACATAGAAGAAACATAACAGACTTCGTAAAAAAAGTGTATTTTGCCTATTTTGGGGTTATGCTTGGGGACCAAGACAAGTTTTGGGCACCACACATAGTGTGCAAAGCATGTATCGAATTATTACGAAAATGGAGCAAAGGACAAAGAAAAAGCTTCAAATTTGGTGTTCCAATGGTGTGGAGAGAGCCAAAAAATCATCATGATGACTGTTATTTATGGTAAACACAGGTACAGGCACATCTTCACAATGAGGGACAGGCCTTCTTGCAGATTCCATGTTACTCCCATTTTCGTTTCTTATGCTTATTGAATCCTTGCACTTGCACTGCACAGAAATAACAGTCATCATGATGATTTTTTGGCTCTCTCCACACCATTGGAACACCAAATTTGAAGCTTTTTCTTTGTCCTTTGCTCCATTTTCGTAATAATTCGATACATGCTTTGCACACTATGTGTGGTGCCCAAAACTTGTCTTGGTCCCCAAGCATAACCCCAAAATAGGCAAAATACACTTTTTTTACGAAGTCTGTTATGTTTCTTCTATGTTTTGGCAGTGTATATTCACCACAAATGTAACAGAATGAGTCTGGATCGTTAAGACAACTTCTTCATGATGAGTTCATGCTTTTCACTGGAAAACAGACAACAACATAAAGTTAGTGCAAAAATCAAGCTATGAACAAACTTTTAGAACACTAATTAACACAAAACTATATTGAGAACTGCTCAGTTCAAGTACTAATCCAAAGAAATTAATGAGATGATGCGTCGCATTTACCAACAAGTGCTATAAATAAGATACCAAAAATCTCAAAAACTTGAGCCAATCTGGCAAAACTGATGACATATTCAGAATCAGCACCCCAAAAATACCCCAAATTCATTAAAATATTTTGGACACCAGAAAAAAAAATTTTTTTCGTTGACCTGTGTAATCGGACGATCTTGCTCGACCCGACTTTTGGAAAAGTCGGGTTTCACGAAACGACCCTAAAAAAGCAAAAGTCGCTCAACTCTAGTGATAAACTTTCTCAATAGCACAAAATTTTAATCCGCTTACATCTCCCTTGTGAATTCTGCCAAATGTTTAGAAACCGCTGATGAGGAAAATGCTTGGGAATTGGCAGCATCTGATATATGCTGTCGGATCCTAGTTTTTAGCGCACAAGTGGTGCAGCCAACATACTGCAATTTACACAAAACACATTCTACAAGATAAATCACATAATTATCATTACAATTAATGAAATCACGAATGTGGTGTATATTAGAATTGTGTGCAGATTGAAATTTATCAGTCTTATTAACATGGTGACACGCAATACATCGTTTTGCCCCGCATCCAAAAAAACCCTGTATATTTAACCATGTTTTTTTCCCCTTAATTGTGATGTGTGCTCTCCAAAAAGACTGGGTGATAATAGGGACCCCAAAGACACACATCCTCCTGGAAGAAGCTACTAGCAAAACGCGCGTCGGGGCCCTCTCCCTGCTGGTCTACACGGTAAATATGCCTTTCTATTGATGGTCAGATCAGATTTATGTGCAGCATTATGGTCATATAGCTACTTAATAGCATACTGGGTACTTGCACCTCTACATTAACCATAGCCTGCTTTCTTATCCTTGCACTATTGCACTTTATACCCTGCTGACTTTCATTGCTAACTGCTTGTGCACTATTGCACCTTATATTCTGTTGATTATCATTCACTTAGAATATTTTTTTGGTAGGTTTGCAGTCACTTGGTTGTTACTGTTATACCACACATGATCTACTTGGTTCCCACTTGGAGTTAATTTATATCATGCATTTTATCATGTGTTGGAATCCTCTTGTGATGTGGTGATTTTATACTTTCTACCTAAGCATATGTAACTGCATATAAATATAAAATCCTTTTTGTGTAGACCTTTTGGAGCTCATTCTGTTCATTTTCAGTCCCTATATGTAAATGTAATTTTACTATATCTTTTTACTATGTAGTCAATAAAGATTTGTTTTATTTATATTTTGGTTTCACACTTCCGTTTTTTTTGGAGTCTGCCATCTAGTGGAGCCTGCATCTACCTGCATTGCAGCAGTGACATTATGGTAAATATAAGTCATCAGCGATCTCACATTTATAGTCTCTCTTGATTGGCTGTGCTATAGTGTACGATGTCTGGTAAGCATTATGGGGAAGCCCACTGGGACACGCCCAAGGTCATGTAATCCTTTTCTTGTTTTAAGCCATTTGTCACATGGTGGCAGACATTTAGGCAATTTTTATAAAATGAATTGCAAATTGCTTGAATTGTTTTTATTTTGTAATTAATTTGATTTGTGCAGAATTTATTTGCTTATCTCTAATAGGGTGGCATGTACATACAAATCAAGCACTGTATACAGTATCAAGCAGTTTGTGAATTAAAGCATATCTTTATCGATCATAAAAAAACAGAAGAAACAGAGACTAGCTCAGTGATCAGATAACTATTATTTTCAAAATATATAGGTTCATGCTCCATTGATGAAAACAGCCGCTTTGGTGACCACACAATTAAGAGTCTACGTCAGCAAAGACAATAATAGGTATGCTCCATTCATTTGTTTCTTTAAATTAATGGTTTAGTAACATATTATTTAATGTCAACTGATACTTTTCATTATATAAATATTCAGTAGACTGGCATTTACTGTATGTTACATGTGTATGTTTAAAGTGGCATGTAAAAGTTTGGGCACCCCTGATCAAAATTACAGTTATTGTGAACAGTTAAGCAAGTTAGGTGAAATGATCTCTAAAAGGCCTTAAGTTAAAGATGACACATTTCCTTTGCATTTTAGGAAAAATAAATTTATACTGTATATACAGTGGGTACGGAAAGTATTCAGACCCCTTTTACATTTTTCACTCTTTGTTTCATTGCAGCCATTTGGTAAATTCCAAAAAGTTCATTTTTCTTCTCATTAATGTACACTCTGCGCCCCATCTTCACTGAAAAAAAAACAGAAATGTAGACATTTTTGCAAATTTATGGAAAAAGAAAAACTGAAATATCACATGGTCATAAGTATTCAGATACTTTGCTCAGTATTAAGTAGAAGCACCCTTTTGAGCTAGTACAGCCATGAGTTTTCTTGGGAATGATGCAACAAGTTTTTTACACCTGGATTTGGGGATCCTATGCCATTCTTCCTTGCAGATCCTCTCCAGTTCCGTCAAGTTGGATGGTGAACGTTGGAGGACAGCCATTTTCAGGTTTCTCCAGAGATGCTCAATTGGGTTTAGGTCAGGGCTCTGGCTAGGCCAGTCAAAAATGGTCACAGAGTTGTTCTGAAGCCACTTCTTTGTCATTTTAGCTGTGTGCTTAGGGTCATTGTCTTGTTGGAAGGTGAACCTTCGGCAAAGTCTGAGGTCCAGAGCCCTCTGGATGATGTTTTCATCCAGGATATCTCTGTACTTGGCCGCATTCATGTTTCCTTCAATTGCAATCAGTTGTCCTGTCCCAGCAGCTGAAAAACACCCCTATGCCATGATGCTGCCACCACCATGTTTCACTGTTGGGATTGTATTGGGCAGGTGATGAGCAGTGCCTGTTTTTCTCCACACATACCGCTTAGAATTATCATCAAAAAGTTCTATCTTCATGTCATCAGACCAGAGAATCTTATTTCTCATAGTCTGAGAGTC
The DNA here is from genome assembly GCF_039654945.1 of Dendrobates tinctorius. NCBI lineage: Eukaryota > Metazoa > Chordata > Amphibia > Anura > Dendrobatidae > Dendrobates > Dendrobates tinctorius. The sequence goes on along the minus strand of NW_027361730.1, from coordinate 25,316,767 downwards.
CTTCATGTGTTTTGTACAAACTCTATGCGGGCTTTCATATGTTAGGCACTGAGGAGTGTCTTCCATCGGGCAACTCTGCCATAAAGATCCAACTGGAGGAGGGCTGCAGTGATAGTGGACTTTGTGGAACTTTCTCTCATCTCCCTACTGCATTTGTGGAGCTCAGCCACAGTGATCTTGGGGTTCTTCTTTACCTCTACCACTAAGGCTCTTCTCCAACGATTGCTCAGTTTGGCTGGACGGCCAGGTCTAGTTAGACTTCTGGTGGTCCCAAACTTCATCCATTTTTAAGGATTATGGAGGCCAATGTGGTCTTAGGAACCTTAAGTAGTGCAGAAATTCTTTTGTAACCTTGGCCAGATCTGTGCCTTGCCAAAATTCTGTCACTGAGCTCCTTGGCCAGTTCCTTTGACCTCATGATTCTCATTTGGTCTGACATGCACTGTGAGCTGTGAGGTCTTATATAGACAGGTGTGTGCCTTTACAAGTCCTATCAGTTAAATTAAACAGAGCGGGACTCCAATTAAGGAGTAGAACCATCTCAAGAAGGCTCACAAAGGACCTGAATACTTATGACCATGTGATATTTCAGTTTTTCTTTTTTAATAAATTTGCAAACATTTCTACATTTCAGTTTTTTTTTCATTCAAGATGGGATGCAGAGTGTACATTAATGAGAAAAAAAAGAACTTTTTTGAATTTACCAAGTTGCTGCAATAAAACAAAGAGTGAAAAATGTAAAGGGGTCTGAATACTTTCCATACCCTCTGTTAGGCATCTGGTTTCTGCGTCTGCTCTGTAGGAATCCAGAGCCTCACATCCTGCGGTCTCCTGCTGTCTATCTACTGTAGAGAAGATTACTTTGCAGCAGACCGCTCCAGAGACTAAGTTCCTCTGTGCTTCTACTGGGCATGCTCACGAGGCGATCTCCCATTGGTGCCCAGGTCCTACTCCAGATCTCATTGGTCCATCTCGGAGATCTGGAAGGTCCCGCACGGCTATAAAAAGCGCGCATGACTGTTCGGCCATGTGCTAGTATAGACTTTTCACGCTAAATGTGTGAATGGTGACGGATGTAGGACTCTGGTGACTGACTCATTTGAAACCCCTTCCCTCTGATATTACGCATGTGGATAGGGAATTAGTGCAGCAGTCAGCGCCAGTCAGTGGCAAGCCTTAGGCCACTGTGCACACCGCACCTCTACTCTAGCGTCCGACATTGCGCCTGCTTCCTAGCTTTGTCGACTAGCGGCTGTGTCCTACGCCGCGCTGCAGTTGCAGTCCTCCTTGGCGTCCGCAGTAGCGACGCCGCACACACGGTGTAATACTAGAGGGAAAACTAAGTTAGAGAGTGGACCCTCTGGATCGCGGATCCGGAGCCCCTGGGCCGAGCACACCAGGTGAAGACCGACCCCTATACAGGGATCGTTTGGGGCAGGACCACAGAGGACGGAGGCGCGACAGCCGGAACCAAGAGGGACGGCTCCACGGACAGAAGGACAGGGGAGGCAACGGTGCGAAAAACGAGCAGGGACCAGTGGCGCGGGACAGAAACAATACGGAAGACAGGCAGTGGAAAGACCAAGGCGGACTGGAGACTGAGGACGGCACCGGGGATGGAAGGCAGCGCCCAGGCAGACTGGAAGGGAAGGGAGACACGAGATGGGGCGACAGGGCGAGTCAGGCAGAAAGCGGTTAAGCTACAGGAGAACTGTAGAGGCCAGAGGGTGCAGAAAAACTACACAATCATCAGGCGTCCTCCTAACAGCGAGGACGCCTGAAGTACAGCAACCCCCGGAAGTGCGTCACCCAAGCCCGCCCCTCAGCGCCGCCCACCGCAGGAGAGAGAGCGCGGAAGGCTGCGAGCGTGAACCAGGGGGCGGGAGCCAGGAGCCGCCGTAAGGACGAGTGGACGGCGGGCGCGTGACCGGGCGGGAGCGCGCAGGTGAGGAAACTCTGCAGCGCGCGCCGCAGCAGAAGGGGCATCGGCGGGCATAACCGCCGATGTCACAGTACCCCTCCCCTTACGCCCTCCCTTACTGAGATTGGCCAAAAACTTTTTCAGAATGCGAGGGGCGTTGATATTTTCCCGAGGCTCCCAGGACCTCTCCTCGGGACCAAAACCCACCCAATCGATAAGAAAAAGGGTCTTACCCCGGGCTTTTTTCATAGCCAAGATGTCCTTGACCTCGAAGACGTTATCCGAGATAGCAGGTGAGGGAGGGACGATGGAAACTGGTTGGAACCGATTCAGGACTACGGGTTTCAGGAGCGAGACATGGAAGGCGTTGGGCACCCGGAGCGAAGCAGGCAACCTCAGTTTGTAAGCCACGGCATTAATACGTCCAATCACTTCAAACGGTCCAATGTACCGAGGGCTCAGCTTATAAGAGGGAACTCTCAGACGGATATGTCGAGTTGAAAGCCAGACCTTGTCACCTGGATGGTACGGGGGCACATCCTTCCGTCTCTTGTCTGCATGTTTCTTGATTCGGTCGTTGGCACTTTTGAGCGCATCCCTGGTCTCTCTCCAAATCTGCGAGAATTCTTTAGCAAGAGAATCGGCTGCGGGTACCCCTGTAGAGATGGAAAAAGGCAACGGAATACCTGGGTTTTGACCGGTTACCACAAAAAAAGGTGACCTGGTGGTAGATTCACTGGGATGATTATTGTGCGAGAATTCAGCCCAAGGTAAGAGCGCAACCCAGTCGTCCTGATGAGCGTTGGTGAAGTGACGTAGGAAGGTGGTTAACCCCTGATTAATTCGCTCCACTTGCCCGTTGGTCTGAGGATGATATGCGGAGGAAAAGTCGAGAGATGTACCCATAAGCCGGCAGAGTGCCCTCCAGAAGCGGGAGGTGAACTGAACCCCCCGATCCGACAGAATCCGCTGAGGAAGACCATGCAGCCTGAAGACCTGGTGGATGAAGATCTCAGCTAACTTCGGGGCGGACGGTAGTCCCAGTAAGGGAATGAAATGGGCCATCTTGGAAAAGCGATCTGCCACGACTAAGATGGTGGTACATCCGGCTGAGCGGGGTAAGTCAGTCACAAAGTCCATGGCGATCTGCTGCCAGGGGGCCTCAGGAACTGGCAACGGGTGAAGAAGACCGGCGGGCAAAGTCCTGGCCACTTTATTCTGGACACAGATTGTGCAAGAGGCCACGTAGTCCATCACATCCTGGCGAAGCGTGGGCCACCAATAATACCGGGAAAGCAGTAAGAGAGTCTTCTTGGTCCCAACGTGTCCAGCAATTTTGGAGGAATGTCCCCAGCCCAACACCTCTATACGTTTGCCTGGAGGGACAAAGGTCTTACCGGGCGGAGGGATAGCGAAATTCACAGGAGCCACGGTGATCATCCTAGTAGGCTCGATGATATAGGATGGGACTTCCTCCCTCTCTGAAGACTGCAACGACCTGGAAAGGGCATCGGCCTTGATGTTCCTATTACCCGGTCGGAAGTGAAGTTGGAAGTTAAAGCGGGAGAAAAACAGGGCCCACCTGGCTTGCCGGGCATTGAGCCTTTGGGCAGACTGCAGATAGGCCAGGTTCTTGTGGTCCGTGAGGATGGTAAAGGGATGTACAGCTCCTTCGAGTAAATACCGCCATTCAGCCAAGGCCATCTTAATGGCCAGTAATTCACGGTCTCCAATGGAGTAGTTGCACTCCGCCGGTGAAAAGACTTTAGAAAAGAAGCCGCAAGGAACCAGCCGTCCGGACGGAGCCTGCTGGGACAGGACCGCCCCCGCTCCAGTGGAGGAGGCATCCACTTCCAGGACAAAGGGTCTGCTGGTCACAGGCCGATGCAAAATGGGTGCTGACGCAAAAGAACGTTTCAGAGTTTGGAAAGCGTTTTCCGCTTCAGGGGACCAGCTGTTGGGCTTCGTTCCCTTACGGGTCAGGTCCGTGATGGGTTTGGTAACCGTAGAAAAGTGAGGCACAAACTGACGGTAATAGTTTGCGAACCCAAGAAACCGCTGGATGGCCTTAATCCCCACTGGACGGGGCCACTTGAGTACCGCACCGAGTTTTTCGGGATCCATCCTTAGACCGGAGTCGGTGACAACATATCCCAAGAAGGGTAGTGACGACTGCTCAAAAAGGCATTTCTCGATCTTGGCGTAGAGTTGGTTCTCTCGAAGGCGGTGCAAGACCAAGCGTACACTTTTGCGATGAGAGGGCAGATCGGGGGAGAAAACGAGAATGTCGTCCAGGTAGATGACAACACAAGAATAGAGTAGATCCCGGAATACCTCGTTGATAAATTCTTGGAACACAGTGGGGGCATTGCAAAGGCCGAATGGCATGACTAGGTATTCGTAATGCCCGTCACGGGTATTGAAGGCCGTCTTCCACTCGTCCCCAGCACGGATTCGGACCAAATTGTAGGCTCCCCGTAGATCTAACTTCGTGAAGATCCGGGCTCCCCTCAGCCGGTCAAAAAGCTCCGGAATCAACGGAAGGGGGTAACGATTTTTGATGGTGATTTTGTTCAGACCCCGGTAATCAATGCAAGGCCGCAGTGATCCATCTTTCTTCCGGACGAAGAAAAAACCCGCGCCTGCGGGAGAGGAGGACTTTCAGATAAACCCCTTGGACAGATTTTCGTGGATATATTCCGTCATGGCAGCGGTCTCGGCTGGAGAGAGAGGGTATGTTCTACCTCTGGGAGGAACCGCTCCAGGAATCAGGTCGATGGGGCAGTCATAAGGCCGGTGCGGAGGCAGGGAATCCGCCTCTTTCTTGCAGAAAACATCAGCATAGGCGTGGTATGGCACAGGAAGACCAGGGAGGTCTGTAGGCTTGAGCTGAGGATGGGAACGGACCAGGGTACGTAAACAGCTTACATGGCAGGCGTGCCCCCAGCGCAGGATCTCTCCGGAGCGCCAGTCGATAACTGGCTCATGCCGCCTAAGCCAAGGTAGCCCCAAGAGAATGGCGTGGGATAACTGAGGTAGGACATAAAAGGCAATCTTTTCAGAATGAAGTGCGCCAACTTGCAGGTTTACTTCAGTGGTTACCGTGGTGATGAGCCCAGGAAGAGGTTTGCCATCAACGGAGGTGATTGCTCGAGGGTTACTTAGGACGACCACGGGAATCTGGAGTCTGTCAACCTCCTCCTGGTGGATGAAGTTGCCTGCCGCGCCTGAGTCCACATACGCCTCCACAGAGCTACGCCCCCGACCTGAAATAAGTAGAGCTGAAACAGTAAGTGGAAGAGAGGGGGTCGGATCACCTAGGGGGCCCTCTCCTACCTGGCCTAGGCGGATGCGTTTCCCGGTCTCTCAGGACAAGTGCGTATGAAGTGATTGGCCCCTCCACAATAGAGACAGAGTCCCTTGGTCATCCTCTCCTTACGCCGTTGTTCAGACAGCTTGATGCGATCTACTTGCATGGGCTCAGGGGCGGTGTTACTAGGGAGAGCAACGGTGCGCGGAATGGGAGCTTGGTATAACCTAAAGGGCCTCCTCTCCCTGGCTGACTCTCTGGCGCATTCCTGAAAACGCAGGTCGATGCGAGTAGCCAGGGAGATGAGATCTTCCAGGGTGGTGGGAAGGTCACGCCCGGCCAACTCGTCTTTGATTTTACCAGAAAGTCCTCTCCAAAACGCACCAACCAGGGCTTCGTTATTCCACCCCAGCTCCGAGGACAAGGTCCGAAAACGGATGGCGTATTGCCCTACCGTAAGGGACCCCTGGCTGAGGTTAAAAAGGGCCTCTGTGGAGGAAGCAAGGCGTCCAGGTTCATCAAAAACCTTACGGAATGTCTCCAAAAAACACTGGATGTTGGTCACCACCGGGTCATCCCTCTCCCATAATGGATTCACCCAAGCCAACGCCTCCCCCTCTAGATGGGAGATTATAAAGGCCACTTTAGCACGGTCCGAAGGATACTGTTGGGGCGACAGATCAAAGTGCAATCTGCACTGATTTAAAAATCCCCTACACAATTTTGGGTCCCCACAGTACCTGGGCGGTTTACCGAGACGGGGGGGAGGAAAAGAGACGGTGTCCCGGGCTTGGGTGGGAGCGGCCGCAGAGGACTGCAAAGAAAGCAGCCGATCATCCACGGACGCCATATACCCCAAAATGTGAGACTGAGCATCGCGCTGTTGTGCGAGCTCCTGCTGGAGACTGACTAAGAGAGGTGCGTGTGCTGGGTCTGCGGTTTGAAGAGCGGAGAGCCGGGTGTCCATGGACTTCACGAATGACATGATACGGGTCTGATTTTCTCTAAGGAAGAGCAGTTCCTTTTGAGTGGCAGCCGCGGCACCGGCGGGGTCCATGGCCTGATGATACTGTAATACTAGAGGGAAAACTAAGTTAGAGAGTGGACCCTCTGGATCGCGGATCCGGAGCCCCTGGGCCGAGCACACCAGGTGAAGACCGACCCCTATACAGGGATCGTTTGGGGCAGGACCACAGAGGACGGAGGCGCGACAGCCGGAACCAAGAGGGACGGCTCCACGGACAGAAGGACAGGGGAGGCAACGGTGCGAAAAACGAGCAGGGACCAGTGGCGCGGGACAGAAACAATACGGAAGACAGGCAGTGGAAAGACCAAGGCGGACTGGAGACTGAGGACGGCACCGGGGATGGAAGGCAGCGCCCAGGCAGACTGGAAGGGAAGGGAGACACGAGACAGGGGGCGACAGGGCGAGTCAGGCAGAAAGCGGTTAAGCTACAGGAGAACTGTAGAGGCCAGAGGGTGCAGAAAAACTACACAATCATCAGGCGTCCTCCTAACAGCGAGGACGCCTGAAGTACAGCAACCCCCGGAAGTGCGTCACCCAAGCCCGCCCCTCAGCGCCGCCCACCGCAGGAGAGAGAGCGCGGAAGGCGGCGAGCGTGAACCAGGGGGCGGGAGCCAGGAGCCGCCGTAAGGACGAGTGGACGGCGGGCGCGTGACCGGGCGGGAGCGCGCAGGTGAGGAAACTCTGCAGCGCGCGCCGCAGCAGAAGGGGCATCGGCGGGCATAACCGCCGATGTCACACACGGTAGGTCTAGACGGACGCAGCTCCTCTGCCTTTTGTCCTGCTCCTGTGACCAGATACCGTGTGTGCATTTCCCTGTGGTCTGTGACACTAACAGGCTCAGCGTTTTTGTATGTTTATGTTGCGGCGCCTCTTTGTGTGAACAGAGCCCGCTTTGCGCACTTCGAGTGAAGGTGAACCAGTGCGCATTATACCGCCATATTGCTCGTCTGTCATTACCTAGCAGCGGTGTAACACCTACTGCACGGTGAACCCCGAGCGGCGAACGCACTTTATTTTTTATTTTTATTTAGTGCGTTCCGCTGTTCCTAACACCCTCTGTATATATACAGTGTGTATATATATATATATATATATATATATATATATATATATATCGCTATTTTTACATTTTAAAAATGACAAAAGGGAAAATGGGCTGATGTCTGTCCACACAGATTGACATAGGCAAATAAATATCCCTTATTAAAGACCCTAATAAAACATAACTTTTAATTTTAATATTTAAACATTGGAAAAGAACCACACTCTTTAAAAACACATAGTACTAGAAGGTGAGTATTATTCAGCAAATTAATCCTAAATTCAAATATATAAAGTGCTTATGCTTCTAATTAATGGTAGTTTAATTAGCAAATGCAACTTCACTATAAGTGCAGAGGATATCTGCTGACGTTACTGAATAAGTGATTCCTGTGTTCAGATTACAAGCTATCTAGTAGCTATTGCCACTGTATATTGTCTTGCCAGACACCCCCACACTATAAATATTGTGCCTAGCTTGATGGTAATTTAATCAGCGCTTACAATCTCACTACAGGAGGAGAACTTGACCACTGGTATATCAGGGTAAATCAGTATTGTACTCGATTCCTGGCTTATCAGCTTACCGCGTATCTAATCAATCAAATTGCCAAGTACTTTCCCTCCATTGGCTTAAAATTACTAATGCATACAGATAAATTTTAACTTTCTATACATCTAGTGTCTCTTTAACCCCTTTACCCCCAAGGGTGGTTTGCATGTTAATGACCAGGCCAATTTTTACAATTCTGACCATTGTCCATTTATGAGGTAATAACTTTGAAACGCTTCCATGGATCCCGCTGATTCTGACATTATTTTCTTGTGACATATTGTACTTCATGATAGTGGTAAAATTTCTTTGATATGACTTGCGTTTATTTGTGAAAAAAATGGAAATTTGTTGAAAATTTTGAAAATTTCACAATTTTCCAACTTTAAATTTTCATGCTCTTAAAACAGAGAAATATGTCACACAAAATAGTTAATAAATAACATTTCCCACATGTCTACTTTACATCAACACATTTTTGTAATCAATATGTTTTTGTTGGGAAGTTATAAGGGTTAAAAGGTGACCAGCGATTTCTCATTTTTACAACACCATTTTTTTTTTAGGGACCACATCACATTTGAAGTCACTTTGAGGGGTCTATATGATAGAAAATACCCAAAAGTGACAACAGTCTACAAATGAACCCCTGACGGTGCTCAAAACCACATTCAAGAAATGTATTAGGGTACGTGCACACGCTGCGGATTGTAGTGCAGATTTGGCTGCGCGGATTTTGTAAAATCCGCAGGTAAATCTGCAGGTCAAAAGACCTACGGTTTGACCTGCGGATTGCTCTGCGGTTTTGCCCTGGGGTTTTTCATCTCCTCAATGGAATCCGCAGAAAGAATTGATATGTCAATTCTTTCTGCGGTTTCAAAACCGCAGAAAAACAGCGCGGAAAAATCTGCACCGTCTGCACTGCGGTTTTGTATTCCCATAGGGAATAATGGTACTGTACACCGCAGCAAAAACTGCTGCGGACCCGCAGCGGCCAAAACCGCTGCGGAACCGCAGCAGAATCCGCAGTGTGTGCACATACCCTAACCCTTCAGGTGCTTCACAGGAATTTTTGGAATGTTTAAAAAAAATGAACATTTAACTTTTTTCCAAAAAATTTATTTCAGATCTAATTTGTTTTATTTTATCAAGGGTAACAGGAGAAATTGGGCCTCAAAAGTTGTTAAACAATTTGTCCTGAGTACGCTGATACCCCATATATGCAGGTAAACCACTGTTTGTGCGCATGGCAGAGCTCGGAAGGGAAGAAGCGCCATTTGACTTTTCAATGCAAAATTGGCTGGAATTGAAATCGGACGCCATGTCACGTTTCGAGAGTCCCTGATGTGCTTATACAAGTGACACTATTTTGGTGTCAGACCCCCTAAGGAACATATCTACAGTTGTAGCCAAAAGTATTGACACCCCTGCAATTCTGTCAGATAATACTCAGTTTCTTCCTGAAAATGATTGCAAACACAAATTCTTTGGTATTATTATCTTCATTTAATTTGTCTTAAATGAAAAACACAAAAAGTCTTGTCCTAAAGCCAAATTGGATATAATTCCACACCAAACATAAAAAGAGGGTGGACAAAAGTATTGGCACTGTTTGAAAATTCACGTGATTCTTCTCTAATTTGTGTAATTAACACCACTGTTTGGGCGCATGGCAGAGCTCGGAAGGGAAGGAGCACCGCTTGACTTTTTCAACGCAGAATTGGCTGGAATAGAGATCAGATGCATGTCGCGCTTGGAGAGCCCCTGATGTGCCTAAACAGTGGAAACCCCCCAATTCTAACGCCATCCCTAACCCCAACACACCCCTAACCCTAATCCCAACCCTAACCATATCCCTAACCACAAATCTAACCCTAACACACCCCTAACTGTTATGAACAGGTCACCAAGGACGATGGCAGGAATAGGCTAGGCCACCAGGAAACCAGAAAGGTTGGTCACTTAGCGAACTGCAGACTCCTAATCCTAACAACACAACTAACAGTAGCCGTGGAGCGTACCTACGATGCCCTAGATGCCTCGACACAGCCGGAGAACTAACTAGGCCTAAAGCAAGAAAGGTGAAATCTAAGCTGCCCTGGAATAGAACACCAAAGAAATAGCCCCCAAACATATATTGTCGGTGAGACCAGATGAGGGACAAACACAGGCAGAAAATAGACTGAGCAAATGATGGGGCCCAAAATGTCTAGATAGGAAAGGAAAGAAAAGACACTGTCTGCTATCACGTAAAAACCCTAAAAAATCCAACACGTCTGATGTACAAAAAACACTGAGGTCTCACGACCTCTCCCCCACTATATCAGCATTCTGGTGTAAACTGGCAGCAAAGCAAAAGAGACGAATATAACTGAACAAACTGAAACAAGCTGTAACATATGGAGCGGGGTCCAGCATGCTGAACCCGCACAGCAAAGCAGAAAGAGGCAAAATCACATCAGAAGCAAAGGATTAGCAAATGAACAACTTAGCTGAAAAATGCAGGATCAGGCTGGAGACAGCAGACCTCAAGTTGCACAAGAATAACTAATCACCAGCAACAATTGAGGGAAGCCTGCTCACTTAAATACTCCCAATCAGTAACCCCAGATTTCCAATCATCATCGTCAGGTGGCAGACCTCTGTCAATCTGGCCAGCTCCACTACCCACAGTAAGCACCAGAGGGAGCCCCGACTCAGAAGTAAGAGAATTCACAACACATAACCCTAATCCCAACCCTAACCCTAATCCCAACCCTAACCCTAACTTTAGCCCCAACCCTAACCCTAACTTTAGCCCTAACCTTAACCCTAACTATAACCCCAACCCTAGCCCTAGCCCTAACCCTAATGGGAAAATGGAAATAAATACATTTATTTTATTTAATTATTTTTCCCTAACAAAGTGGGTGATAAAGGGGGAGGGTGATTTACTATTTATTGCTGGTTTTTATAGCGGGTTTTTATGTTTGGCAGTTGTCACACACTAAAAGACGATTTTTATTGCAAAAAAATAGTTTTTTTGCATCACCACATTTTGAGAGCTATAATTTTTCCATATTTTGGCCCACAGAGTCATGTGAGGTCTTATTTTTTTGCGGGACGAGTTAACGCTTTTTTTGGTACCACTTCCGGGCACATGACATTTGATCGCTTTGTCTTCCAGTTTTTGGGAGGCAGAATGAACAAAAACCAGCAATTCTTGAATTTCTTTTGGGGGGGCATTATACCGTTCCGCATGTGGTAAAATTGATAAAGCAGTTTTATTCTTCGGGTCAGTAAGATGACAGCGATACCTCATTTATATCTTTTTTTATGTTTTGGCGCATTTAGACAAAAACTATTTTATAGAAAAAATAATTATTTTTGCATCACTTTATTCTGAGAGCTATAACCTTTTTTTTTTCTGGTGATGGAGCTATATGGTAGCTTATTTTTTGCGGGACAAGATGACGTTTTCAGCGGTACCATGTTTATTTATATGCATCTTTTTGATCGCGTGTTATTCCAGTTTTTGTTCGGCGGTATGATGATAAAGCATTGTTTTTTTGCCTTGTTTTTTTTTTAATGGTGTTCACTAAGGGGGTTAACTAGTGGGACCGTTTTATAGGTCGGGTTGTTACAGAAGCGGCGATACTAAATATGTGTACTTTTATTGCTTAGATTTTTTTATTCAAATATTGATTTAATGATGGAATAAATATTGATTTTTTAAATTGTTTTTTTAAATATTTTTACAATTAATTTTTTTATTTCATTCTTACTTTTACACTGTGTCCCACTATGGCAGGGGTGGGGAACCTCAGGCCCCAGGGCCATTTACAGCCCTCGATGACCTTTTATCAGGCCCCCGAGCAGATTCTCAGGGACTGCATTCTTGGGCAGGGAGCTGTATTTTGATTGCCACAAGCTCATTAATTTCTTCTTACTCTGTTAGCACACACACACAGTGTTCACCACTGAACACTGAAGGGCATGCAATGAAAGATTAAGTCATGAAACCAGTGCCACAGTCAGGATGTAATTTGTGGGCGGAGTTTGTGCGGCCCCCGAAGGATGGTATAAATAGCCAAATGGCCCTTGGCAGAAAAAAGATTCCCCACCCCTGCACTATGGGATGCTCATTTTGTGCAGGCTGATCGCTTATATGGCATGCAGATCTGCATGCCATATAAGCTGTCAGCGCTGCAGTTTCTGTGCACTGACATCAAAGACATCCTGACATGCACTGCGCATGACAGGAAGTTTCTGAGCTCTGGTAACCTGGATGTCATCATGATGATACTGGGTTACCATGGGAGCGATCGGGACCCCGCATCATGCCGCGGGGTCTCCGATCCAAAGGTAGAGAGGCTGTCTCCCAGAATGCTGCAATCATGTTTGATCATAGTGTTCCGGGGGTTAAAGTGCCGGGAGCAGTCCGTGACCGCTCCTGGCACTTGGTGCCGGGTGTCAGCTGTGAGAATCAGCTGACACCCAGCCGTGATTAGCCACGCTCCCCCCGTGAGCGCGGCTGATCGGTATGATGTACTATCCCGTCCATGGGCATTAAGGCCCAGGGCGCATGGACAGGATAGTACATCATATGTCGGAAAGGGGTTAAGACATGCTGAAGAAATTAAGTACCTCTTCAATCACTCTGCACACTATCTAGCACATGCTTTTAAAACTTAGCAGCCATTAGCCTCCCTAACATGTTTTGCCATACAGGCGTCATCAGGGGAATAAGACTATAATAAGCTGGCTGGACTACAGTCAGACCTTGACATCACCCTCAGGGGTCATCAAATTCCAATCACTCACTGTTTTACAAACCTGGTTGTATTAACCAATAGTGATAGACAGTGAACTTACATGCTGGATGATATGTTGTCACCATTAGTGGATCCTCCTCCTTTAAAAAAAACTGCAGAAGTCACTTATTCTCAGCCAATAAAATCGCAAACCTTTTACTCATACCTCTTCATTCTGTAGTCCTCTACCACCTCACTGAAGCGATATAAGTCGGATTGTATTCCGCATCATTTCACCTCATCTCATCTCACGTCTTCTTGTCCTCCATTTTACGTGTGGATCTTATGCAGCAGCAGAATACACATTCATGCGCATCTACCATCTGAGGGAAGTGGCGCCTGCATAGACGCTCACTGTGTTCTGAATACCAGAATACGTGATGGAGGGACCTTAGTTAATCGCTATTTATGCACTAAGTCCAAAAGGAAATGCACTGTGCATGTCAGTGGACTCAGTGCATTTCGGCTTCAATCTCCATATTAATCTAGGCTCTGTTTGTTCATATTTAAATAGCACAGAGGGGATAAGATTTCATAAAACAGGTTATGAATGAAAAAGGGAAAGAGGGAAAAACTTGGGTCCAACGAATCAGTGTTTTCAACCAGTAGAGGATTCATATACCGATCCAAAAATTATATTTAATGTTCTCATTTGAGCAGTGGTTCCACAGGGCCCAAATAAAGTCGTTTAAACACTTAACGACTGCCGATACGCCTTTTAACGTCGGTAGTTAAGGGTACTTAATCTACAGTGCCGTGAATTCACGGCGCTGTGGAAAATGTGTATAGCGCCCCCCAGAGTCGGATTTTCTCCAGGGTCTCGGCTGCCGGGGGTAGCTGAGACCCCAGAGAACATGATTCGGGTCAGTTTTTATTGACCCCATTTTTGCGATCGCCGTTATTAACTGTATAACGGAGACCGCAAAAAAAGCCGCGATTTTGCAATAGCTTTCTCTCTCCTCTGATGTGATTGCACATCAGAGGAGAGAGAAATAGGGTCCCTGATGCCCCCCCTGTACCTCCCGGTGGTCCTCAGGCCCTCCTGCATCCTCCGGTGGGCGTCACCAACCCCTTCCTGGAAGAAAATGGCGGGCGCATTCGCAGTGCGCCTGCCGAATCTGCTGGCCGGCATATTCCATTCATTCATTGAACATACATTTTGATCACTGTGATAAACTCTATCACAGTGATCAAAATAAAAAAAGTAGTAAATAACCCCCCCTTTATCACCTCCTTATTTAGGGAAATATAATCAAATAAAGAAAATATATTTATTTTTATTTTTCCATTAGGGTTGGAATTAGGGTTAGGGTTGGAATTAGTGTTAGGGTTGGAATTAGTGTTAGGGTTGGAATAGGATTAGGATTAGGGATTAGGATTAGGGTTAGGGTTGGGATTAGGGTTATGGTTGGGATTAGGGTTAGGGGTGTGTTGGGGTTAGGGTTGGAGCTAGAATTGAGGGGTTTCCACTATTTAAGCACATCAGGGGGTCTCCAAACGTGACATGGCGCCACCATTGATTCCAGCCAATTTTGCATTCAAAAAGTCAAATGGTGCTCCCTCACTTCCGAGCCCAGACGTGTACACAAACAGTGGTTTTCTCCAACATATGGGGCATCAGTGTACTCAGGACAAATTGCACACCAACTTTGGGGGTCTAATTTCTCCTGTTACCCTTGAGAAAATAAAAAAAATTGGGGGATAAAAAAATCACTTTTGTGGTAAAAAAAAGATTTTCTATTTTGACGTCTCTGCGTTATAAACTTCTGTGAAACACTTTGGGGTTCAAAGTGCTCCCCACACATCGAGATAAGTTCCTTAAGGGGTCTAGTTTCCAAAATGGTGTCACTTGCACTGTTTAGGCACATCAGGGGCTCTGCAAACGCAACATGACGCCCGCAGAACATTTAATCAGTCTGCATTCCAAAATAGCGCTCCTTCCCTTCTGAGCTCTCCCATGTGCCCAAACAGTGGTTTCCCCCACATATGGGGTATCAGTGTTGGGTATTTTCTGTCATATTGACCTCTCAAAGTGACTTCAAATGTGATGTGGTCCCTAAAAATTTTTTTTGTAAATTTTGCTATAAAAATGAGAAATCGCTGGTCTACTTTTAACCCTTATAACTTCCTAACAAAAAATTAAAATTTTGGTTCCAAGATTGTGCTGATGTAAAGCAGACATGTGGGAAATGTTATTTATTAAGTATTTTTTGTGACATATCTCTCTGATTTAAGGGCATAAAAATTAAAAGTTTGAAAATTGCAAAATTTTAAAATTTTTTGCCGTATTTCCATTTTTTTCGTAAAGAAACGCAAGTCATATTGAAGAAATTTTACCACTAATATGAAGTAAAATATGTCACGAAAAAAAACAAATCTCAGAATCAGCGCGATCCGTTAAAGCGTTTCAGAGTTATAATCTTATAAAATGATGGTCAGAATTGTAAAAATTGGCCCGATCATTAAGCTGCAAATTGGCTCTGTCACTAAGGGGTTAAGGTGTAGCCTGCTATTTCATGAGCCACTATAATCATCTTCTGACATCAGGAAACCAATGCTCAATCCCCTTCTTTCTTTAATGATGTTGATTCTTCAATAACAAATGATAAATCATTAACCCCTTCATGACCAGGAGTATTTCAGTTTTTGTGGGTTTTTTTTTCTGTCAAAATGGCCATGTGAAGGCTGCTTTTTGCGGGCAAGTTGTACTTTTGAATGACACCATTTGGTTTTAACATATCATGTACTGGAAAACGGGAAAAAATTCCAAGTGTGGTGAAATTACAAAAAACTGCAATTCATCAGTTGTTTTGTTTTGTTTTTTTACTATGTGCACTAAATGCAAAAACTGACCTGCCATTATGATTCTCCAAGCTATTACGAGTTCATAGACACCAAACCTGTCTAGGTTCTTTTATCTAAGTGGTGAAAAAAATGCCAAACTTTGTAAAAAAAAATAATAATTAATTTTCCGATACCCGTAGCGTCTCCATTATTCGTGATCTAGGGTTGGGTGAGAGCTTATTATTTGCGCGCCGAGCTGAAGTTTCTAATGATACTATTTTGGTGCAGATACAATCCTTTGATCACCCATTATTGCATTTTAATGCAATATCACGGCGACCTAAAAGAATGTAATTCTGGCTTTTTACTTTTTTCTTATTACGACGTTTAACGATCGGGTTAATTTTTTTTTACATTGATAGATCAGGCGATTCTGAACTTGGCGATACCAAATATGTCTATATTTGATTTTTTTATTGTTCTATTTTAAATGGGGCGAAAGGGGGGTGATTTGAACTTTTTATTTTTTTAATATTTTTTAAAACTTTTTTTTTACTTTTTCCATGCTTCAATAGTCTCAATGGGAGCCTAGAAGTTACAGTACTTCAATCACCTCCGCTACATACAGGCGATGATCAGATCGCCTGTGTGTAGCAGAAATGCTCACTTGCTATGAGTGCCGACCACCGGGTGGCGCTCATAGCAATCTGGCTATGACAACCATAGAGGTCTGCTGCAGATCTCTGGTTGTCTTGCCGACCCATTGGTGACCCAGGATCATGTGACGGGGTCACCGATGGACGGGATAAAGGACACGCTTTCGGTAAGGCCGGAGTCACACTGGCGAGGAATACGGGAGAGTGAGAGGCGCAAAAAGCACGCATTAGACACGGACAAATGATTTTCTATGGGGTCACTCGCACCAGGCGTATATTTCTCCTCAGTATCCTACGCTCCGTGCCACTCGCAGCATGCTGCGATTGTCAGCGTACTACGCCCGTAGTACGCCAATGAAAGTCTATGGGTGCGCAAAAAATACGGATTACACACGGACCACACGTGTGACTTGCGAGAAATACGCACCAGGTGTCTTTTAGCAAAGCCGGCAATTCAGTGGCTATACAGTAAACTCACACTGACAGTTTTAATAAAGAAATGAAAGAATAGATATAGACACATAGAATATATATATATATATATATATATATATATATATATATATGCATTCTATGTGTCTATATCTATTCTTTCATTTCTTTATTAAAACTGTCATAGGGCTCCATTATGTCCATTTTGCAAGCCTGCGAGAAAATCTCACCATACGGATGCCATACGGATTACATACGGATGCTGACATGCGCAAAATACGCGACCACACCTTGATTACGGATGACATACGGAGCACTGTTTAGGAGTCTGTCATCCGTATTACGCATGTAAAATACTGACCGTATTTTGCGCAGGTTAGTGTGACTCCGGCCTAAGCGCGAGTTAAATGCCGTTGTCAGAGATTGACAGTGGCATTTAACTAGTTAACTCTATATTATATAGAATGACATGTCACTACTTGTAAATGTTGGTGCTCAGATGAGGGTTACCAACCCCTGTATCAAAACATGTTCAAAAAGATCCAGCACTCAAGAAAATAAATATTGATCATTAATTTATTCATAGATACATAATCCCTGAAAAAGCGTAACGTTTCGGTCTTTTCCTTGACCTTCTTCAGACTGGGATAATAAAGGCAAAAAAAAGAAATAATATAACATAATCAGTCTGATCCATATATGAAAACAATACATAAAACAGAGAAAGTTCCAATACGATACATAAACAGACTAGGCTGAGTGAATTTATAACACATTGATGAATTTGTGTAAAATATTACAAATCTATATACAGTGCTGTGCAAATTAATTGGAACAAAGCATTTTTTTTAAGTAAAATCGTAAGTTGGTTACCAGTCAGTGATTTAAACCAGTTTTAACTGCTTTGAACAGGTGTGAGTGTCTGTTCAAAGTAGTTAAAACTGGTTTGAATCACTGACTGGTAACCAACTTATGATTTTACTTAAAAAAAATGCTTTGTTCCAATTAATTTGCACAGCACTGTATATAAAATAAAATGAATCACCAACCAATCACGAAGCATCTTTCATTTCACCAGAGCCGTTTAAGGGTATGTGCACACGTCTGGAATTCTTGCGGATTTTATGCGCTTTTGCTACGTTTTTTCGCCGCGAAAACGCTGCAAAAACGCATAAAATAAGCAACCCATTGAATTCAATTGCATTCCGCACATGCTGTGCTAATGCTATGTATTCTTCCGCATCGGAATCGCATCGCGGAAAAATACGCAGCTTGCTCATTCTTTTTGCGGAATCGCAGGAATTCCACACACATAGGAATGCATTGTTCCGCTTACTTTCTCCATGTGGCTATTCCCACCATGCGCAAAGTAAGCGGAAAATGTGCTGATGGTACCCAGGGTCTGGAGGAGGGGAGATTCTCCTCCAGGCCCTGGGTACCATATCCCTGTAAAAAATAGAATTAAAATAAAAAATCGTGTTATTCTCACCTTCCGGCGTCCCACGCAGCGTCCCCAGGCCTCAGCGATGCTCCCGCCAAGTCCCATTCCCAGTGATGCCTTGCGACAATGACCTTTGATGACGTAGCGGTCTCGCAAGATGCTACGTCATCTGGGGTCATTGTCGCAATGCATCGCTGGGAACGGGACTTGCCGGGAGCATCGCTGAGGCCTGGGGACGCTGCGTGGGACGCCGGAAGGTGAGAATAACACGATTTTTTATTTTTTTATGGTTTTTAACTTTATATCTTTTTACTACTGATGCTGCATAGGCAGCCTGAATAGTAAAAAGTTGGTCACACTAGTCAAACACTATGTTTGACAAGTGTGACCAACCTGTCAATCAGTTTTCCAAGCGATGCTACAGATCGCTTGGAAAATGCTAGCATTCTGCAAGCCAATTACGCTTGTAAAATTCTAGTTTTTCACAGGAAATATGCAGGAATTACGCATGCGGATTTCTCGCATATTTGCCGCGGCAGGGAGTTGCGGAATTCCTGTGGAAATTTCCGTGGGAATTCTGGACGTGTGCACAAAGCCTTAAAGAAGGTGAGCTGTGATTGGTTGCTATGAGCAACAGTTTTCCTTGCAACCAATCACTAAGCATCTTTCATTTCACCAGAGCTGTTTAAAAGAAGCTGAGCTGTGATTGGTTGCTGTGAGCAACAGTTTTCCCACTCCACAGCACCTCAGCAGACACTGACCGGTTGGGAGAAATCTAGCATCCCCGGAAACATAAGCTCCCAGCCATTGTCTGCCCCCCAGAAAGGAGCAGAGAGCACAGGACAGAAATTAATCACCCCCTCCCATGCCCATATACCCATCACACATCCTCCATCCCATAGGCACATTTTCCCTCTTAAAGGGATATCCGGTATGGAACTTAGGGCAAATCCCTCAGTGCTCTGATTCTGACCCCAGGCTTCTATTAAAGGAATCATTGATATGGAAGTCAGGGAAAATCCATCCAGCTCTTTGGTTTTGACCCCAGGCCTCTCTTAAAGGGATCCCCGGTACGGAAGTTAAGTCCGATCCACTCAGCGCTGTGGTTCTGACCCCAGGGTCTCTTAAAGGGTTCATTGGTATGGAAGTTAGGGCAATTCCACTAAGCTCTCTGGTTCTGACCCCAGGCCTCTCTTAAAGGGATCCGTGGTATGGAAGTTAGAACCGTTCCACTCAGCGCTGTGGTTCTGACCCCAGGGTCTCTTAAAGGGATCATTGGTATGGAAGTTAGGGCAATTCCACTAAGCGCTCTGGTTCTCACCCCAGGCCCCTCTTAAAGGGATCCCCGGTACTGAAGTGAGGGCAAATCCACTCTGCGCTTTGGTACTGACCCCAGGCCTCTCTTAAAGGGATCTCTGGTATGGAAGTTAGGGTAAATCCCTCAGCACTCTGATTCTCACCCCAGGCTTCTATTAAAGGGATCATTGGTAAGGAAGTCAGGGCAAATCCACTCAGCGCTCTGGTTCTAACCACAGGCTGATGGGATGATGTGGGATATTAGGGGTAGTAGTCCAGTGGCTCTGGCTAACGGGATGATGTGGGATATTAGGGGTTGTAGTCCGATAGCTCTGACTGACGGGATAATGTGGGATATTATAGTGAATGTGGCTATGCAGAGTGGACGGGGATCTACACTCAGCTTTATATATATATATATAGATATAATCATTATAATTTGTTAGGCTATGTGCACACGTTGCGGATTTTGCTGCGGATCTGCAGCGTTTCTGGCCCTGCGGGTCCGCTGCAGAATCTTCTGCGTTGTATAGTACCATTTTACCCTATGTAAAATGGAAACCGCTGTGCACATGCGGCGGAATTTTCCACGCGGTTTTGCTGCGGTTTCAAATCCGCAGAAAGAAATGACATGTCACTTCTTTTCTGCTGATTCTGCTGCGGTTTACCATCTCCTCCATTGTAGAGGTGATAAACCGCAGGGCAAAAACCGCAGCCTAATCCACAGGTAAACTTACCTGCGGATTATTACAAATCCGCAGGGGGAAAATCCGCAGCTACAAAAAATACGTGTGCACATAGCCTTATAACTAACCGTAGTTAGTTACTATGCCCAGGCAACGCCGGGCTCTTCACCTAGTTGTAAAATAATACTTAATAAATGTCTTGTTCACAAGCCACGTAATCACATAACGTGATCCATGTCCATGCGCACGCCTGCGTTCCCATAGACTGTAATGTGATTTTTTTTGCGCATTCCATGCGCAAACGTGCGCATGTGTTTTTTTGACACAGGTTGGACGGACCAAAAATGCAACAGGTTGCGTCCGTCGCGCCTAGGCGCACACTACAAAAAAACGCATGCGCACAAAAACGCATACGAACACATGCAAACGCTAGACCATGCACCCTCTTGTTAAAGATAAGGGCGCAAGACGCATGCGCATGATGCGCTGGGTTAAAAAACGCTAGTGTGAAACCAGCCTAAGATCCCCTCCCTAGCGTTGTTGTACGTGTAGGGTGATTGAGTTAGCTAGCGCCAGACTGTGCCATCCAGCACTAGGCACGAATAATACTGCATCTACAGCAGCGTCCGTCAGAGCGGTGCCGTGCGCAAACAGTGCGCTTTCCTGGCCCGAGCTTAGGGCGGTTACGGTTAGTGGCGTCCGCCTGTGTGGCGCTGTACACACATAGTGCGGCAATCCTCAGTTTAGTTTTTGCCTGGCACCGCAGTTGCGGCGCCGACGCTAGTGGGTCTAGAGAGACTCTAACCCCTTGTCCTTGGGGCAGGGTCTTGTGACCAAAAACTCTAGGGTTTTCTCTGAGGTACTGCGGCCCTGTGACGCAACAGGGTTTGCCTCATACATACTGGGTGAAGTTAACTCACGTTTGTTTATGCTTTACCGCCATATACTGTCCGTCATTACTTAGCAGCAGGCTCCATCTCTGCACGGTGAACCCCGGACTGCGAACGCATCTCATATCTCCTCTTATATTATTTGGTGCATTCCGAAGACCCTAACAAAATCTGTGTCTAGACCTCAAAATAGCAGTGCATGCAAGACGACCAAGGAAATCTCACATAACTGGAAGTATTTCAAAAGGAAGAATGGATGAAAATCCCTCAAACAAGAATTGAAATACTGTTGTCTGGCTACAAAAGAGTTTACAAGCTGTGATACTTTCAAAAGGGCGTACTACTGGATACCAACCATGCAGGGGGCTCAAACTCTTCCATCTGCATATATATATATATATATATATAAATTTTTATGTATTTTTTGGTCTAAAATACAAAGGAAATGTGTCATCTTTAAATTTAGGCCTTTTAGGCATAATTTAATCTTCAACTTGGATAACTGTTCACAATAACAGTAATTTTGACCAAGAGTGCCCAAACTTTTACATGCCACTTTATGTGACAGGCTAAGGAATGATTGAAAAGTATTTTTAGAAAAAGTGTACTGACACCACCTAGTGACAGAATTGTCACCACTTTCCAGCATACATAAGGTTTTGAAAAACTGTATAAATTCAAAGTATGCATATTGTTTAACACCCTGATCTAGCGTGGTGCTTTGTACTAGATGAGACAATAATTGTGAATATTACATCTCTAGCACAATCCTGGTTAGTTAACCTGCAGGTTGACCAATTTGTTTTGTTGGCACGTTTAACAGTACAACATACAGTATATGTAGCACAATTTCAGCAATGTATTTGGCTTGTGTGATTATGCTATACTATGATGCTGTATATTTCATTAACTGTCTGTCGTCTTCCTTCTTCTGTTGCTTCTGCCTTTACTCATCACTCTGTAATCCTCTCCTTTGTTTACCTACTCCACCTCCTTTCATACCAAATGTACCCAGGTCTGAGTTTTGCAATAACTGCAGCTGGTGCTGTGCAAGAGCTGAAAGAAAATCTCATATAACACTCAGGACTGGCTCCAGGTTTCCATGGGCCCCGGGCAAAACAGGCTCAGTGGGCCCCTTTAACACATACCACAATTCATGATGCATAGATACTGCAAACAAATATAGGTATAGTACAATGCCAAAGATTTCACTTACTTCTTACATTACATGAGTGATATCTATTGTAAATTCTACAGTAGGTCATAAATCAGACAGTATAATCCTCCATACAGTATTATGGGCACCACATAGTGCTCCATACAGAATAATGAGCCCCACATATTTCTCCATACAGTATTATTGGCACTCCATACTGCTCCATATAGAATAAAGCGCCCCATATATTTCTCCATACAGTATTATGGGCACCACATTGTGCTCCATACTGTCACAGACGTGGTTTGTGGAACCACTGTGTCATGGACCGTATAGAGCCTGGACTAAGTGAACACCTGACTGTTTACTAGACCCTCTGATGGTTAGGCTGGACTTGGCTCCTGATGAAAGCCAGGTGCCACTCCAGGACAGACCAATCGACACGGAGCAGCTGGACCCAGTATGACAGATTGGATGGAGCAGCAGGCGGAGTTTGTATCAGGGTGCAGTAGGCAGAGTTCGTATTAGAGTGCAACAGAGAGAGTCTGCACCAGAGTGCAGCAGGCAGGATCTGCACCAGAGTGCAGCAGAGACTGGTATGCAACCTTACACATAGACTGCAAAACAGGAAGATTGCTCAGGCAACTCCCCAGTGGGGAGGAAGCAATATATAAACAATGCCTCTTAGCCATTGGTTGGGGAGGAAACAGCAAGTGCACGCTCTGGCTCTTTAAGAAGGAGGGAGCACGCATGCGCATGTTCTTAGGACATGGCTCTCAGCCCAGCTGGAAGCTCTGTTGGGAGCATGCCGAGCATGGGGAAGGGAAGAACTGACCACAGTGCGGGTGAATGAAGGGACACACCGGAGACCCTGCCTGTCAGAGCAGGGCTCCGGCGTGGTGCTAGCACATACAGAATGAGACCCATATAATGCTCCATACAGTATAATAAGCCACATATATTGTGCCATACAATATAATGAGCCCCATAATTACAACATACAATATTATGACCACCACATAGTGCTCCATAGAGAATAATGAGCCCCATATAACGCTCCATACAGAAAAATGAGCCATATATATTGTTGTGACGTCTGTCTGCGAGTCTGGGCTGCAGTAAGACAGCACCCCGAGCAACCCCGATACCCTTTACCCCTATACAGGAATCTGGATTTACAGCAGAGCCCAGGAGGTAGCTGTCTGAATAAGAGCAGCGGACCAGAGCAGGACGGTCGCCAGAAAGGGGTTAAAAACGGGACCAAAAGCGTAGTCAGGAATCCAAGTCTAAACCAGGCAGGCAGCAGAGGTACAAACACAGCAGACAGTAACAGAGTCAAATCCAGGCCAAGGTCAGAGTCATAAACCGGGAGGGAGTCAGAGGTACCAAATCGTTAGGCAGTCGCAGCGTCAAAAACCAGGCCAAGGTCAGAGTCGTAAACCAGGAGGGCGGCAGAGGTACAAAATCATCAGGCAGGAGCAGAGTCAGAAATCCAGGCAAAGGTCAGAATCAAGGATAGCAAATAACAAACTAGGACACTGGGGAAATCAAGACTATATCTGGCGGCCTGCAAGACAGGTCCCAAGGTGTTTGAAGGATCAGGCTATCCCTCACAGGTTCACAATCTGATTATGTCATTTGGACCGCCCCAGGACCAGGCCAGATGGTGATACACCAACCCTTTCATGACTGGCAGAGGAGCGAAGCCTGCGCCCACCAGATGCCTGCGCAGGAGCCCCTTCTCTGTCACAATCACCCATGGGGAAACTACGGCGCCTCATAGTGGCCGAGGCAGGAACAGCCGTAACCGAGTCTGACGGTGACATGACCGCCTGGCGCCTCCCAGTGGTTGAGACCGGAACAGCAGTCCCTGTATCTGATGGCAATGTGACAGTCCGGCGCCTCCCAGTGACCGAGGCAGGAACAGCAGTCCCTGTATCTGACGGCGACGTGACAGTCCGGCGACTCCCAGTGGCCGAGGCAGGAATAGCAGTCCCTGTGTCTGACGGTGATGTGACAATTGCTCTATACAGTATAGTGAGCCCCATATATTGCTCCATTCAATATAATGGACCTCATATAATGCTCCACGCAGTATAATAAACCTAATATATTGCTCCATACAGAATAATGAACCCCATATATTGCTCCATACAAATATTGGTCCCCATATAAAGCTCCAAACAGTGTATGATGGTCCCCATATGTCATGATCCATGTTTGGATCTGTGGCAGATCCGGGCTCATATATAACCTCTTTTTTTTCTTTCAAGCCTCTGGCTTAATGTTAGTTTTTTTCCCCAGTGGCCGCCGGTGTTATTGCAACCTTAGTTGCTCTGCTGATGGGGTTTTGCCCCCGGTGGCCGCTGGGGTCACTACACGCTTAAATTAGCCAGCAGGTGTTACCACCCCCTCCTTCCTATAAAAGGTTGTCAGGTGCTCTGGATCAATGTTGGTGATATTGTTCATTTGCTAACCAACCTTGGTGAGGAATGGACCTACCTGATGGAGAGGGGGTTCAGCTTGTCTGAGCAGTGGAGTTGCTGCTGAATGCTGATCGGATCCTTACTCTTGCCTCAGGAGCATTGGCAACAGAGAAAGCTAAGTTATTTGTTCTTTCCCTGGTGTTATATTAGTACAGCAGTGGGACCAGTGTCCGCACTAGCCAGTTCCCTAGTAAGGGATAGGTGCAGGGCTAATGAGGGACTGAGGTATCCTGGTCGGCGACAGGTTGAAAGAACCTGATAGGGAACGTGAGGAGTGTTCAGGGACACAGCCTCAGGAGAGTGCAGGAGGTGTCCACGTCCCCGTCCCCTATTGTAGGGCCCACCGTTGTAATTGTGTCCCCGGTGTCCTCTTGTTTGTCTTGTTGTTTTAGTTACCGACCAGCTGGTCGTGTCACACAGGGCAAGTCACTTCGTGACTCCATATAGTGCTGCATTCATAATGGGTCCATATAATGCTTCATACAGTATGTGATGGGCCTCATATATTGCTCCACAGATCATGGGCCACATATATTGCTCCATATATAATGGGGCCCATGTAATGCTCCATATATAATGGGGCCCATATAATGCTCCATACAGAATGGGGCCATATAATGCTCCATATAGTATATGATGGGTCCCATATATTGCTCCATATATAATGGGCCTCATAAAATGCTCCAGTATATGTTGGGCCCCATATAATGTTCCAGTATATAATGGTCCCCATATAATGCTCCAGTAGATGATGGGTCCCATATAAAGCTCCAGTATATGATGGGCCCCATATAATACTCCGGTATATGCTGGCCACCATATAATGCTCCTGTGTATGCTGGGCCCCATACAATGTTCCAGTATATAATGGGCTCCATATAATGCTCCAGTATATGCTGGGCCCCATACAATGTTCCGGTATATAATGGGCTCCATGTAATGCTCCAGTATATGCTGGGCCCCATATAATGCTCCAGTGTATGCTGGGCCCCATATAATACTCCACTATATGCTGGCCACCATATAATGTTCCAGTATATGCTGGGCCTCATACAATGTTCCAGTATATAATGGGCTCCATTTAATGCTACAGTATATGATGAGCCTCATATAATGATCCCGTATATGATAGCCCCCATATAATAATTCAGTATATGCTGGGCCCCATATAATGTTCCAGTATATTATCAGCCCCATATAATGCTTCAGTATACGTTGGGCCCCATATAATGCTCCAGTATATGCTGGGCCCCATATAATGCTCCATTATATGCTGATCCCCATATATTGCTCCAGCATATGATGGGCCCCATATAATGCTCCAAACATAAAAAAAGAAATTAAATGCTCACCTCCTTTCACTGGCCGCTGCTCCGAACAGAGGGTGCACACTAGTCATGTCATGGGGCCCTCTGACCTATGACGTCACAGACAGGAGATGCAGAAGATGCCGCAGCAGAGGAACAGAGAGTGGTAAGTATTGCAAGAATCGAGGCCCCGAGGAAGCGCGGTGGGGGCACTCGTGGGCGCTGGCACTGTGATCCCATAGTGCACCGATGACCCTGACGGCGAGTGCACCCTTCAGGGCCATGACACTTGCCCGGGTGCGCAGAGTGCTGATGCCAGTCCTGATAACACTGTATATTGTATTGTCAAACATTAAGATTTGCTTTTAAAATGTGATGATAAGATAATAGGAAAAACTATATTACATTAAACTGTAATGAAGATAAATTATATACATTTAAGGTGGCACTTCTGTATTCACTAATCATACAAATCATTTACATTTTTAAGGAATGGTTCAGTTGAGACTGAGTCAGCGCATTTACCCCCACATTTTCCACTAGCTTTCAGAGTGAGGGGGTAGGAAATCTAGCGGAGAATGATTATTATTGCATATGTAAAGTACTTGTGAACTCTTTTTGTTTGAATATGCCTGTCATTACATTCTTTCAATACCTTAAAAAAAAAAGTTGGCGTGCAGCCGCCTATTTTGATACTATAATGTTTTTATTCTCTGCAGTGTTTTCAATTCTGATGAGATTCCAAGTATCTTTTGATCGGTTTCCATATCTATATTGTAATCTTGGCTCTGTTACCATAACTATGTACAGTAGTAAGTTTGGTTCTCATACCATATTTATGTAGAAAAATATTCAGGATTGAGAGTCCTCAGTGGTTGATACCTTTTAATGGCTAACTGAAAAGATGGTAATACATTGCAAGCTTTCGAGACTACTCAGGTCTCTTCATCAGGCTAGACTAATACAAAATCTGAAGTCACATATTTATGCACAATACAGCCTAGAAAAAATGCAATAGATAAGACAAGTGACGTGAAGCAGAACTATCAATATGGGAGAGGGAGAAACATAAATATAAACATTGGACCAGTTCATAGATAAGGAGTCTGGATGTTTTATGGTCCTCTGATTGGGGTCTAGTTCTGTGTTGCCCCGCAAGGTTTTAAAAGGAAATTCCTTAATTGATGTAAAAAGACATAAATCCATGCGACACATTCATTCCAGCACTGAGAGTGTCAAAGTTCGTCATAAATTTGTACTCCCATATATTTTTCTATCTACTGGCTAACACGGTACAAAGATATACATCTTTCCTGTATCATATTTATGTAGTAATTTTGAAATGCTACTATATTTATGCAGTAGATTATGTCACCAGATTTCACAAAACAAAATAAATACATTATTTAATTACTAAGAACTGATTAAACTGGTGTACTTGCTTTGAACATCCATGTGACAATTGGCTGTATAATCTTTACATTAAAATGCTAATTTTAATATCGGGCTAGAAAACTTTCAAAAAGATTTTTACAGTTATTCTGACATGGATTTTCAAAATAAGTGTACCATCATCATCAGGTCTAAGAGATATATTTAACAATGTGTTTAGTTTGCATTGTCTAATCTGGTACATATTTGTTTTAAGCTTAGTTGTGTTACCATATCTATGTAGAAAATGTTGCATTGCCATATCTATGCAGCAATTTTTGGTTCTACCACCTTACTTATGCATTCAGCTTTGTTCTATTACTATATTTATGTAGTAAGCATGGTTCTGTTGCAGTTTCTATGAAGTAAGTTTGGAACTGTAACTGTATCTATGTTCCAAGCTTGGTTATGTTACCATAGCTATGTATTAAGTGTCAGATATTTAGTGAAGCTGTTTCTTTAGATTATTTTTGATGTATTGAGTCCCCTCTGTGATAATGTTATTATAGTCAACATTCAATGTACATTATATACAACTTTTTATATATGCTGCTACTAATTGTCTATTTGGGATGCTGTTGTTTCATGAGACAGACAACTAGTTAACAATATAAGGTTATTAATGGCATTGAAATACTCTGCAACAAGTAAGATAAATAAAATTAAAAGGGTTGTCCGGGCTAAATCGATAAGTCTGCAGTCATTCTTTGTGAATGCAGACTTATGAATAACCCAGCGCATGCATTGCTCGCTGTGGGGATTTTCTGGATTCTGAGTCGGGACCAGATGGTATGTATAAGTTATACATATTCCCCGGCAGAAGCCATCTAGTGGGCATTGCCTCCCTCAGTACACTTGTATTTAGTGAGTCCATGCCCCGTCTATTGACACAGCCTTCCAGTGGGCATGACCCACTAGAAGGCGCAGCCTCGCTCCAAACAAGTATATGGAAGCGAGGCCGTGGTCACTGGCCGGGAGTATGTATTAGGCTGGGGTCACACTTGCGAGAAACTCACACGAGTCTCGCATCTCAATACCCGGCACTGCCGCCGGCATTCAAACCAGAGTGCTCAGCTGCATAGAAATACATGCAGCCGCACACTCGGGTCCCGAGTGCTGGCGCCAGTGGTGGATATTGAGACACGAGACTCATGTGAGTTTGTCGCAAGTGTGACCCCAGCCTAACTCATACATACCTTTCAATCCCGACTCAAAGTGACTGCAGACTTATCTATTTGGACTGGACAACCCTTTAACAAACAATTCAGTAACTGTCATGATCCAGGGCGGGGTTTCGCTTTGGCCCGTCCTGATCAGACTGGGGGTAAATTGTTCTGCCTCTCTCTGGCAGAGGGCGGGTATTTAATGCTCCCTGGACCTAGGTCCGGTGTCAGTTATACTCCTGCCCTCGGCTGAGTTAGTTGACCTTGTGCGTACGTGTGCCTTGTGCCTGATATCTTGCTTGCTTGTTTAGTTTTGATCCGGTTCTGTCCCTGTTACGAGTTCTGCCTGCCCCTCTTGTACTGCGCTACCTCTCGTGTATGACTCTCTGCTTGTGACCCGACTTCTCTCTGCTCGTCCCCTTGGTACCACGTCGCCCTCTTGTGTATGACCTTTGGCTTTGTCTGACTACCCCTCTGTTTGTCCCTCCTGTGCATCGTTTGCCCGTAGTGTTGTGACCTACGTTTTGCCTGACTCTGAGTTGTTGTATGGTGTCCTGTCATATCTGAAAGCAGGACGCTAAGCCCTGCCCCCTTGCAGTCACCTGACCATAGGTCCTGTGCCAGCTTGCTAACTTCAGTGTCCGCAGGTCCTGTGCCTCTTTAATTTCCGGCGCTGACTGGACCCCGACACTAATAGTTTGAAGCACGCATTGTCACCTCTGCTGCCCTGCTCCACAGGTATCTTTTAGCACTGTTTCTGTATTCAGGACATGCACACTGGCTCTGTGAGCGAGTGTAGTGCGGTGTCTCTGACATTATAACTGACCCATACCATTTTTTTTTCTCTGCTCCCATTCTCCTGTGTGTGTGATGGATCCTATGCACGCTCTTTCTGAGCAGGTGAGGCACCTGACTCAGATGTCTCAGAAACTCCTTGGAGAATGAGTCCTGGCTCAGTCTCAGCAGCTGATCGCTGACACTGTGCAGGGGTTTTATGATCAGGGGCTCGGGAGGTTACATTAGTTTCCCCTGAGTCTCCGGTTAAGTTACCAGATACCTTTTCTGGAGATAAAAGGAAATTCAGAGTTTTCAAGGAGGGCTGTAAGCTTTTTTTTTCATTGAGACCACACTCTTCTGGGGATGAAGGTCAGAGAGTGGGGGTCATTATGTCTCTGTTAAGGGGAGCCCCCAAAGCTTGGGCTTTCTCCCTTCCGACCACGGCCCCTGAGCGTATGACTCTGGATGCATCTTTTGAGGCCCTGGGACATATTTATGATGAGCCTGATCGGATGCGTATGGCTGAGGACATGGTGATGAGTGTGTGCCAGGGGAAGCACTCAGCCGAGTGGTTTTGCTCAGAGTTCAGACGCTGGGCTGCTGAGGTCTGCTGGAATGACGCCGCCCTCCGGGGTTTGTTCCGTAGAGGCCTGTCTGAACATCTGAAAGATGCCTTGGCTCTCCACCCTCCGCCTGATTCCCTGGAAGAGGCTATGACACAGGCCGTCTGAATGGATCGCAGGCTACGGGCGAGGGGAGTGGTGCAAATTGAGAGACCGTTATTCTCCCAAGGAAGGGGAGCCTGTCCTACATTGGAAGTCATGGAGATGGGAACCATCGACCTCAAAGAAAATGAAAGGAGACAACAGCGCATGGGAAAATGCTGTTTTCACTGTGGCAATTCTGGACATTGGAAAAAGGATTGCCCCTCTGGTCCACTGACCAACAAGCGACTGAGCCCGGGTGACTGTCATGGAAGTCACCCAGGCTCTCAGGTACCCTTTTCTGCCTTCTCTAAAATGTTGTTACAAGTGGAACTTTGTTGTGGGAGTGTCTCTACATCCACTTCTGCCTTTGTGGATTGCGGTTCCTCATTGAACTTTATTGACTCAGACTTGGTGACCAGGTGTAAGTTAGGGACAGTTAGGTTGGAGACTCCTATTCACATTGTTGCCATTGACAAAACACCACTGGTTAAGAATAACGTTATGTTTCACACTGAAGAGTTTCTCCTTAAAGTGAGTTCCTTACACCAGGAACATATTTCATGTTTTGTTATGGACAACCTGCCTGCGGGACTGGTGTTAGGGTTCCCCTGGTCACAATTGCATAATCCTGTAATTAATTGGGAATATCGGGACATTGTTAAATGGGGTCCCTATTGTTCTGAAAAATGTCTTGTTACGGTGTCTGTGTCATCCGTGAGTCTGGAAGGTATTCCGGAGTGCCTGAAAGACTATACGGACGTTTTCTCCGAAAGAGAGGCTGAGGTTTTAACACCACACTGCCCATTTGATTGTGCCGATGACCTGGTTCCAGGTGCTAAATTGCCCAAAGCCTGCTTGTATAACCTTTCGGGTCCAGAACGGGCCGCGATGAAAGAATATATTTCCGAGAGTCTCCGTAAGGGACACATTCGTCCTTCTGTTTCTCCCGTAGCGGCGGGGTTCTTTTTTGTAAAGAAATAAGACGGTGGTTTACGCCCATGCCTTGATTTTTGTGAGTTAAATAAGATAACTGTGAGGAATATGTATCCCCTTCCACTTATTCCTGATTTATACAATCAGTTGTCCGGAGCTAAGTGGTTTTCAAAGTTAGATCAACGGGGAGCGTATAACCTTATCCGTGTCCGGGACGGAGATGAGTGGAAAACCGCTTTTCTCACTACTGAAGGGTTGTTTGAAAACTTGGTCATGCCTTTCGGTCTGACCAATGCTCCAGCGGTTTTCCAAAATTTCATTAATCATGTGTTCTCTGATTTCATTGGATGTTTTATGGTGGTATATTTGGATGACATATTGATCTACTCTCCTGATAAACAGGCTCACATTGGTCATGTTCGGGCAGTTCTCCAAAGGCTCCGGGAGAACTGTCTCTTTGCTAAATTAGAAAAATGCTTATTTTTTGTCCAGGAACTGTGTTTTCTGGGGTTCATTGTGTCTGCTGAGGGGTATCGCATGGATCCTAATAAGGTGCAGGCCATTGTCGAGTGGGTTCAGCCTTGTTATTTGAAGGCTCTGCAGCGTTTCCTAGGATTCGCCAATTACTACCGTAAATTTATAAGGGGGTTCTCACAGGTGGTTAAACCCCTCACAGACATGACTCCAAAGGGGGCCGATATCAAGAATTGGTCAACCGCAGCGGTAGCGGCGTTTCAGTTTTTAAAAAAATGTTTCATGTCTGCCCTGGTTCTTATTCAACCGGACCCGTCGGAACCATTTATTGTTGAGGTAGACGCCTCAGAGGTGGGGGTGGGGACGGTATTGCCCCAGGGACCCGCCACTTTGACCAATTTGAGACCTTGCGCCTTTTTCTCAAAGAAGTTCTCCCCTGCAGAGAGAAACTATGATGTGGGGAATCGAGAAATTCTGGCCGTAAACTTGGCCTTTGAAGAATGGAGGCATTTTTTGGAAGGGGCTGTCCATCCTATAACAGTAATTACGGACCACAAAAACCTAGCTTACATTGAGTCAGCTAAAAGGTTGACTCCCAGACAGGCTAGATGGTCACTTTTTTTTTCCCGGTTCAATTTCTCGATCACTTTTCGGCCAGGATCTAAAAATGTCAGAGCGGATGCCTTGTCACGCAGTCTAGATCCGGTGTCCCCCCGGAACCTCCGTCCTCCATTTTTCAGCCTGGGGTAGTGGTGGCAGATATTTCTAATATGTTGGAACGAGAGATTCGGGAAGCTCAGTCTCTGGCACCTCCGACTAAGCCGGTGGATAAGCTTTTCGTGCCAGCTCAGTTTCGCCTCAAGGTCCTCCGGGAGTTCCATGACTCAGTTCTGGGTGGACATCCAGGGATCTCAGCTACCCGGACGACCATTGCTAGAGTATTCTGGTGGTCTGCTTTAGCCTCTGATGTTGGGGAATATGTGTCTGCTTGTGATGTTTGTGCCCGTGCAAAAACCCCCCATAACCGGCCGGCCGGGGAATTGGTACCACTGCCAATTCCTGAGAGACCATGGACTCATTTGTCCATGGATTTCATCACCAACCTTCCCCCCTCCGAGGGTAATACCGTCGTTTGGGTTGTGGTGGACAGGTTTAGTAAGCAGGCACATTTTGTACCTTTGGCAGCTCTACCTAATGCGGAAACGTTGTCCAGATTGTTCGTTGAGCAAGTGGTGTGGTTGCATGGTGTACCCTTGAATGTGGTGTCTGATAGAGGAGTGCAATTTGTTTCCAGATTTTGGAGGGCTTTTTGCAAGAGGTTGGGTATTGGTCTGTCCTTTCATCCACTTATCATCCAGAGACTAATGGGCAGACTGAGTGGACCAATCAATCTCTGGAGCAAATTTTGCGTTGCTTGACCTCAGCCCGACAGGATGATTGGTGTTCTGTGTTACCGTTGGCCAAGTTTGAATTTAACAACCGTATTAACCAGTCTACGGGTGCATCTCCCTTTTTCTGTAATTATGGGTTTCATCCTCATTTTGGAGAATTTTTCCGTTTGAATTCTGGGTGTCCTGGGGCGGATGAAACGATCAAGCGGTTTGGGGAGGTATGGACTCCCGTCCAGAGTAACATTACGAAGGCCCAGGACAAATTTAAGTTTTTGCGGAAAAAAAATGATCCGCGGGACCGGTGTTTCAGATTGGGGATAAGGTATGGTTGTCCACTAAGAATATAAGGCTCAAGGTCCCCTCTGCGAAGCTTGGACCCAAGTTTATAGGTCCCTATGTAATTACCGAAGCAGTTAACCCGGTGGCTTTTCGGTTGCGGCTCCCGCCATCTCTGCGGATCCCAAATGTGTTCCATAAGGCCTTTTTGAAACCTGTGAGGTCCGGTGGGGAGGGATCATCAGCTTCCCCACCGCCGATTTTGGTAGACGGGCAGTCGGAGTACGAGGTGGAACGAATAGTCGACTCTAGGTTGGTCCGTCGTGCCCTTCAATATCTGGTGCATTGGAAAGGCTACAGTCCTGAAGAACGGTCGTGGGTTCCTGTTCGATTGGTCCATGCGGATCGGTTGGTCAGGGCCTTTCACGCCAAGTAACTTGAGAGACCTGGGGGTCCGGTGAGCCCCCATTGAGAGGAGGGTACTGTCATGATCCAGGACGGGGTTTCACTTTGGCCCATCCTGATCAGACTGGGGCTTAACTGTTTTGCCTCTCTCTGGCAGAGGGCGGCTATTTAATGCTCACTGGACCTAGGTCCGGTGTCAGTTATACTCCTGCCCTCGGCTGAGTTAGTTGACCTTGTGCGTACGTGTGCCTTGTGCCTGATATCTTGCTTGCTTGTTTGGTTTTGATCCGGTTCTGTCCCTGTTACGAGTTCTGCCTGCCCCTCTTGTACTGCGCTACCTCTCATGTATGACTGTACCAGCAGGCGCCAGTATAGTTCAATGTGGCGGGAGTCAGTGCTGGCGGCAGGCGGGCTCCCCTGCCTCAAGGGCCCCATAGCGGCTGCGTGATGTGCGGCTTGCTGGGGCCCCTGGGGGAGCGGGGCCCTAGGCAGCTGCCTGGTCTGCCTGCCCCTAACGCCGGCCCTGACCTGTCAGTATGTGTACAGTACAGACACCGAGGACTATTAAGTGCATGAAGGGTGTGAACAGATGCTATGGGAGTCATGATTTTGAAGAAAATTTAGTAAGGAGCCATACGGGGATAGCTAGATAAGTGAGGAGGGGTGATAGACTAGACTAAAGAAATGCGTTTTTAGGCCACGCTTAAAACTGTGGGTATTGGGAGTTAATCAAATAAACCTGGGTAGTGCATTCTAACGAATTGGCGCAGCACACGATAAGTCTTGGAGACGGAAATGGGAGGTTTGAATTATTGAGGATTTTAGTTTTAAGTCATTAGCAGAACATAAGGCATGGGTAGAGTGGTAGACTGAAATGAGAGAGATGTACGGGGGTTCTGTGGAGCGCATTGTGGGTGAGAGTGATAAGCTTACATTGAACTCTCTATTGGGCAACCAGTGTAATGGCTGGCACAGGAAAGAGGCATCAGCGTAGTGGTTGGCGAGGAATATGATCCTGGCTGCTGTATTGAGGACAAACTGGAGAGGAGAGAGTTTAATAAGAGGAATACTGATTAGTAGAGTTGCAATGGTCCAGCTGAGAATGAATAAGAGCAACAGTAAGAGTTTTTGCAGAGTCTAAGGTAAGAAAAGGTCTAATTCTAGAGATGTTTTTGAGGTGTAGGTGACATGAGCGAGCAAGTGATCTGATTTGGAGAGTGAAGGAAAGATCAGAATCAAAGATGACACCGAGACAGTGGGCATGTCTGAAGAATTAAACAATTGGGCTTTTACTGGCAGTTTAATAAAGGACTTGGTATTACAAATGCTTGTGTGATCTGGATATGAAAAGAACACCACCAGTCATCTCTTTTACCAGAAAATAGATTTAATGCCACCTTGGCAGGTGGAGGGTAATTAGATAAGGATGAGCCGCTACCCTCAGACACGTGCATTGTGCTTAGCACTCCCCCCAGGCTAAAATTCGTCAGTCAGCTCCTTTAGATTCCAGTTATAAGGTAATAATTATAAAGCAGTTAGGTTTATGTTTTGTTTTTTGTTTTTTAATCTTCCTATGTCACTATGTAATATTGATATACAACTCAAAATGATGTTAGAAGTTGGTTAAAACCAAGTCAAGTAACCTTTGTAGTAAACTGGCTAAGCTAAGTTTATGCTTTTGTGTGTGTATTCGTTTGTAAGTCATTAGTCATTGGGGAGATCCCAACTGTTCTTTG
Source organism: Dendrobates tinctorius (assembly GCF_039654945.1). NCBI lineage: Eukaryota > Metazoa > Chordata > Amphibia > Anura > Dendrobatidae > Dendrobates > Dendrobates tinctorius. Next base: position 25,281,695 of record NW_027361730.1, on the reverse strand, counting down.
TCAGTACACTTTGCTACTGAACATTAAACAATGGCTGGCAATAAATACAGAGTGCCACAATAAAGCACTTCACATTGTTTAATAGGAGCTCTCGGCTTCATTCAAAGCTTTAATAGAACATGTGTAACAAATCATGTTTGTTTACTGTTATTCAGAAACTTTTTTTTTTAAATTTTTCTCTAACCCCAATTTTGACCTTAATGAGCAAGCCAATTTTTACAATTCTGACCGCTGTCACTTTATAAGGTGATAGCTTTGTAACACTTCAATGGATCCCACTGATTCTGAGACTGTTTTTTTTTTTGTGACATATTGTACTTCGTGTTAGTGGTAAAATTTATTCGATATGACTTATGGCAATTTTCGAACTTTTAATTTTTGTGCCCTTAAATCAGAGTCATGTCACACAAAATAGTTCATAAATAACATTTCCCACATGTCAACTTTACATCAGCACAATTTTGGAAACATTATTATTTTTTGTTAGGATGTTACAAGTTAAAAGTTGACCAGTGATTTCTCATTTTTGCAACAAAATTTACAAAACCATTTTTCTTAGGGACCACATCATATTTGAAGTGACTTTGGGGGCTCAATATAACAGAAAATACCCCAAATTGACACCATTCTAAAAACTGCACCCCTCAAAGAGCGCAAAACCACTTTCAAGAAGTTTAGTAACCCTTCAGGTGCTTCATCAGAACTAAACCAATGTGGAAGGAAAAAATTAACATTTAACTTTTTTCATTAAAAATTTACTTTAAACCCAAACGTTTATATTTTCCCAGGGGTATCAGGAGGAAATGGACCACAAAATTTGTTGTGTAATTTCTCTTGAGTACGCTGATACCCAATATGTGGGGGAAATACATTGTTTGGGCGCATGGTAGGGGTCAGGAGGGAGGGAGCATTGTTTGAGTTTTTGAACGCAAATTAGTCTGGAATCAATGGTGAGCACCATGTTGTGTTTGGAGATCCCCTGATGTCTAAACGGTGGAAATCCCCCAATTGTAACTCCAACCCTAAAACAGCCCTAACCCCAACAAACCCCTAACCTTAATCCCTACCCTAACCACAACCATAAGCCCAACACAACCCTAACCCCAACCCCAATCCTAACCCCAACACCACAACCGTAAACACAATACAACCGTAACCCCAACACAACCCTAACCCCTGATACCTCCACCATCCCCTAACCCTAGCTCTAACCCTAGCTCTAACCCTTGCTCTATCCCCAATCCCAACTCCAATCCTAACCCTAGCCCTAACCCTAACTGCAAAGAATGGAAAACAATTAAAAAAAATATTTTATTATTTTTATCTAACTAAGGGGGTGACAAAGGGGGGTTTGACTTACTATTTTTTTTATTTTGATCCCTGTGATATGGTCTATCACAGTGATCAAAATGAACCAATAGGAAAAATCTCCTATTGTTGCAAGGTAATGGCTGACATATCTCGGCGGGCGCACTGTGCATGCACCTGCCATTTTCATCCAGGAAAATGACGCGGTGGACCGGGGGATGGAGCAGGAGAGTCCAGGGATGGCGGAGGTACCAGGGGGTCTCGGGGGACCCCATTTCTCTCTCCTCTGATATGCTAGAAAATCAGACTTTATTTTTTTTGTGATCGCCGTTATTCTGTGAATAGCGGTGGTCACGTGACTGGGGACAGTAAAAACCGACCAGAATCATGTTCTCTGGGGTCTCAGCTACCCCCCGGTAGCTGAGACCCTGGAGATTTTCTGACGCTGGGGGGTGCTATACACTTATCTCTCAGCACCGTTGAAAAGCAGTGCTGAGGAATAAGTACCATTAACTGCCGCCGTTAAAAGGCGTATTGGTGGTCGTTGAGGGGTTAAACCTCAAACTCACCTTTAGGCTGTGTAGTAGCTACTTGAGAAAAAGTAAAGTGATGGAATATAGTGTAAGATTACTTGGCCCCAAGATTAGGAAAAAGCACCAAACGAGTACTTGCCTTCTTCAAGCCTACTGGAAATACCCGCTTTTTTACCTTAGTGAACTGTATTGGCTAGGGTTAAACTTGGTATTGTAAGAACAGATGAAACTGATATCAAGATTATCGTTTTTCACGCAATTGGATCTACAGGGAAAATGAGCTTCCTCATGGATTATTATCTTATTTTTAGCAGTAAAAGATCCAGCATCCATAAGGACAATGGCATAACTACAAAGTCATGGGCCACAGTGTGAACTTTCAAATGGGGCCCCTGCTAAAATATTTTCCACCCAAATTCACATTTTCCCTATTCATTTCGCACATTCTATTTTTGTTGCAATGTTGTATAGTCTGACCTAATACTGCACTGTAATCCCTGAGAAAAATGATTTTATAACTTACATGTCCCTATGCTAATAAGGGTGATGTCTTCGGAAGTGCAGACACTCAGGGCGTTCATGTCCTCCCTCGCTCCAATTCCAAGTGCGCTCCCGACGTTTGAAATCTGTATGCTGTTTCTTCCTAGTATGATGCTGCAGTGCATCACTTCCGGTCCTGTGCAGTGTGTGGGGTGTATTGGGTGTACTGGTCAGCTCTGGAGCATGCGCACTGCTTATTCTGAAGCTTGCGAGTACACCCAATACTACCCTACAATGCACAGGACCGGAAATTACGCGGAAGTGCGTCATTCCAGGAAGAAACAGCACACAGAATTCAAATGCCGGGAGTGCGCTTGGAATTGGAGCCAGGGAGGACATGAACTCCCAGAGCTGGGCACAGAGGTATCTAGGTTTTCTAACACGTGGGTCAAGAATTCAGTTTGGCGCCCCCCCCAAGTACATACGTAATTTGCATACTTAGTCATGTACTGACGAGATGCTCTCCCTAATGCTCTCAATGATCAGTGAAAAACTGAGAGAAGCAGGAAGAGAAGCTCGTTGTCATAGGACCATAAGTATGAAAATCGCATATGAGTGAAGTGTCCATGTGATGACTACTGAAACCTGCAGAGCTGAATCCTGACAACATTGCAGGCTTCTGAATTCTCACAACGAAGGCACCGCACACTTTTAGGATTCTCCCTTGCCAATGGACAGTCATGTCAGTACAAGTATGTGATTTGTATGCTTCTGGCCACATTCCGACTAGACGTGCCCGGCCTCACTCAGTTAAAGGGAATCTGTCATCCCATTTTCGGCCTATAAGCTGCGGCCACCGCCATCAGGGGCTTATCTACAGCATTCTGTAATGCTGTAGATAAGCCCCCGATGTAACCTGAAAGAGAAGAAAAACAAGTTAGATTATACTCACCGGGGGGCGGTTGTGGTGGGTGTCGCAGTCCGGTCCGGCGCCTCCCATCTTCTAGAGATGACGTCCTCCTTCTTACTTCTGCCACGGCTACTGTGCAGGAGTACTTTATCTGCCCTGTTGAGGGCAGAGTAAAGTACTGCAGTGCACAGGCGCCGGGAAAGGTCAGAGAGGTCCGGCGCCTGCGCACTGCGGTACTTTACTCTGCCCTCAACAGGGCAGATAAAGTACGCCTGCGCAGGAGCCGCGGCAGAATTAAGGAGGACATCATCGTATGAAGATGGGAGGCGCCGGACTGGACTACAACACCCATCGGACCGGACCGGATCCCAGGGTGAGTATAATCTAACTCGTTTTTCTTATCTTTCAGGTTACATCTGGGGCTTATCTACAGCTTTACAGAATGCTGTAGATAAGCCCCTGATGGCGGTGGCTGCAGCTTATAGGCCGAAAATGGGGTGACAGATTCCCTTTCATTTTCATTGAGTGAGACCACACATATCTAGTCAGCACGTGACTGCATTTATGTAAATCGCCACCACCAGATAATCCTGATAGCGTGCAGTGACAGAGCACTGTGAGAATTCAGAAGTCTGCAGTCGCATAGAATGACTGCAGACTCATCACAAACCTGGACAACCCCTTTAATGCTCCTAATTTAAATGCAAACATGAGAATTAGTCAGTATCGCATATAACATTTACATCCAGGTACCTTATAGATGTCGTCTTTGGAGTCATTCTGCTTCTTTTCTTCATCTTGTCCAGACCCCATAATGAGTTTTCTCATCCACAGCTCGTCTCTGCAGACTTCCATCTTCTCTCTTTTTCAGAAAATCTCCACATGATGCCCTTAAAGATAGAAGTGTCATTATAATGTTCTTGAATAAAAAATTGCCCCTCACTATATTGTCTGCACAAAATATTACCCCCACACTGTCCCTCTTATGGTACATACTCTTTACACTGACCTCTCCTTTCCATACTGGCCCCTCTACACATTGTCCTCTCACCAGGGCCGGACTGGGACTAAAATTCAGCCCTGGCATTTGAAGTTACACAGGCCCACTAGTCACATGGTGACTATATAATATTTTTGTACAGTTGTAGGTTACCAGCAGTGAGAGGAGATTAACACGACTATATAACATGTAGTCACAGCTGTGTCCAGTATTTCAGCTCAGTCCTATTTATTGCTTTTAGGTACAGTACTCCTCCCAAAGCTCTGTCCCTTTTGTACGCACGGTGACAGAATTCCTGGCAGAACTGCTATCCATTGGGCAACCAGACCCCCTGGTCATAGCTGCCCCTATCTTACCTCCCAGCTTTTGAGGAAGGGTAAGAGGGACAAATTCTGCGCGCCGCTGCAAAATTTAGGCCACGCCCGGCCACACCCATTCCACAACTAGTCACACACATGTCCACGCCTAATCGCACCCATTTAGCACTGCTGATCACACTGACTTGTACTGAGGGCACAGTGGCTGGCATTATGGGCACACTGACTGGCACTAAGGAAGAGAGAAAACAGAGAGAGAGAAAGAAAGAAAGAAAGAAAGAAAGAGGAAAAAAGAAAGAAAGAACAGAGAGAAAGAACAGAGAGAGCGAGAAAGAAAAAAGAAAGATTAGAGAGAGAAAGAAAGAACAGAGAGAGAGAGAAAGAAAATGAGGGAAAGACAGAACAGAGAATGAGAAAGAAAGAACAGAGAACAAAAGAAAAAGAGAGAAAGAAATAAAGGAAGATTCTATAAAGATACTACAGCAGCCCAGCTCCCATTGAAGTGCCCACCTAAGCCTCCCGATGCAGGACATATCATGATCCGCTCACATGGCCGGCATCCCCGATTCCAAGGCGATCCTTCTGTCTGCGCTGTCGGAGGAGGACACGGTGATGGATCTGAAGCATTCTGGTTCTGTTACAATCTCCTCAAGAAATTATCTCATTTACGGTCAGCTTCAAGCACATCACTTCAGGAGGAACATCATGTGTGTGTTTTAAAATGCTCCTCGGGGCTTCGCCGTGTACTCCTGTGTCCGTGGGAAAAGCACGCTTTGTATGCTTCGTACACACTTGGCTCAGCTCTGTACATCCCGTACACATATGGCTCCACTCCGTACACACACACAGCTCCGCTCCGTATACCCCATACACACTCGGCTCCGCTCCGTATGCCAAGTACACACGCGGCTCCGTTCCGTACACCTCGTGCACGCGGCTCTGTTCCATACACCTCATACACACACGGCTCTGCTCCGTACACCTCGTGCACGCGGCTCTGCTCCGTACACCTCGTGCACGCGGTTCTGTTCCGTACACCTCGTGCACGCGGCTCTGCTCCGTACACCTCGTGCACGCGGCTCTGCTCCGTACACCTCGTGCACGCGGCTCTGCTCCGTACACCTCGTGCACGCGGCTCTGCTCCGTACACCTCGTGCACGCGGCTCTGCTCCGTACACCTCGTGCACGCGGCTCTGCTCCGTACACCTCGTGCACGCGGCTCTGTTCCGTACACCTCGTGCACGTGGCTCTGTTCCGTACACCTCGTGCACGCGGCTCTGCTCCGTACACCTCGTGCACGCGGCTCTGCTCCGTACACCTTGTGCACGCGGCTCTGTTCCGTACACCTCGTGCACGTGGCTCTGTTCCGTACACCTAATACACACATGGATCTGCTCCGTACACCTCGTACACACGGCTCCATTCCGTACACCTCGTACACACACGGCTCCGCTCCGTACACCTCGTACACACACGGCTCCGCTCCGTACACCTCGTACACACACGGCTCCGCTCCATACACCTCGTACACACACGGCTCCGCTCCGTACACCTCGTACACACACGGCTCCGCTCCGTACACCTCATACACACGCAGCTCCGCTCCGTACACCTCGTACACACACGGCTCCGCTCCGTACACCTCGTACACACACGGCTCCACTCCATACACCTCATACACACACGGCTCCGCTCAGTACACCCCATACACATACAGCTCTGCTACATCTACCCTCTAAACCCCTCCTGACCCCACACATACTTATCTCATCCAGCACCATGACAACAGCACAGCAGAGTCTTGCAGACACCAAGAGGCAAGGCTGAGCGCACAGGACCTGTGATGAGGTCACAGGAGGGGCGGAGTCAGGGGGGTCACATGATCAGGGGTCTGGACAAAGGCTCCTGATCATGTGACCCCTGACTCCTCCCCTCCTGTGACCTCATCACAGGTCCTGCGAACAGAGAAGGCAAGCGATACTGTGAGTGGCTGCGGGGGCGGGGGTTCTCATGCTGCGTCGAGGATGGGGTGCGAGGGGGGGGCGTGGTGGATTATCTCCCTGCAGTGCGGGAGGAACTTGGAAACTATTACCGCCGTGCCCGCAGAGGGCCGGCGGCAGGAGCAACAGTGGCCGCAGCAGCTGGCAAGCGGCCAGATGATCGGGCGCTGCCGCCCGCGGCCCACATGACAGCGGCCCAGCGGGAAAATGCCCGGTTGGTTATATTGCCAATCCGGGCCTGCCTCTCACACTGTGTCCTCCCTATAGGACCCAGTCTCTAACTGTACTCTGTCATCATACTCCCCCACCTTGGTATACTGTCCCCTCCTGGCTGTACTCTTTCACTGTCTCCCCATACTATTTCCTCACTACACAGTTTCTAGTGTGTGCCCACTCACTTCTCTCCTCCCAAACTGTCTCCTCGCACCATTCCCTTCTCTCTTTATACGGTCTCTTCTCACATCCCCTCTGTTCACCATACTGTCTCCTTGTATATTTACCCCCTCACTTTTCTATACTGCCTGCTCACACATACCCCCACTGTGTCTGCACACATCCTATCACCCTCACTCCCCGTACTCTGTCCATATACATTTTTCACATCACTACTCAAACTGTGTCCACATACATTTCCCCATTCGCTCCCAATACTGTCTGCACCCATCCACACTCACCATACTGTGTCTGCACCGATCCCCTATACTGTTTCCTCATACATGCCACCCATTTCCCAGTACTGTTTCCTCATACATGTCCCTATACTGTTTCCTCGTACATGCCCTCATTCACCCGTACTGTTTCCTTGTGCATGCCCCTATACTGTTTCCTCATACATGCTCCCATTCTCCTATACTGTTTCCTCAAACATGCCCCCATTCCCCCATACTGTTTCCTCATACATGCCCCCCATTCTCCTGTACTGTTTCTTCATAAATCCAACATATAAATCCGGCTCACCAGACATAGCATTCCGACATCGGAGCACGGGACCGCTGTGTCCAAGCATCCAATCCAAAGTAATAAAGATAAATGTCCAGCTCCACGATATAGTGAAAGTGCAATTCTTTATTCACTTAATCCATACAAGTGAGGTTAAAAGCCAGCATGAGGTGACAAGGCTTGCTTTCTACGCGTTTCAAGTGACTAAGCACTTTCACTATATCGTGGAGCTGGACATTTATCTTTATTACTGTTTCTTCATACATGCCCCCATCCCCCCATACTGTTTCCTCATACATGCCCCCATCCCCATACATGACCCCCCATTCACCCATACTGTTTCCTTGTACATGCCACCCATTCCCCCATACTGTTTCCCCATATATGCCCCCATTCTCCTGTACTGTTTCCTCATGCATGCCCCATCCCCCGTACTGTTTCCTCGTTCATGCCCCCCATTCCCAGTAATGTTTCCTCATACATTCCCCCCATTCCCCCATTCTGTTTCCTCGTACATGCCCCCATTCCCTTGTACTGTTTCCTCATACATGCCCCCATTCCCCATACTTTTTCCTTATACATGCCCCCATTCTTCTGTACTATTTCCTCATACATGCCTCCCATTCTCCTGTACTGTTTCCTCATACATGCCCCCCATTCCCCAGTACTGTTTCCTCATACATGCCCCCCATTCCCACATACTGTTTCCTCATACATGCCCCCATTCTTCTGTACCATTTCCTCCTACATGCCCCCCAGCCCCATTCCCCTGTACTGTTTCCTCATACATGCTCCCCATTTCCCAGTACCGTTTCCTCGTACATGCCCCCCATTCCCCAGTACTGTTTCCTCGTAGATGCCTCCCATTCCCCCATACTGTTTCCTTATATATGCCCCCCATTCCCCTGTACTGTTTCCTCATACATGCCCCCCATTCTCATGTACTGTTTCTTCATACATGCCCCCATTCTGCTGTACTGTTTCCTCATACATGCCCCCCATTCCCCCATACTGTTTCCTCATACATGCCCTCTATTCCCCTGTACTGTTTCCTCATACATGCCCCCCATTCTCCTATACCGTTTTCTCATACATACCCCCCATTCCACTGTTCTGTTTCCTCAAACATGCCCCCATTCTTCTGTACTGTTTCTTCATACATGCCCCCCATTCCCCTGTACTATTTCCTCATACATGCCCTGCATCTCCCCTTTGCTCCACATTTTGTGTCCTCAAATCTCCCCCACACATTAAATCCCCTATCTGCACTCCAAACCTCCCCACATACAATAAATACCCCCATCCCCCTCCAAATCTCTCTACCCACATTAAATCCACCATCCCCCTCCAAATCTACACACACACAAAATAAATCCCTCATCCCCACTCCAAATCTCCTCCTGTCCATGCACTTAATCTTCGGTGTCTTTAGATCCGCTGGAGCACTTACCACCCATCTGCGACTCTGCAGTGCCGGCGAGTGACTTCAGCAGCGTGATCACATGACATGATCACACTGCAGACGTCGCTCTGACCCAGCTGTCAGAGCTTCAGTTGTACTCGCGTCTGTAAAATGTGAGTACAATTGAATACTGGGAGCTAGCACGCTGCAGCCTCTCTGTGCTGGTTGTCAGTTTGACAGCCGGCACAGAGAACGGCCGACACCCAGTAGGGGAGCTGCAGAATGCAGCCGCTGGGGGAGACACTGTGGACCGCCACATTAGGTGGCCCAACTGCGCCCCCCTGCCGCCTGCTCCTGGGGCACATGCCCTGGCTGCCCCCCCAGATACTCCTCTGTCTGGGTGGGCTCCCTAAGCACTCCAGGCCCAGTTGCAGCTGCAACCCCTGTAACCTCAGTAGTTACGCCCCTGCGTAAGGATAATTAAAATTAGTAGTGCTTATTTTCAAATTAGTAAAAAAAAACCCTAATAACTATATAGTCCATAGAACAACATATTATAAGAAGATACTTATGGGATCTGGATCTTTTACTGCCAAGGAATTTTTATAATGGGATTGACTTTCGTGCATGCTTCATTGTACTGTACCTACAAGTGCCAGCCAGCAGTCAAGAAGTTCCAGAACGGTCTGTAGGCACTGCCCATAAAATTTTTTTAATTGTCCGTGATTTTTTTGAAATTTAACAAACATAAAAAAACTATTTTGACTGTAATTATCATCAGTTTACAGTGAAAGCAGCTGATGTCTTCTCAGAATTATGGGTTGTAGATATGCATCAGTTATAATCATAATGATTTCTTATGGTTTTCCAATGTGTCCTTAAAAAATGTTGTCAGTTATTTTGTTTGTAAGCTGTCCAGAAAAAAATAAAAAGTCAAGCTGGCATCCCTGCAAACAAGATGAACTAATTGCAATGATAAACCTTTATATTCATAGTCTAAGAAAAGGAAAACAATCAAGAAAATCCCCTCTATGGGTTAATATTTTTACCATAGCACATAGGCTAGATTCACAGTGGGAATTTTAATTTAGTTTGCTTGCAGTTTTAATGCTTTTGTCACCATCTTGGAGCCTCTCTGTTATACGAAGATATTCAAATAAGACCAAGATTTACAATTTATATATAAGTATACAGTATAAGCAAGCAGAAGATCGCTGGTTCAAGTCCTCTAAGGAGACTAGCAAGTAAAGTAAAAGATAAAAAAATCTAAAAGTTCAAATCACCCCCTTTTCCTCCACTGAAAATTAAAAAAATAAAGAAATTACACACGTGGTATCACTGTATTCATAAAAGTCTGATCTATCGAAATATATACAGTAGGTAAACATCGTAATGAGGAAAAGAATCAAAATGCTAAAGGTGTGTATTTTTAATCACTAGTCCACCCAAAAAAATGCAATAAAAACAGATCAAAATGTTGTATATGGCCAAAAATAGTATCGATAGAGCAGTCATCTTTTCATGCAAAAAACAATCCTTCACCCAACTGAATCAATGGAAAAACAAAAATGTTACAGCTCTCAGAAAATGGCAACATAAACCGCAAAACATTTTTCAACAAAGTTCTGATATTTTTTTTCTACTTAAATAAAAAAAAACTATACAAGTTTGGTTGTAATCTTGCTAACCTGGAGAATTAGGATTCAGAGTAACTTTTACCACAGAATGTACACTGCAAAAAGAAAACACAAAAAAACATGGTGGAATTGCATTTGTTTACCAATTTCATCACATTTGACATTTTATTCCCTATTTTCCAGTACATTGAATGGTAAATTAAATTCAAAACTACTATAAGCTGAGGCACCTAATTTTGCCTTGAAAAACTGGGAAGACTTATTGACTCGAGTATAAGCATGGTATGCATGGTTCCTCATCTACATCATTGTTTGCATGGCTCCTTATTCCCATCCTTTTATGTATGGTTCCTCATCCACATCCTTGTTTTCATGGCTCCTTATTCCCATCCTTGCCTGCATAGCTCCTTATTCCCATCCTTGTCTGCATGGTTCCTTATCCCCGCCCTTGTCTGCATGGCTCCTTATTCCAATCCTTGTCTGCATGGCTCCTTATTCCCATCCTTGTCTGCATGGCTTCTTATCCCTATCCTTGCATGCATGGCTCCTCATCCGTATCCTTGTATGCATGGTTCCTCATCCCTATCCTCGTATGCGTGGCTCCCATGAGAAAAGAATAAAAAAACAAAACAAACAAAACATCCTACTTACCTTCCATGCACGCCCTCGCAGCATCCTCTTCCGCTGGTGCCAGCAGCTCCTGCTGCCGGACGATCACGTGTTCCTGCTTTTTAATTTAATGAATATTCACCTCTCTCCATGCCTATGGGAGTGGAGAGAGGTGAATATTCATTACCTTAATGAGCGGGCACCCATGAGAGCTCGGGGGCTGCTGGAAGCCGGCGGCTGCGGCTGTAACTGTGTGTGCTATAAAAGAAATGAATATTCATTGCCAGTGAAGTGAATATTTATTTCTCTTTAGCAGCGGGCACAGGCTTTAGCTGCAGCCACCCCCTCCTGCCTCCTGTGACCTGCTGCCACTCCCCCTCCCCCACCGTCTTCTGGGACAATGACTCGAGTATAATGCGTGGGGGGTGTATATACAGTATGTGGATAGAAATGTAAAAAAGCTGTGTCTCTTGGAAGAAGAGGAGAAAAAAAGAGCAAAAAAGAAAATTGGCTGCTGAGAAAAGGGGTTACAGGAACAGCAAACACATAAAATGCATAAATCACCACATCAATTCTTACCTTAAACTCCTACTTTTTTATCTTATTCTGTATCATGTTACAATTAATTGTTATTATTATTATTACACATTTTTATAGCGCCATTTATTCCATGGCGCTTTACATGTGAAAAGGGGCAAATATAGAAAAGTACAATAAACATGAGCAATACAAGACACACAAGTACAGAAGGAGAGAGGACCCTGCCCGCACGGGCTCACAGTCTACAGGGGTTGGGCGAGGGTACACTAGGAAAGGGTAGAACTGGTCGTGCGGCGGTTCAGTAGACTGAGGATCACTGCAAGTTGTAGGCTTGTCAGAAGAGGTGGGTTTTCAGGTTATTTTTGAAGGTTTCCATGGTAGGTGAGAGTCTCATGTGTTGGGGTAGAGAGTTCCAGAGTATGGAGGAAGCACGGGAGAAGTCTTTTTATGCAGTTGTGGGAAGAAGAGATAAGAGGGGAGTAGAGAAGGAGATCTTGAGATGATCAAAGGTTGCGTGTGGGTAAGTACCATGTCACAGATGTATGGAGGAGACAGGTTGTGGATGGCTTTGAATGTCATAGTTAGGGTTTTCAACTGGAGCCTCTGGTCGATAGGATGCCAATGAAGGGCTTGGCAGAGAGGAGAGGCTGGGGAATAATGGGGAGACAGGTGGATCAGTCGGGCAGCAGAGTGCAGGATGGATTGGAGTGGTGCCAGAGTGCTAGAGGGGAGACCAGAGAGTAGGAGGTTGCAGTAGTCGAGGCGGGAGATGATAAGGGCATGCACTAGTGTTTTTGTGGTTTCATGGTCAAGGAATGCACGGATTTGGGAAATATTTTTGAGTTTGAGATGGCAGGAGGAGGCAAGGGTTTGGATATGTGGCTTGAAAGACAGGGCAGAGTCAAGGATCACCCCGAGGCACTGAGCATTAATATACAGAAATATGTGAAGAAATCTTTCACTGTGTCTTGATCATTCAGCCATGTCCTCTTTTCTCACTGGCATGTGTGTGGTTGTAAAATAACTGACTGCAACAGAATCCTTGCTTGATGTGTCCTATCTGTATGAGTACAAAAGTGTGATAATCCTTGCTACCATATCATAAGAATGTCAGCGATTTTTCAATTAAAAAAGCGTATGTAATTATTTGTAGGTTCACAGACCATACACATTAAAAACACTGTTTATTGGCATTCATTAAATATTCAAATGTGATCACCCACCCAAAAAATGTGATGCTACCCAGAAAAATCAATGTAAATACTTTCATGCCCAATGATGACAAAAGTATTCTCGGTGTGATACCTTTACTGGCTAACCTGAAAAAATATATTTGCAAGCTTTCAGAGCACAAAGACTCCTTCTTCAGGCAGGATTATAATAATATCTCTTAAATGTTTTGCTTTTGTCTTATTAATTAATTTGTAATCTGGCCTGAAGAAGGAGCTCAATATTATGTTACTTATGATCAACAAAAATAGCTTTACTATTACTTTGGTTTTTTTCTTTTCCTGGTTGGTGATTGGTGCTAAGTGTAAGACATCAACCACTGAGGTTTATAGTCCACATCAGATAATGTTCCCCTTCATTAATGCTTATTAAGCCTGATGGGTCCTGGGCGAAAGAGTCTCAGTGGGCCCTTTTAACACATACCACAATTCGTGATGCACAAATATGGTAAATAATAGAGAAATATAGGTATAGGACAAAGCCAAAGATTTCACTTCTTACATTACATGAGTGATATCTATTGTAAATTCTGCAATAGCTCAGAGACTGGACAGTATAGTCCTCCATACAGTCTTATGGGCACCACATAGTGCTCCATACAGAATAATGAACCCCATATATTGCTCCATACAGTATTATAGGCACCACATAGTGCTCCATACAGAATAATGAGCCCCATATATTGCTCCATACAGTATTTTGGACACCACATAATGCTCCATACAGAATAATGAGCACCATATATTGCTCCATACAGAATAAGCCCCATATATGATGCTTCAGTGGATGATGGACCTATATATGATGCTCCAATGTATAATTGTCCCGATATATGATGCTCTAGTGTATGATGGGCCCCATATATTATGCTTCAGTGCATATTGGTCCCCATATATGATGCTTCAGTGTATAATGAGCCCCATATATGATGCTCCAGTGTAGGATGGGCCCCATAAATGATGCTCCAGTGTATAATAGGCCCCATATGTAATACCCCATATTTTATGGGCCCCATATATGATGCTCCAGTGTATAATGGGCTCTATATATGATGCTCTAGTATATGATGGGCCCATATATAATACTGCATATATTATGGGCCCTATATATGATGCTCCAGTGTATAATGGGCCTCATATATGATGCTCCAGTGTATGATGGGCCCCATATATGATGCTCCAGTGTATAATAGACCCCATATATGATGTTCCAGTGTATGATGGGCCCCATATATGATGCTCCAGTGTATAATGGGCCCCATATATGATGCTCTAGTGTATGATGGGCACCATATATGATGCTTCAGTGTGGCAGGACGCTGCTCTGCTCTGGACTCTTCAGCGTCAATGTCTTCCAGCTCTATGCACTATGACTGCTCAGGCAGAGTGCGCACAGACGTGATGTGATAGCGCGCTCTGACCTGGAGCAGATGGGGGGCCCACTCGCGGGCGCCGGCACTGGCACAGACACTGGGCCCCCATAGCACATTGGTGCCCTCGACGACGAGTGGGCCCCCTGCCTACTCAGAGCCCCGGCACTTCCCGGGTGCGCTGGGTGCTGACGCCGGACCTGCCTATAAACCTTATTGCATAAGAGCATATTTGTATCTTCCTAATTCCCCGCAATTTTGGCACACTATCAACAACCAAACTTATTTTTACCAGTCTTGTGATGTGTCTCTATATTCCATATTTTATAGGTGATGAAACAATTTACAGCTTATCTGCCCGATTCTTCCTATTCTAATCATGTAATATGCCAATCTTTATGAGACGGCGCCTTGGGGATAAGGGAATTGGTATTATTCGCGCCGTGATTTTGGGATGCTGATCGGAGCTCTAAGCAAATGGGATTGGCCATCGCCACCAGGCACTTTATTGAACAACTCTGAGCAGGACCAGACTGGAACTGAAACTCAGCACTGGTATTTGAGAGCACGCCGGCCCACCAGATGCATGGTGAATGTGAAATATTTTTATACACTTATGGATTATGCTGATTTTGCTATATGTCACATTTTTTAAATAAAAATTGCTGTAAACTGCACTTTATCATTGACAGACAAAACTGAATTTTCGAATAAAAATTTCCCTCCAGGAAAATGTTAATTTCTTTCAACTGGACTGACGGACATATTTGTAATAAAGAGCTTCATGATCCCAAAAACGTTAAGTTTGATAGTACCAGAAAAGTGAATAAGATCTCTGAAATATCATGGAAAAGTAGCTTATTTTTTCCTTGCAGACTGGAAGCAGTTTCATGTCTCCAGCGTCTATTCTTTCAGCATTTTTTATTCTAATGAACGGGAAAAAAAACTCATAAAAAAACGCAGCAATATCAAAGCAATTTTCCTGCTAAGTGTTTTTCCTGCCAAGAGACTCATTTTTGGTGCAGAAATGTCTGCAGGAAATACTTATCGTGTGCACATACACACGCCATTTCATTACCAGTACACACTGCAGACTATGGACCAGGGCCGGACTGGCCATTTGGCAATTCTGGCAAATGCCAGAAGGGCCTGTCTGGTCATGGGCTGCTTTGGCTGCTACCTTGTGAACAGAATTTGTTTTCTCAAGACACCCATACTGTTAAGAGTTGTGACAGAGCACAAAGTCACCAAAAATCCATCACTTATCCCAGCAGGTCACGGGAATCAATAATATTGGTCATGTAGTAAATCTTGCTTTCCTTCATCCAAGGTAATATTAGTAATATATTTCATCTGGTGCTTGGGGATGAGAATAACATGGGCATGTGTGATTTCAAATGCCAGGGCTGAATTTCAGTCCCAGTCTGTACCTGCTATGGACTGTATCTTTACCAGTTATCTGACTGCAGCAATTATCTTGGACAGGAGAACGGTGCATGTACACCTGCAGACTGCAGCCGATAACGGCTTTCCACCACTGTGCAATATAACTGTAGTTATGTGATTCCCACAGTTGCTGTTTCGTGCTGAATAGATCCTCATCATCATAGAATCATAGAATCATAGAATCGTAGAGTTGGAAGGGACCTCCTGGGCCATCTGGTCCAACCCCCTGCTCAAAGCAGGATTCGCTAAATCATCCCAGTCAGATGTCTGTCCAGCCTCTGTTTGAAGACATCCATTGAAGGAGAACTCACCACTTCTCGTGGCAGCTTGTTCCACTCATTGATCACTCTAACTGTCAAAAAGTGTTTTCTAATATCTAATCTGTGTCTCCTCCCATTCGGTTTCATCCCATTGCTTCTAGTCTTTCCTTGTGCAAATGAGAATAAAGTTGATCCTTCTACAATGTGACAGCCCTTTAGATATTTGTAGACAGCTATTAAGTTACCTCTCAGTCTTCTCTTTTGCAAACTAAACAATCCCAAATCCTGCAACCTTTCCTCATAAGACAGGGTTTGCAGACCGGTCACCATTCTGGTTGCTCTTTTCTGAACTTGCTCCAGTTTGTTGATGTCTTTTTTAAAATGTGGTGCCCAAAACTGGACACAATATTCCAGATGAGGTCTGACCAAAGAGGAGTAGAGGGAAATAATGACTTCACGTGATCTAGACTGTATGCTTCTGTTAATACATCCTAGAATTGCATTTGCTTTTTTTGCTGCTGCATCACACTGTTGACTCATATTCAGTCTGTGATCTATTAGTATACCCAAGTCTTTTTCACATGTGCTGTTGCTTAGGCCTATTCCTCCCATTCTGTATATGCTTTTTTCATTTTTATTGCCCAGATGTAGTACTTTGCATTTTTCCCTGTTAAAAACCATTCTGTTAGTTGCTGCCCACTTCTCCAGTTTATTTATATCTTTTTGAATCCTCTCTCTCTCTTCTCTAGTATTAGCTATCCCTCCTAGCTTTGTGTCATCAGCAAATTTAATCAGTTTACCCTCAATTCCTTCATCTAAATCGTTGATAAAGATGTTGAACAATACAGGGCCCAGGACAGAGCCCTGTGGTACCCCACTTGAGACATTCTTCCAACTGGATGTGCAGCCATTTACGACCACTCTTTGGGTCCGATCACTAAGCCAGTTATGAATCCACCTAACAGTTGCCTTGTCCATTCCATACTTAGTCATTTTTTCAATAAGGATTGTATGAGATACTTTGTCAAATGCTTTGCTGAAGTCAAGATATACTATATCTACAGCATTTCCTTGATCCACCCAATCAGTGATTCCGTCATAGAAGGAAATTAAGTTAGTCTGACATGACTTACTAGTTACAAACCCATGCTGACTCTGTTTAATCACTTCATTCTTATCCAGGTACTGACATACATGTTGTTTAATAATTTGTTCAAAGATCTTTCCTGGTATAGAAGTCATACTCACCGGCCTATAGTTGCCTGGGTCCACCTTCTTCCCCTTTTGAAGATAGGAACAACATTTGCTCTTCTCCAGTCTTCTGGGACTTCTCCTGTTTTCCAAGAATTTTCAAAGATTATGGAGAGGGGTTCAAAAATTTCTTCTGCTATCTCCTTCAGTACTCTGGGGTGTAATTCATCTGGACCTGGAGACTTGAATTAATTTAGGTTAGCTAAGTGTTTCCTCACTATCTTTCTGTTTATAGATATCCTGGATTCTTCTATTCCCTTAATAGGACAGTGAAGAACAGTTGATGTCACATTTCCTTTCTGAGAGAAAACAGATGCAAAATAGGAATTTAAAAGTTCGGCCTTCTCAACATCCTGTCTTACCATTTCATCATTTTCATCCTGTAAAAATCCTATAGCATCTTTGACTTTTCTTTTACTTTTGACATATACCCAAAATCCTTTATTATTGCTTTTGACATCTCTTGCAAGCCTCAATTCATTGTCAGCTTCAGTTAATCTGATTTGTGCCCTGCAGGTTCTGCAGATAGCATTATATTCTTCTTTAGATATGCCTCCCTCTTTCCATTTTATAAACATTTTTTTCTTCCTTTTTAGCATGTGCTTAAGTTCTGTGTTCATCCATCCTGGCTTCCTTAAATGCTTCCTATTCTTCCCTCTTTTCGGAATTGTTAACAATTGTGCTTTGAGAATTTCATTTTTCAAGATTTCCCATCCTTCCTGGACATTTTTGTCTTTAAGGATATCCAGCCATTGGATCCCTCCAATTCTCTTTTTGAATCCCTTAAAATCTGCCTTTCTGAAATCTAACCTTGACGTCTGAGTCTTCACAGGTCTTCCGCCTCTAGTTATCCAAAATTCTAAAATAGCATGGTCGCTACCTCCTAGAGTCCCAGCCACTTTTACCTCCTCAACCATTTCCTCCCTGTTTATAAGGATTAGATCCAAGGTAGCAGTTCCCCTTGTTTTCTCCCCTACCTTTTGGAAGATAAAGTTGTCAGCCAGAGAGGATAAGAATTTCCTTGACCTGTTAGTTTTGCCTGAGAGAGATTCCCAACAAATGTCTGGATAGTTGAAATCTCCCATGACAACTATGTCATATTTTTGGGAGAACTTGGCCATTTGATGCATAAAGAGTTCATCCATATCTTCAGGTTGCACAGGCGGTCTGTAGTAAATGCCTACAATGGTGTCCTTTCCATTGTTCTGTCCTTGTATTCTTACCCAAACAGTTTCCACAGAACTCCCAGTCTCTGAAGCTTCAATCTCTGTGCAGATATACGCGTTTCTAACATACAATGCGACACCTCCTCCTCGTTTATCAAGTCTGTTTCTTGCAAATAAGTTGTATCCTTCTAGTCTTGTATTCCAATCATGTGTATTGTCCCACCAAGTTTCAGTGATTCCAATGACATCATATTTCTTCTCCTGCGTTAGTAGTTCCAATTCTCCTTGTTTGTTGCCCATGCTTTGTGCATTAGTATAGAAACATTTTAGTTTGTGATTGGTTTCTCTTTCTCCAATATTTTTATTAATTAGATTCTTTTGTCTTTGTTCTTCCTTTCCACTTCTAATAGCAGAGTTCTCAATAGCATTTGTCAGGTGTATGGCTTTTTCTGGTCTTTTGCTTCCCTTCCCATGTTGCTCTAGTTTAAAGCTCTCCTTACAAGTGTAGCAAGACGACTTCCAAATACTTGTTTTCCAGTCTTCGTAAGGTGCACCCCATCTCTAGCAAGTAGTCCATCGTAAAGGTAACTCACTCCGTGATCCAGAAATCCAAATCGTTGCTGACAGCACCATCGACGTAGCCAGTTGTTCACCTGCAGAATCTTATTCCACCTCCTTGTTCCATGGCCATCCACTGGGAGGATGGAAGAGAAGACCACCTGCGCTCCCAGTTCTTTCACTTTCTTGCCTAAGTCTTCAAAGTCTCTGCAGATGGTTTCCAGGTCGTTTCTTGCATCATCTCTCAATGTTCTGCTGAGTAAAGCAGATGACAATCTGGTCAGAACGTGACCACAATTTAGTGCAAATCACACTCCTACAATGACGTGACAACCGCTCCAACCGACAAGCAGAGCCGGATCCTGACATTGTATATACTGCACACCGTCAGTTATTCCGTACGCTGTACTGCTAGCTGAAATATTGGTTTGGGATGAAAAATCCCTATAACTGTCGTGGTTATCCAGGGTGGGTGCACCTTAAAGGAAATCTGTCACCCATTTTTAGTGATATCATGTAAAGATATCATTCAATTCTGTGTCACATAAGGATTCTATTAGGACTTTTGATTCCCCCTGACCCCGCACCTTTGATGCATAAATCCCTTTATTATTTCGGCTGGGGATGTATGGAAATTGCCACAGTCCGGTCCGATGGACGTGGCTTATTTGCCTCCCCCCCCTCGGCTTGCTGAACGTAATCTTCTGTGAATATCACAGATGTCGTTGGTTTTCCGCGCTTGCGCTTTGAAAAGGCCTCCGGCGCTTGCGCAGTATGGTTTGCCCAACTGTGGGCAAAGCATATAATCGGTACTGCACATGCGCCGATATTTTTCAGCGCAGTCTATGCCCCGGAAGTGTGTCCTGCATGTGAAGAAATCATATTGATGATATCTTTGAAGAAATCCGCTTAGCTGTTTCTCTTTAGTGACCATGTGAAGTTTTCTGTTAATGAGATTTTGGTGCACATGGGCCGGACGGTGTAAATAGTCAGTTTTCAATAGACTTCAATGTTAAAAAAATGGATCCAGCTGAAACCATTTTAGCGGGACAAAACAGTTATGTGATCGGATTGTTGCTGGATCCTAACTGGTGCTTACTGGAGATGTGATCAGCGTCTTATTTTAGGGAGCTGTGCTTTTTGTGTCCTTGGGCCATGTATGGTGTTATCTCCTCACTGTCTGGACTAGCTGAGCTCATTCTAGCAGTGTGGGCTGTAGTAAGTGGCAGAGATGGAAGTAGAAAGCGAATCTGTCAGGAGGTTTTTGCTATGTAATCTAAAGCTCCCTTCACACATAGTGAGATCGCTAGCGATATCGCCAAAGCGTCACCGATTTTGTGACGCAACGGCGATATCGCTAGCGATCTCGCTACATGTGACACGTACCTGCGACCCGGCCCCCCTCTGGATATCGCTGATCGCGCTCGAACGTCCTGGGCCATTTTCTTCTCGCTGGCGTCCCGCTGGCATCCCGCTGGCGCCGACTAGCAACGCATGGACGCAGGCGGAAGTTGTCGTCATCGCTGCGTGTGACAGGTAAGTAACGACCGCCGACGGGCTGCTGCGTCGCTGGTGAAATCTGCCTCTTTGGCAGCTCACTAGCAACCATTTAGCGATGCACCAGCGATCCTGACCGGGTCGTATCGCTGTCGGGATCGCTGGTGCATCCGTAAATGTAACGAGACTGCAAGGATATCATGAGGTAGGGGTTAAAATACTAAACTGAATGATCCACCTTGTCATTAACATTGCTGTGACTAGCTGACCTTGGGTTCCCTTGTCCGACTTCGCCCCCTTCTGTGCAGGGCTGGTTTTAGGCAAAGTGGGGCCCTGGGCAAAAGTTTAAAATGGGGTCCCAAATGCTCATATACTGCACAAGACAGAGAATCATTTCTGTTGTATTTACAGGCGCTGATTTCAGGCCGCTAAATGAGCGTGATTGACAATATTGAAGCCGTTCTACGCTAGTTTCCTGGCCTCTTTCCACCAGCTGAGTATTAATGATAGGGACAGAACAATCACTATTAGATCAATCTGTCCCCATACGGTATTACGTTATCAGCAGCATATCTACAGTTTACACTGGCGATGTGCTGCTGAGAACAATGATTTTTGTTCTGGCATGGCATAAACAAGCCACTTACTCGATGAATAAGCAGCATTTTGCTTTTTTAGTATAATACACCCCATAGTCCTCTCTCTCTAAATATAAAAGTGAATGTATGTACAGTGGGGAAAAAAGTATTTAGTCAGTCAGCAATAGTGCAAGTTCCACCACTTAAAAAGATGAGAGGCGTCTGTAATTTACATCATAGGTAGACCTCAACTATGGGAGACAAACTGAGAAAAAAAAATCCAGAAAATCACATTGTCTGTTTTTTTTTCATTTTATTTGCATATTATGGTGGAAAATAAGTATTTGGTCAGAAACAAGCAATCAAGATTTCTGGCTCTCACAGACCTGTAACTTCTTCTTTAAGAGTCTCCTCTTTCCTCCACTCATTACCTGTAGTAATGGCACCTGTTTAAACTTGTTATCAGTATAAAAAGACACCTGTGCACACCCTCAAACAGTCTGACTCCAAACTCCACTATGGTGAAGACCAAAGAGCTGTCAAAGGACACCAGAAACAAAATTGTAGCCCTGCACCAGGCTGGGAAGACTGAATCTGCAATAGCCAACCAGCTTGGAGTGAAGAAATCAACTGTGGGAGCAATAATTAGAAAATGGAAGACATACAAGACCACTGATAATCTCCCTCGATCTGGTGCTCCACGCAAAATCCCACCCCGTGGGGTCAGAATGATCACAAGAACGGTGAGCAAAAATCCCAGAACCACGCGGGGGGGACCTAGTGAATGAACTGCAGAGAGCTGGGACCAATGTAACAAGGCCTACCATAAGTAACACACTACGCCACCATGGACTCAGATCCTGCAGTGCCAGACGTGTCCCACTGCTTAAGCCTGTACATGTCCGGGCCCGTCTGAAGTTTGCTAGAGAGCATTTGGATGATCCAGAGGAGTTTTGGGAGAATGTCCTATGGTCTGATGAAACCAAACTGGAACTGTTTGGTAGAAACACAACTTGTCGTGTTTGGAGGAAAAAGAATACTGAGTTGCATCCATCAAACACCATACCTACTGTAAAGCATGGTGGTGGAAACATCATGCTTTGGGGCTGTTTCTCTGCAAAGGGGCCAGGACGACTGATCCGGGTACATGAAAGAATGAATGGAGCCATGTATCGTGAGATTTTGAGTGCAAACCTCCTTCCATCACCAAGGGCATTGAAGATGAAACGTGGCTGGGTCTTTCAACATGACAATGATCCAAAGCACACCGCCAGGGCAACGAAGGAGTGGCTTCGTAAGAAGCATTTCAAGGTCCTGGAGTGGCCTAGCCAGTCTCCAGATCTCAACCCTATAGAAAACCTTTGGAGGGAGTTGAAAGTCCGTGTTGCCAAGCGAAAAGCCAAAAACATCACTGCTCTAGAGGAGATCTGCATGGAGGAATGGGCCAACATACCAACAACAGTGTGTGGCAACCTTGTGAAGACTTACAGAAAACGTTTGACCTCTGTCATTGCCAACAAAGGATATATCACAAAGTATTGAGATGAAATTTTGTTTCTGACCAAATACTTATTTTCCACCATAACATGCAAATAAAATGAAAAAAAAACAGACAATGTGATTTTCTGGATTTTTTTTCTCAGTTTGTCTCCCATAGTTGAGGTCTACCTATGATGTAAATTACAGACGCCTCTCATCTTTTTAAGTGGTGGAACTTGCACTATTGCTGACTGACTAAATACTTTTTTTCCCCACTGTATGTATGTGTGTGTGTATCACCAACCAACCACGAAGCATCTTTCATTTTACTAGAGCTGTTCAAAAGAAGTTGAGCTGTGATTGGTTGCTATGAGCAACAGTTTTCCTTGCAAACAATCGCTAAGCATCTCTCATTTCACCAGAGCTAGTTAAAAGTAGCTGAGCTGTGATTGGTTGCTATGAGCAAGTTTTCCCACTTGACAACACCTCAGCAGACACTGACATGGTGGGAGAAATCTGGCATCCCCGGGAACATAAGCTCCCAGCCATTGCCCCCAGACAGGAGCAGAGAGCACATGACAGAAATTAATCCCCCCCTCCCTGCCCATATCCCCATCACACATCCTCCATCCCATAGGCACATCTTCCCTCTTAAAGGGATTATTGGTATGGAAGTCAGAGCAAATCCATCCAGGGCTTTAGTTTTGACCCCATGCCTCTCTTAAAGGGATCCGTGGTATGGAAGTTAGGACGGTTCCACTCAGCTCTGTGGTTCTGACCCCAGGGTCTCTTAAAGGGATCATTGGTATGGAAGTTAGGGCAAATCCACTCTGCACTTTGGTACTGACCCAAGGCCTTTCTTAAAGGGATGTCCGGTATGGAAGTCAGGGCAAATCCATTAAGCGCTTTGGTTCTGACCCCGGGCTCTCTTAAAGGGATCTCCTGTATGGAAGTTAGGGAAAATCCCTCAATGCTCTGATTCTGACCCCAGGGTTCTATTAAAGAGATCATTGGTATGCAAGTCGCGGCAAATCCACTCAGCGCTCTGGTTCTGATCCTAGTCTCTCTTAAAGGGATCCCCGGTATGGAATTGAGGTCAAATCCACTCTGCGCTTTGGTACTGACCCCAGGCCTCTCTTAAAGGGATCTCCGGTCTGGAAGTTAGGGTAAATCCCTCAGCGCTCTGATTCTCACCCCAGGCTTCTATTAAAGGGATCATTGGTATGGAAGTTAGAACAGTTCCACTCAGCGCTCTGGTTCTGACCCCAGGCTGATGGGATGATGTGGGATATTAGTGGTAGTAGTCCGGTAGCTCTGGCTGACGGCATGATGTGGGATATTAGGGGGAGTAGTCCGGTGGTTCTGGCTGATAGGATGATGTGGGAAATTAGGGGGAGTAGTCCAGCGTCTGTGATGGGATGATGTGGGATATTAGTGGTAGTTGTCTGGTGGCGCTGGCTGACGGCATGATGTGGGATATTAAGGGTAGTAGTCCAGTGGCTTTGACAGGATGAGGTGGGATATTAGGGGTAGTAGTCCGGTGGCTCTGGCTGACGGGACGATGTTGGATATTAGGGGTAGTACTCCGGTAGCTCTGGCTGATGGGATGATTTGGGATATTAGGGGTAGTTGTCCGGTGGCTCTGACGGGATGATGTGGGATATTGGGGATAGTAGTCCGGGGGCTCTGGCTGACGGCATGATGTGGGATATTGGGGGTAGTAGTCCGGGGGCTCTGGCTGACGGCATGATGTGGGATATTATAGTGAACGTGGCTATGTGGAGTGGGCGGGGCTCTACACTCAGCTTTATATATATATATATAAATATAATCGTTATAATTTGTTATAACTAATTGTAGTTAGTTACTATGCCGGGCAGCGCCGGGCTCTTCAGCTAGTATATTATAATGTTCACCATAGAACTCCATGTTGTAAAATGCACACGCCATAGTCCTCCATATAATATAATGTGCCTCATAGTCCTCCATATATTGTAATACTTTCCCCATAGTCCTCCATATAGTATAATACACTTCTCATAGTCCTTCATATATTAGAATACACTCCTCAGTCCTCCATATTGTCATCACGCCGCCTGCCGCCGCGCCGTCCGTCCTCACTACGCTCCCCCCTCCGAGTCCCGGCATGCTCACCTCTCCCGGCGCGCTCCCGAGGTCAGCGTACGTCCCTCGGCTCCTTGACTTCCGCTCCTGCAGCCGGCTTCGGGGGCTCATCGGGTGCGCCTGCACACTGCACGCCAGTTACTCTACAGCACACGTTCTCTGCCTGTGTTGCAGCCGCTCCACCCCCTGTCTCTGACACTGGAGGACCCTGATCAGGAAGTCCAGCCACCACTCCCTATATCAGGTAGCCTCGCCCCCTGTCCTGTGCCTGACTATCATGTGTGTTGCACCTCTGATTCAGGTCCACGCTTCCCTGTGTCCTCCCAGCCTTGCACTCTGTCTTGCATCCTGCGCTGCAGTACCTCCTTGTAACCTCCCTGTGTTCCTTCCTAGTTCCCGTCCGTTCCAGCCTGTGCCTGCTGCTACCTGTCTCATCAGCTCCTTCCCTCAAGCCACCTCCTTCCAGACCTGCAGCAGCCTCCCTGTGATCCCCAGTTAATTTCTCCTGCCGTTCAGTCTGTCTCCCGCTTGTGTCCCCGAGTATCAGCTTCCTCGGCGATAGTCTCCCATGGGCTTGCCCCAGACGCTCCCTGTTTAGGGGGTGGTCCACTTAGCCAACTCACCCAGAGGAGGTTCGTAATCGCGATTCTGCGGGTTCACTTCTGGATCCCCTAAGCCCCACACATATAGTTTAATACACTCCTCATAGACCTTCATATATTAAAATACACACCTCAGAAATACAATCTTGGAAGTCTCTTAAATTATCATTTGCAGGTAAGGCCCATCTGATAAAAATGATTTCTTTCCCTAAAATACTTTATCCCTTACAGAAAAAAAATTGCTGATTGCAATTCCAGATCTGTAATATATGTGGTTTCTTGCCAGGCATGTAATGTGCAATGTTTGGGATCGACCACACGTAAATTAAAGCACAGAATTAAAGAACATGTATCAGGAGCCACTGTGGGCAATAGCAATGAAAAACGTTCATACGTTCTTTGTCAGGAGTGTCTAGACACTTTAAGGAGGTTCATGCCGGTAACATGACTTCTGTGAGAGTAACTGCCATTGAACAAGTAAAGAGGCAGGGAGAGGTGTGGATACAGTGCCTACTTTGTGAACCAGAGTGGCAGCATGGATCTTAAAATTTGACACTTGTTTCCCTAAAGAAATGAATTATAAAACAGATCTGATGTATTTTTATTAAATTATGTTTTTTATGTATAATGTAATAAAGATATGTGGTCTACGCATATTTATTTATATGCATTTTCTGTGTATTTATATATAGATCGTTGAAGGGTAATGTTGTATTTTACTATTTGTACTTGCTATATTTTGTATGGATTTAGTTGCTAAAATATGTATATAACATTCAGGTTGGGCTCGGTGTGATTTCCTGCATCGGGTACTCAGGTGATTGGTATATGCTTAATTGACATGTATTGTGATTGGTTGTAGCCTTATAATATATGCCTTTATATATATTGTGTTTTAATATGTTTTTTTATGCTATGATTAAGGGCAGTATTACTTGAAACGAGTCAGCTTGTTTTTATGATGCACTAATAAAGGACAAGATTTTTATTCCATTTTCATCTCCTCTATATAATATTTGCATGAGCTGGACAAGTGAGTGATTTGCATTTTCACGTGGGAGTCGGCCGGCAGGAACTTGATGGTGATCCGTTCTTTGCACATGTCTAAGGCCTGTTTCACACTTCCGTTTTTTCAAATCCGTCAAAATCCGTTGTTTTCCGTAAAAAAACGGATCCGCCATTTTTTGCAGGATCCGTTTTTTTTGTCCCATAGACTTCCATTACGGTTACCGCGGATCCGTCAAAAAAACGGATCCGTTTGCATCAGTTTCCGTCAAAAAAACGGAAACGGATCCGTTTGGCGGACACAAAAACGGAAGTGTGAAACAGGCCTAATGAGAATTGGATTCAAACACGTCTGGTTGAGTGAGCTGATGAAAACCTAGTATCTACTGTTTTAAAATACCCATTCCTGAAGGGAGATCATTTTACCATCGCCAAAATTAGACAATATATAGGCTCGATTTTGTTGTATATACCAGACGACGTTAGAGCACACCCTCTAAGCTTAATCTCCATTGGAGCTCACACGAGAAATTATTAAGTCTTATTTATAAATCAATAAAACCTTCCATACAGTGGTCAGACTCTTCACCGGGTCCGGGGAGATGGGTATCTCAACTAACCGACTGTCAGGTAAAAGACCTTTTGAAAGCCACATTACGTATTAACTCTACTGTATGTTGCCATATGATAGTTACATAACCATGACTCTCATGATATTTCATAGAGCATATATCTCCCAGAGATTAAATCTAAAATGTCCCCCTCAGATGATTTTCCTTGCCCTAAATGCTTACATTCTCCAGCTGATATTTTTGTTTGTCTCTGGGACTGTCCAAAAATAAGGGAGGTTTGGGATACAGTTTTGCAATATCTCACTAACACTTTTGGTATAAATATTTCTCTTTCTCTGGAGTGGGCCATATTCAACACTCTCCCATGAGATCAATTGGTGAGGCTTTCTGTTCAGCAACGTATTCTATTCGTGTGGGCGGCAGCTACTCGCAAAAGTATAATACATCTATGGGCACAGGATAGTACCCCCTCTTTGTTCTTCATTTCTTCAAAGGTGGCCTATCTTTTCAGGATGGACTGGATAGAATCCATATTAAATAAATAAAAACACACTAAACGGATTTTTCTTACATGGTCTTCTTTTATTAATACTCAGACACAATCTATGCGCCAGGCGATTCATGACTGCTTTGAATTTACAGATTGGTACATGAGAGAGCAGATTGATGGCAGAACTCCCGTTAAGCTGGATGGAGTCCTGCTCTGACAGGCAGGGTCCCCAGCGTGTCTCTTCTGTCACCCGTGCCGCAGTCATTTCTTCCCTTCCCCATGCTCTGCATGCTTCCAGCCGTTCCTCTAGCCATGTCCTTAGGGCACAAGTGCGTGCATTACCGCCTTTTAAAGAGTCAGCACGTGCAGTTGCTATTTCCTTCCCAGCCAATAGCTGTGGGACATTATATATATATTGCTTCCTCCCCACTGGGGAGGTGCCTGAGCAACCTTCCTGTTTTGCAGTCTAAGTTGTGTAAGGTTGCATTCCAGTCCCAGCTGCACTCTACTGCAGATCCAGTCTGCTGCACTCTGATACAAACACTGCCTGCTGCAGATCCTGCCTGCTACCCTCAACTGCAGATCCTGCCTGCTACACTCTGATGCAGATCCTGCCTGCTGCACTCTGATGCAAACACTGCCTGCAGCACTCTGATACAAACCCTGTCCACTGCACTCAGGTGCGAACTCCATCTGCTGCACTCGGATGTGAACTGTATGCTGCATTCTAATACATACCCTACCAGCCGCTCCCTCTAGTCTGTCCCCTGGGTCCAGCTGCTGTGCATCCGTTGGTCTGTCCTAGAGTGGCACCTGGCGATCATCGGGAGACAAATCTAACCTCACCATCAGAGACTCTAGTGAACAGTAAGATGTTCGCTTAGTCATGCCCCTCCAGGCTCTCCACAGTCCATGGCACAGTGGTTCAATTAACCATGCCCGTAACAATAGTATAATATACTCCTCAGTCCTCCATATAGTATAATACACTCCTCATAGTCATCCATATAGTATAATACACTCCTCATAATTCAACATAAATTATAATGCACCCCTATAGTCCTTCATGTAGTACAGTTCACCTCCAATAGTGTAATGCACCCCATAGATCTTCACAGTATAGTGAATTCACCATATTCCTCAATACAGTGTTATGCAGGTCCCATATAGTATAATGCACTGCCCGTAGTCCAATAGAGTATAATGCCACCCATCTCAGAGTATAATGCTGCCACCCCACAGAATATAATGTAGCCCCCTCATAGAGTATAAAACAGATCATCCATAGACTATAATGTAGCCCCCCATAGAATATAATGTAGCCCCCTCACAGAGTATAATGCAGCTCCCATACAATATAATGTAGCCCCATAGAATATAATGAAGCCCCCTCAGAGTATAATGCAGCCCCATAATAGAATATAATGTAGCCCCCTCATAAGGTATAATGAGGCAACCCTCACATAGTATAATGCAGACCCCCCATAGAATATAATGCAGCACCCTTCATATAGTATATTGCAGACCCCCATAGAATATAATGCAGCACCCCTCATATAGTATATTGCAGACCCCCTAGAATGTAATGCAGCACCCCTCATATAGTATAATGCAGACCACCCATAGAATATAATGCAGCCCCCCTCATATAGTAGAATGCAGCCCCCCATAGACTATAATGTAGCCCCCTCAAATAGTATAATGTAACCCCCTCATAGAGTATGATGCAGCCCCCCTCATAGAATGTAATACAGCCCCACAGTCCAGTACTCACTCATTACTATATTAAAAAAACCCACAATCATCACCTCTTCCTCATTCCCTGCACTGCTCCAGGCTCCGCTCTGGTCTCAGTAGCTGCACTGCCTGGCACACAGCGTGTACGTGATTAAGTGACATCACTGCGCACCCGCAGTGCCAGAGGGGAATGATGGGAGAGTGAGTGTCACATGACCCTCTCTCCTCCATCATTGTTTTCAACTGTATCGGTATCTGTGCAAGGGATTGTCTGCTTTGGGCCGGTTTCACACGTGCGTTCCTTTGAGCTGCGCACGGTCGCCGCTAAGGTCCGCCCCATCGCGCCTCCTCCGGTCAGCTCCGCCTTTTGGCGCATGACGCTGCATGCGACCTGCATACCCTATTTTTACCATTGGGTACGCAGGCCGTGCGCAGGTATGTGTTTGCCGGCGCATGCGTCCTTTTGACGGTGCGCCGAGTGCACCAAAATACAACATGTAAAGCACCGTAGGTTGGAAGCGTTAAAGGAGTTTTCTGGTTTTTAAAACCCCCTGTCCCTTGATTGCCGTTTTAAAAACAAGCAAACTGTCATCTCCTCACCCTCCCCAGGACAGACTGCAGCATACAGTTGTGGCCAAAAGTATTGACACCCCTGCAATTCTGTCAGATAATACTCAGTTTCTTCCTGAAAATGATTGCAAACACAAATTCTTTGGTATTATCTTCATTTAATTTGTCTTAAATGAAAAAACACAAAAATAATTGTCCTAAAGCCAAATTGGATATAATTCCACACCAAACATAAAAAAGAGGGTGGACAAAAGTATTGGCACTGTTCGAAAAATCATGTGATGCTACTCTAATTTGTGTAATTAACAGCACCTGTAACTTATCTGTGGCACCTAACAGTTGTTGGCAATAACTAAATCACACTTGCAGCCAGTTGACATGGATTAAATTTGACTCAACCTCTGTCCTGTGTCCTTGTGTGTACCACATTGAGCATGGAGAAAAGAAAGAAGACCAAAGAACTGTCTGAGGACTTGAGAAACCAAATTATGAGGAAGCATGAGCAATCTCAAGGCTACAAGTCCATCTCCAAAGACCAGAATGTTCCTGTGTCTACCATGCGCAGTGTCAACAAGAAGTTTAAAGCCCATGGCACTGTGGCTAACCTCCCTAGATGTGGACGGAAAAGAAAAATTGACAAGAGATTTCAACGCAAGATTGTGCGGATGTTGGATAAAGAACCTCGACTAACATCCAAACAAGTTCAAGCTGCCCTGCTGTCCTATGGTACAACAGTGTCAACCCGTACTATCCGTCGGCATCTGAATGAAAAGGGACTGTATGGTAGGAGACTCAGGAAGACCCCACTTCTTACCCCGAGAAATAAAAAAGCCATGCTGGAGTTTGCCAAAACTTACCTGAAAAAGCCTAAAACGTTTTGGAAGAATGTTCTCTGGTCAGATGAGACAAAAGTAGAGCGTTTTGGGCAAAGGCATCAACATAGAGTTTACAGGAGAAAAAAGAGGCATTCAAAGAAAAGAACACGGTCCCTACAGTCAAACATGGCGGAGGTTCCCTGATGTTTTGGGGTTGCTTTGCTGCTTCTGGCACTGGACTGCTTGACCGTGTGCATGGCATTATGAAGTCAGAAGACTACCAACAAATTTTGCAGCATAATATAGGGCCCAATGTGAGAAAGCTGGGTCTCCCTCAGAGGTCATGGGTCTTCCAGCAGGACAATTACCCAAAAAAACACTTCAAAAAGCACTAGAAAATGGTTTGAGAGAAAGCACTGGAGACTTCTAAGGTGGCCAGCAATGAGTCCAGACCTGAATCCCATAGAACACCTGTGGAGAGATCTAAAAATGGCAGTTTGGAGAAGGCACCCTTCAAATATCAGGGACCTGGAGCAGTTTGCCAAAGAAGAATGGTCTAAAATTCCAGCAGAGCATTATAAGAAACTCATTGATGGTTACCGGAAGCGGTTGGTCGCAGTTATTTTGGCTAAAGGTTGTGCAACCAAGTATTAGGCTGAGGGTGCCAATACTTTTGTCTGGC
Organism: Dendrobates tinctorius; assembly: GCF_039654945.1. Classification (NCBI taxonomy): domain Eukaryota; kingdom Metazoa; phylum Chordata; class Amphibia; order Anura; family Dendrobatidae; genus Dendrobates; species Dendrobates tinctorius. The sequence goes on along the minus strand of NW_027361730.1, from coordinate 25,250,589 downwards.
CCATTTTTGGAGTTTTGTGTGAAATGATCAATGTTTTGCTTCATTCTCTTTTGTGTTTTTTCATTTAAGACAAATTAAATGAAGATAATACTAAAGAATTTGTGTTTGCAATCATTTTCAGGAAGAAACTGAGCATTATCTGACAGAATTGCAGGGGTGTCAATACTTTTGGCCACAACTGTATGATCATATCTATGATAACCGCCTCCCTGTTCTCTCCTCACCCTCCCCAGGACATACTGCAGCATATGATCATTTCTATCATAACCGCCTCTCTATTCGCACTGCACTTACAACCAGCTGCTGCATCTGAGTATGTGACGCTCATTTAGGTGAAATTCTGCTGCATATGTTCATGCAAAAAAACATATTACAACATATTACAGTTCCAGGAAAGTGGGTGACATGTATATAATCAAAAAAGGCCAAAAAAGTCATCTCACCATAAGAAAATCCATGCAGGAGACTTTTTATGGGTGAGAGGTCGGCAGAAGCAAAAAACAGTGATCAGCACTAGAATCTTCTGTTAAAAGCCAAAATTTATTGTGTAAAAATAGAGAAAGGAAATCGCAACTTCATCTCTAAAAATCATGTAAAATGATGCAAATGCGTTTCAGGCAACAGTCTTAATCTCTGCATGTTTTTGCTGCTGACATCTATGTAAATCTCAATCCCCTCGGCTTTTTTAACACTAAAGAATGTTAAATGCTTTGAGTTTCTGAAATCTGCAGCCATCACATTCTCTTGCAGATAGGCCTCTTTCACATGTCCGTTTATTTCCTGTACCAGAAAAAACGGTACCGGAGATATCCGTGTCCATGTGTGTTCTATGTATGGCACACGTGTGGCAACCGTGTGCCGCATCAGTACCACATGGACAGCCACAGCGGAAGAAGCACTACAGTAAGCACTGTTCCCCAACGGCAGGTGCTGAAGCTGGCTGTCATCATTCTCCTGTGCTCGCTGGCAGAGCAGAGGAGAAAGTTGAAAGCCAGCTTCAGCACCTGCCACCGGGGAACAGCGCTGTAGCGCTTCTTCCCCGATGCCGATGCGTGTCACACTGGGGACATCAATGCGTGTTCTCCGTGGGCACGTGTGCGGGACGTTTTGCCATCCGTGCTGACGGCAAAAAATGGACATGTCAGCGGGTTTTGCCCATGGACACACGGTCCGTGGAAAGACACTGACATATGCACAGACCCATTCATTTGAATGGGTCTACGTGAGTATGTGTCTCCAGTACGTGTGAAAACTGTCACCACACATACCGGAAATGTAAGGGGGTGAAGCACCAAAGAAATCGAGGGGGAGTTGCCTTTCCAGCTCCATGCCTGGAACTATTGAGCAGGGCATTAGGTTACCCGGGGACGCTTTAGAGGACTGGACTGAAGCCAGGAACAGGAAGAGGGCAGAACTCGGAGCGGGAAAACTGCGCGCTTTCTGCAGAGCAGCGCAGAGACCGGAGGAGAGTGGACGCTGACGCAGGAGGGGAGAGGATACGGGTACAGCCGCTGGAGTCAGAGAGACCACAGGCGGTGGGCAGTGAGTACGAGAAGCCTGGTACTGCACTGCCAGGAAGGCTGCTGACTCCCCTCCTTGATGAGACTTTGCCTCACAGAGAGACTGTGTATCTCGACCAGACACTCCCCCGCAGATAGACTGGGTTATGTGCTGAGACGCTCCCCTGTGACCGAGGGGCGTTCAGTGACAGGACAGTGACCTGTAAAGAGAGACTGTGTAAGGCAGAGCCCCTGACCTCGGTGGGAGAACATCGCTGCCTTATCAGAGAACGGCTTGGAGCAAAGGGGGATATCGTCAGCCTCATACCCCTTTGGCTCCCGTGTTAACTCTTCATACTCCAGCTGGACTACATCGAGGACCCCAGATACAGAGGACAGCAAGCACCGCTGGTGCCTCGGTGCCAACATTGGACAAGAGTGATCCCTCCAATCAAGACCACTGAGGACTGATAAGTTTGCCTCATAGGAAAATAACTTTTCTACTGTTTGCACTCCATATATGTCTCTCTGCTGTTGATATAATCTGTTCACATCATATTCACTATTATACTGTTTGTTTTACCAGTATTATCCCCTGTAAATAAACCTCCCCTTTTACTGTTGGTCTGCCTGCTCCGTGGTGACATATACCTCTCCTGCACGTTATTACAGAGACACGGACGTGTGAAAAAGACCTTAATATGTGTTTTATTTACAGGTTTTCCCCATTGACTTTAATGAGATGCAGAAAATCAGCATAAAAAAAATATGCTTCTATTGTGTTTCTGTAGAAAAAATGGTGGCATGGTGGCTCAGTGGTTAGCACTGCTGCACTTGTCCTGGGTTCAAATCACACTAAGGACAACATCTGCAAGGAGTTTGTATGTCCCCCCCCCGTGTTTGCGTGAGTTTTTTCGGGGTTCTCCTGTTTCCTCCCACACTCCAAAGACATACTGATAGGGAATTTAGATTGTGAGCCCCATCGGGGACAGCGCCAATAAGGTCTGTAAAGCTCCGTGGAATTAATGGCGCTATATAAATGAGGAACATAAATAAAAATAAATAATCCACACAACATTATCAATAAAGCTTCATCAAAGCTCAGCAGGCAGGGAGTTTACAAGACCATGTAACTTTATGGGAAACACAATATCCAGAAAGAAACAAAAGTGATGATGGAAAAAAATGCGATACAAACACACAAAATACAAAAAAACTCTACAAGTATCTTAATGGAGCTAAATGAAGCATGAAATACTGCAGAAAATCTGATTGGCAGAGACAAGTCTGCTGCCAATGGGAGAGAATTTGTGGTCTGAATTATGGGGATTCTCCAGCTAAAAAAACTCCACAACAAAATATTTTGATATAGGCTCTTGAAGAATATTAGGGAATACAGGGGTGTCCTCTGTCCGTGATCCTCATGGTCAGTGTGGTTACATGTTTTGCTCTCACCCTAGGACGGCTGTCAGTAGCAGTAGCTGACAGTCCATGGTTATAAGTGCTGTATAATAAATCCATTCTGTTCTGGTGCTAAAGGACAATTGATCACTATCACTGATTTCCTGATTACCTTGTGGCAGCAAATTATGTTTCTTCCACCTAATTGAGAGTAGCATTATATTTAGACAGAGACCCTGATTCCAGTGATGCGTCATTGGGCTGCTTGCTGTAGTTCTTATAGAATTACTGCAGCACTACCCAATCAAGAGGAAATGTAAGTGTGTTGTCTGGTGTAGGGGCTGTGTAATACTTTGAGGTTTGGTTATGAATCTTATTTCATTTGGGGATGTGATGCACTAAGTTTGGGGGTGAGACCTTTATAAAAGAATGGACATATTAATAATACAGTCAGGGCCGGTGTTTGGGGCAGGAAAACAAGGCAGAGTCCTAGGGCCCCAACCCACAAATGAGGCCCCCTGCGTCTGTAGCCCCTTTAGGAAGTGCACAGAGGGTGTACAGCATTACTTACAGTGAATAACGCTGTGCATCCTCTGTAGTCCCGGAGCATTTCTCTCTGTCTCCCATCTCTCTCTCCACAGCAGTGAAGGGTTAGAAGTTAAGAGTGAGGGGCCGTCTCACAGCACAGCAGAGGTCAGACATCGGGAAGGATGATGTCTGCAGCCCTGTCTGTGTCACCTCCTCATCATGGCTGCTCCTAAACCACTCTCCTGTCCTGCACAAGTAAAGCAGCAGGATCTGGTAAGTATACATATATATGTGTGTGTACATTTGCAGTATACAGTGCGTGTCTGTGAAATACAAGGGGCATCGGGGTGGTTGTCCGGACTGAGCTCACCCACTAAACACAGTCTGTAGACACCCTGGCCCCTTGTACATGCCATCTGGGATAGATTCATTCTTTTCCTCAAACAGAGTTTCCTTCTCTCCTCGGGCCACAGCAGTCCAGGCAATTAAGAGTCCAGAGATGCACCTGTATTCCAACAGGGAAAACATAACTTTTTATTGAACAAAGGATAAAGGATGGATACAAAAGACAATTTTCAACACTGGATTTCCTGCTCTCTCTGACATTTGCTGCAGTCGTACACACATTGGCTGCAGCAGTCGAGGATCACAGTCATCCAACCGCTGGATACTGGGCGCCTGAGACTGTATTGCAGTCCTTTTTAGTCCTTAGTGTTCTTTAACCAAAGCAACAGTCCTCTCCCATCTGGGGGGTCTGGCAGTGAGTCATCCGTCTGCAGTCTGCACTGGTCAAAGATCCCAGCAGTTCGGAGGAAGCAACAGCTTCCTCCTTCCTTATGACTGCAGACTCAGCCCCTTGTTAATCATTGCTATACCTACCTCTTATGGCATTTAAAGAACACTACATTGCAATATAAGACAATTTGATTCACGTGACATGACATAACACTTTATAAAATATTACAGGATGTAACACGTGTACATAGGAAGTGATCAAAGGGGGGGTCACAAGGCAAGAAGGGGAGAGCACACCTGAGGGGACATGCCACCTCCTTATATGTGCATATAGTGGGTGTACATATATACAGTACATAGTATGATTGTATATATCTGTGGTGCATGTCTGTGTGTATATATATATATATATATGCGCATGTATGTAGCGTCAGTGCCCAATCCCGCTTCCCTGCAGGTGTCCCGCCAGAATCACCGCTAATGGTCTGCTCCCCACTACCTGGCCTCCGTTACTGGGTCCACGGGTTTCTCTTCTGCTGCTTCCTTGTACACGGTCGCCAGATCTCCGGGCATGGCTCGCGAGCGCACTCCCGGTCTCTTAAAAGGGAGAGCACACTTTTTTCAAAATATGATCAGAACCAATGACTGAATAGTTGATACTGTTTCTGACACCTCTGCCCTAGAGGAGGCGCCTGAGCAACAAGTGTTTCCTGTTTCTGTCTCAGGTTCCCCGTGCTTTTGTGTCAGCGTTCCGCCAGTATCCCGCCAATCCTGTTTGTGTCCTCAGAGTGCCTGCCACGCTTCGCTACATCACCCAAGATGATGCCAGAGCTTCCTTCACCAGTTCCTACCTGCTCCTTACCTGTTTCTGCCGCTTGCCGTCTGCCGAGTTCACCACTACCGGCAATACCTGACCATCCGCCTGCTCCGCTGGGTCAGCTTCCACGTGTCTGGTGTCTAACTGGGGGTGGCACCTGCTTCTTTCGGGCATTCCAATCTGGCCCTGTTTGAGGGGTCTTACTATGGGTGTCTGGGGCTCGCATAGTCATGCCCCCTTCGGAGCCCCCCAGTCCGTGGTCCCTTGGTTCCATAAAGTTGCAATAAATGAATGTACACTGCAACATCTGTGCCTCCATTTCCATTCATTACAGATTGCTCAGGCTATCGAACCCGCTCGATCCCAAGCACCACCGGCTGCAGAGTTATGTCAAGAGGTTACCCGCCTGAGAGACCTGCAGGAGAAGATCACAATCTATCTCTGCAACTTATCTTCACACGTGGACTCGGTGATATCTACGGTTTCTTCCGTCTCTGCCCAGGCTGTGACTTCCTCTGCTGCAGGTTCCCAGTTATGGACCTCATCTGGCGGCTACCACCCAGTTCGTCAGCGATCGCACCCAGTGTCGAGGGTTCATTAATCAGTGCACACTTCACTTTGAACTCCTAGGCCATATGTTTGCATCAGATCAGGCCAAGGTTGCCTTGATTATGTCGCACCTTGCTGGAGAGGCTCTCGCCTGGCTGAATCTGTTATGGGAAAGAGGGGACCCTCTGATTAATGACCTCCAGTCTTTCCTTGGGGCTTTCCGCAGGACCTTTGACAAGCCTGACTGTTCCTCTTCGACAGCTTCCTCCCTTCCGCCAGGAGGGTCTCAACAGTGGCTCAGTATGCTGTTCATTTCCGCACCCTTTCCTCTGAGTTATCCTGGAATGTCGAGGCCTTGGTGGCCACCTTCTGGTAGGGTCTGTCTGGGAGAATAAAGGAAGAGCTGGTGGGTCGGGACATTCCCACAACTCTGGATGACCTGATATCCCTGGTGACCCAGATTGACCTTTGTTTCAAGAAAGCTCCAAAGAGTCCAAGCGCGAGAGAAGACCTTATCATCTGGCTCCCAGTTTCCAGACACCGATTACTTCTAAGAGTTCAGTCTCTCCTTTGGAAGCTATGCAAGTGGACCAAGTGAACTTGGCTAAACAGCGCCAGGAGAAGCACCGCTCGGAGGGGAGGTGTTTCTACTGCGGAAGTTCCAAACATCTGATCCACTCCTGTCCTGAGAGGTCGGGAAACTCCAGAGCCTAGGGTTTGTAGAAGAGGCTTTTCTGGGTGAGGATCATCCCTCTCCTTCGCTGCAGACAACCGTGTCTTTGTCCTTCGACACTTCAGTTTTTCTGAGTCTGGCTACCTGGATTCCGGGGCTATGGGGAACTTCATCCAGTAAGCTGTGGTAAACCGTTATCAGATTTCAGTCCAGCGTCTCCAGAACCCGGTGCTGGTGACATCCATGGATGGCAAACCCTTGATCAAGCCCATTTGCTTCCAGATTGAGCCAGTGAAACTTAGAGTAGGTCTGACGCACTCAGAGAGAATCTGTTTTTACGTTTTGCCTGGTTTGTCTCACCCCTTGCTTTTAGGTTTACCTTGGCTTCGATCCCATGAGCCCATGTTAAACTATAAGACTTGAGAAGTCTCGCATTAGGGAGACTCCTGCGTCAACCAATGTCTCGCTCCCATTCGTCCTGCTCACCCCCCAGTAGCGCCAACTGCTCTACCGAGTTTACCATCCTCCTAGTGGTGTTTCTCTGATGTCTTCGGTAAAAAGGAAGCAGAGACGCTGCCTCCACACAGGTCGTATGACTGTCCCATTGACCTGCTCCCAGGAACGTCTCCTCGGGGGCGAATCTATCCTTTATCCCAGGCCTAGACCCGAGCCATGTCGGAATACGTCCAGGAGAACCTAGCTAGAGGATTTATTCAGAAGTCATCTTCTCTGACGGGCAGAGGCTTCTTTTTTGTCAAGAAGAAGGATGGGTCCCTATAGCCCAGTATTGACCATCGGGGTGTAACCAAATCACAGTAAAAAATAGGTACCCGCTGCCACTTATTTTGGAGCGGTTTGATCGTCTCGGAGGAGCTAAGATCTTCACCAAGCTAAATCTCAGCGGGGCCTTCAACCTGATCCACATATGTCCAAGTGGAAGACAGCCTTCAACACCCGAGATGGTCACTATGAATATCTGGTTATGCCGCTCAGCCTCAGTAACGCACCTGCGGTCTTCCAGGACTTAGCCACTCACCAGAAGAATGTCCACCAGGTTTTGCAGAGATTCAGGGAGAATAGACTGTACGTCAAGTTTGAGAAGGGTCTTCGAGCAACCCTTTCTGCCTTTTCTTGGCTATAATGTCTCATCCACAGGTCTTAAGATGGATCCGGAGAAATTAGCCGCCATCCTCAAATGGCCTCGCCTGACCGGGCTTAAGGAGGTACAACGGTTCCTGGCGTTCGCTAACTATTACAGTCAATTCATTCCACACTTCTCATCCCTGGTGGCTCCCATCTCGGCTCTGACCCAAAAAGGTGCTAACTCCAAGGATTGGACTCCTGAGGCGGAAGAGGCCTTTACTTCACTGAAGTAAGCTTTCTCTTCTGTGCCCATTCTCCATCGACCGGTCACGGATAAACAATTCTCTCTCGAGGTGGATGCTTCCTCCATAGGCACTGGGGCGGTTCTCTCTCTCAAAAGTCTTCCACCGGTCGTATAGTCTCTTGTGGCTTCTTGTCAAAGATCTTTTCCGCTTCTGAAAGGAACTATTCCATTGGGGATCGGGAATCGTTGGCAATCAAGTTGGCTCTGCAAGAATGGCGACATCTCGTCAAGGGAGCACTCCACCAGGTCGTCATATTCACCAACCATAAAAACCTTGCCTACCTCCAGTCTGCACAGAGGCTGAATCCATGCCAGGTGGTCCCTGTTCTTTGCTTGATTCAATTTCATTCTCCAATTTTGCCCTGTTAGCAAGAACATCAAGGCCAATGCACTCTCTCTAGGGCCTTTGTGCCCCAAACCTGGAGGAAGAACCTCAACACATCATCGAGCCGTCCATGTTGGTGTCAGTGGTCTATTAATCTTTCTCGGGTCCCCCCCGGAAAGACCTTAGTTTCCAGTTTGAACAGGACAGAGTTCTTCGGTGGGGTCATTCTTCCAAGTTTGGCAGTCATGCTGGAAAAAGAAAAACTTTGGAACTTATTCCCCTCTACTATTGGAGGCCTACCATGGGAAAAGACATCCGGGAATATTTCTCGGCTTGTCTCTCCTGTGCTCTAAACAAGACCACAAAGCATCTTCCGTCGGGTCATCTTCTGCCACTTCCTGTTCCTTCTGTCCCCTGGCTGCACATTGCTATGGACTTCATTACGGATCTCCCCATCTCCTCTGGCTGTTCCGTTATCTGGGTTGTGGTGGATCATTTTTCAAAAATGGCTCACTTTGTTGCTCTGTCTGGTCTGCCGTCTGCTCCTGAACTTGCCAACTACTTCTTTCAGCATATTTTCCACCTTCATGGTTTCACTTCGAAGTTTTGGAGGAGGGCGATCTGTAAACTAATAAACGTAGAACTGGATTTTTCTTTTGCTTATCATCCTCAATCCAACAGTGGAGAGGACCAATCAGATTGTGTCTGGGCTCCTGCATCATTTCATCAACGTGCATCATAATGACTGGGTCAAGTTACCACCGTGGGCGGAGTTCTCCTACGATAATCATGTGAGTCCTCTGGTAAGTCTCCCTTCCTGATTGTTTGGACTCCAACCCGGAATTCCCCTTCCTGTCTCTGGGTCTCCGGGCATTCCTGCAGCTGACACCTTTTTGGAGCAATTCTCTAAAGTGTGGATAGAGACCAAGACCACTCTAGAGAGAGCCTCGCAGCATATGAAGAAGCATGCTGACAAAAGACGCCTGGATGCTCCGACCTTTCGGCCTGTGGCTTGCCGCCAAGTACATCCGTCTGAAGGTGCCATCCTACAAACTGGGTCCTCGCTTCATTGGTCCCTTTGAGGTCTTGAAAGGAATTAATGCAGTGTCGTATAAGTTGAAATTGCCTGCTTCTTTGCGTGTGCCTAATTCTTTTCATGCTCCCTCCTCAAACCATTAATTTTGAGCTCTTTCTTTAAGGACTCAGGCACCACTCCTGATCCTGTCAGCGAGGAGGATGTATTTGAGGTAGCGAATATTTTGGCGACAAAAAGGGTAAGGGGAAAGACCTTTTTTTTAGTGGATTGGAAGGGGTTGGCCCTGAGGAAAGGTCGTGGGAGCCCAAAGAGAATATCCAGGCCCCTCTCCTACTGGAGAGATTTTTCGCAGGCTTGGAAAGGAGGGGGCATAAAGGGGGGGTACTGTTGCGCCAGCACCCGGTCCCGCTTTCCCTCAGGTGTCCAGCCAGAATCCCCGCTCCCCGCTACCTGGCCTCCGTCCTTGGGTCCTCGGGCTTCGCTCCTGCTGCTGCTTCCTGGCTCACAGGCGGCAAGTCTACGGGCATGACTCTGAGAGCGCGCGTGCACTTCTAGTCTCTTAAAGGGCAGAGCTCCTTTTTCAAAGTATGGTCAGAACCAATGACTAAATAGTTGATACTATTTCTGACACCTCTGCCCTAGAAGAGGTGTTTGAGCAACAAGTGTTTCCTTTTGCTGTCTCAGTTTCCCGGTGCTTTCGTGCCAGCGTTCTGCCAGTATCCCGCCAGTATCCTGCTAATCCTGTTTGTCTCCTCAGAGTGCTTGCCACGCTTCTCTACATCACCCAGGACAATGCCAGAGCTTCCTGTACCAGTTCCTACCCGCTCTTGCTCGTTACCCGTTTCTGCCGCTTGCTGTCTGCCGAGTTCACCACTACCAGCAATACCTGCCTGTCCACCTCCTCCGCTGGGTTAGCTTCCACGTGTCCGGGGTTCTAACTGGAGGTAGCACTTGCGTCCTTCGGACATTCAAATCTGACCCTGCTTGAGGGGTCTTACTACGGGTGTCTGGGACTCGCATAGTCACTCCCCCTTCGGAGCCCCCCAGACCGTGGTTGTGTTGTTCCACAAAATTGCAATAAACAAATGTACACTGCAACATTTGTTACAATGTAAATACAGTAAATAGTTGTAACAAATGGAAAGAGGCAGAGATGGTGAAGTTCACATTCATTTTTTATTTTTAAAGTGGAACCTCGCGACCACGGTCCGGGGGGCTCTGAAGGGGGCGTGACTAGTGAGCCCCAAGTACCCGTAGTAAAGCCCCTCAGACAGGACCAGAATGGAATACCTGGAGGACACAGGTGCTACCTCCAGTTAGACCCCGGACACGTGGCAGCTGTCCCAGCGGGACCAAAAGGGATAACAGAAGTGACAGAGTCTGTAGTGAGACGGGTCCTGGATCCGGGTAGTTGGAAAGTAGCTGGTTCCAGTGACCTAGACACAGTCCTCGGACTCAGATGGCTGTTGGCGGAACGGAATGGCTATCGCCCAGATGGTTGCAGATATAACCAGGATGATCAGGATACTGATATTCTGTGGAGACAAATAGCATTAGAGAATGCACAGAGACAGCAGATGCAGCGCAGACAGGTTAGCAAGAGAACCGGATGTAGCAATGATTGATACTCGTTGCTCCGGCGCTCTCCTTATGGAGGAGAGGCCAGAAATAGCAGCCAGTGCACTGCCATTGGTTAATTGCCCATTTTGAAAAATGCACGCTGTCCCTTTAAGAAGGCAGGAGAGCACGCGGGCGTGCTCTAATAGCTCTAGTTGCAGATCGGCCGACAGGACGCCAGGAGGTGGGGGAAGGGGAGAGACCTGAACTCTGAGCAGCTGCATGAGACACAGACGAAGCCGGCTGTTGCCTAAGGACAGTGTGCGAGGCACGAGGAGAGTGCCCAGAACGGGAGGCAGCGGCAGACGTGGATGCAGCGCCAGGACGGGGACCAGGTGTAACAGTGGCAGACCTGGGTGCCGCGCCAGGACAGGGACCGGGTGTAACAATAGTATGTGTGTCTGTATATTTGTATATAGTTTATGTGTACATATTGTAAGGCAGCGCTCACCGAGTGCATTGGGGAACGCCCTCTTGGCATCGCTATAACATACAGTAAGACTCAATTTCCTTAAAAGTTCTCCTGGGTTTATTGCTCCATATCCCAAGCAGCACAAACACAGAGTAGTCAGCCTTTAGGTCCGGCAACATAAAATAATAATGTCCATAAACAGGGCTTTGCTCCCTCAGACCCTGTTCACACACAGGCCAGGGCAATGTCCGTTAAACACTCAGTTCCATAGGACAGTACAGACTCTTACTGACCGGGATCAGTGCCACTCACGGTTGTCCGACCGTCCACTCTGGAGGTATCTCACAGACCTCGTTCCTCTGGTTCAGGAAAGCCAGCACTGCTTCCCCAGGCTGTGTGATATCCAGCAAGCAGGGTTTTGCAGGAGTCACACACACAGGAGGCCTTCTACCTCCCAGGTCACAGACAACTCTGTAGTGTCCCACCTGGACACATGGAAGTCTGTGCACAATCCAAACTCCCAACTGTTGTGAATTCCCATGCTCGGACTTCTGAGACAAAGCTCCCTATAGTGGTTACTGGGAGTAGTGAAGCTGGCTAGGTTGATGGAAGTTTCCCACCTGATGATGATAATTGGGAACCTGGGATTACTGGCTGGGAGCATATAATTGAGCTGGCTGCTCTTGATGGTTGCTGGTGATTTCCTACTTGTGCATTTGGAGTTCTTTTGTCTCCTGCCTGATCTGCATGGTTCAGTTAAGTGATTCTTTTGCATCTAATCTGGTTGTGCCTTGTTTTTGCTTTCTGCTTTATTGCTAGGGTTCAGCATACTCCCTGCTGGGGGCAGTGCTGGGCCCTGCTCCATATGTTACAGCTTGTGTCAGTTTGTTCAGTCCCCTGTTATGTTAGTATCTTTTGCTTTGCTTCCAGTTTATACCAGAGTGCTGATCTAGCGGGGGTGAGGTCATGTGGCCTCAGGTTTTTTGTATATCAGAAGTGTTGGATTTTTTTAGGCTTTTGTGCGTGATTGCAGACAGTATCTTTTCTGTCCTGTCCTGTCTAGACAGCTTGGGCCCCACCATTTGCTCAGTCTGTTTTCTGCCTGTGTTTGCGTCTCATCTTGTCTCACCGACAATATATGTTTGGGGGCTGTCTATTCCTTTGGGGATCTGCTCCAGGGCAGTTTAGATTTCACCTTTCTGGCTTTAGGCTTAGTTAGTTTTCCGGCTGTGACAAAGTGTCTAGGGCATCGTAGGAAAGCTCCACGGCTACTGCTAGTTGTGTTGATAGGATCAGGGGTCTGCAATCTGCTTAGTTACCAACCTCTCTGGTTTTCTGGTGGCTTAGCCTGTTCCTGCCATCCTCCTCGGTGACCCATTCATTACACCCATCCCTCTCTCATGTGCTAAACACACCTTCATTATGTAGGCTGTAACCTCACCCCTAGGTGAGGTATGGATCACATGGCTGGTCACCTAGTCATGACCTCATGGCAGGTCCTGAAAATACCTGTAGGTCCTGAAGGAAAACAGGTACAGCCAGCACCCTCACCCAAAGGTGAGGTAATATGGGTAGCCTGACCCTCCCATCTCATAGATACCCGCAACCCATACCCAGGTGCACTAACTGTTATATTAGTGCTCACGTGCACTAATAATAAAACACTCCGGGTTGCATCTCAGGCAGCATCCATCCCTGTGACATAACGGCCATTCACAACCCTGCCAGTCACTGTTTCTGCATCACCACAGAGGGAACGCCTGTATGCATGACCTGGGGAGCCCACGTAGTGCCCCCTAGCTGTCACTGCATTACAATATATACAGTACATAGTATGATTGTATATCTGCTCTGTGAGTATATATATATATATATATACACACACACATACACACACACACACGTAAATACATTATATAGTATGTGTGTCTGTGTATATGTATACTGCATGTGTGCAGTATATTGTGTATGTATATATATATGTGTGAGAATACTGCATATAAACTGAATGTTTCTGTGTATATACTTTATATATATTGTAGTGTGTCTCCACTATCTGTGGACGGGGAGTACTCACTTGGCTGGTCGTTGAGGCATACGCTGGACACTCAGGGTTAAAAAGTCAATTCGGTTTATTAAGACACAGCATAAACCTCTCTTCATGAACGTGGTAACATGCAGCACCCCGTGCACCGTCCGGCAACCGTTCGGCTCTACAGTACCCACGGTCCTCACTGAGCCCTGGTGTGCCCAATATGGATTATTGTCCGTTAACTGTCCGTGATGGCCACACCAGTTCCCAAATACCTCTTATCCTCAGAGGCGTCCTCTCCGGAGGTAGTTCACAGGCCTTCTCACTCTGGCTCACACTAGCCAATACTGCCGCCTGTGCAGAAACAGTCTCCATCTTGGGTGTTCAGACACACACCCTGGGGTGGAGTATGCAGGTGACTGGACCCAACCATCTCTCCAAGTCACCTGGAGGCCTTCCCAATGCATATTAAAGCTCAGCAGAAGATTGTGATACATACCTCCCATTAACCACATGACCCTTCATCATACCACATACCTCCCCCCTCTGCCTAAAGCTGTGGGGCTTGGCACTTTCTATTACCTGACCAGAGACCCTTCTCGGTCATCTCTGACAGTCAAACCATCTGTCAAAGTTGGTCCATGTCACTGAGCCCTTTTGGAACCATCCGTCATCCGGCTCCGTCACCTCGTCTGATAGAGTTGCCCCTTTGTTGGACCCCCCCATCCTCGACAGTCAGTATGGTGTTGCGATTTTCTGACACCCAATCCTTCTTTCTGGTCTGACTCTCTGTTACCATGTCCGCTACAGGCTCTCCCGCCTAGGTCACTTAGCACTGAGCTAACAGAGGAGTCACTACTTCTAACGCTTCCATCCTTTAGCGAACCCCTTTGTTTCTCCAGACCTAGGGTTGAAAGTGGCCGCCATCTTCTTTGCATTTCATGCAGCTGTTTATTGATCTGCAGTCTGTTAAGTCTTAGCTGATCTCCCTCTCTTAAGTACACCACACGATATTCCAGGAGTATTTGGATATTCTTAATGCTCTCCATTGATCCGACAACGAAGAATGGAACATCTCATCTTCACCAGCTACCTTGGCTTCGTCATCAGCTGGACTCCTCACTTTTGCCATATCAGACTTATCTACAATCTCCTGCATTACTTTTCCAAGTCTCCTAAGGATTTTCCTCACCAGATTCCTGGGCACTTGAATGACGTCGTTCACCAATTCCAACCGACTTTGAGCTTTCTTTGCACACTCCAGACATCGAACAGCTTCCTCTTTCCTCAACAGGATCATCCGTTTCGTGCTAAGACAGTGTAGGTGCATGTCATGCAGGACAGCCACCCGCTTCACTGTGACTTCCCTAGTTGACGATATAACCAACTGTTTAGTCTCTGGCACCCAGTTCACAATACACGCTTCCACCGCCTTCCTAAAATCTTCATGCACCGCTTTACTGGCACAAGCTTCCCACACATCCTCGGGTACCTCTACTATGCACTATGTACTATCCTCTTCATGGACAGATGGCTCCTGCTTTACCTTGGACATTTCCATCAAGTATTACCCCCATCATCAACTCTTCCTGCCTGCAATCTAATCATGTCTGAAGCAAGGAATACAATGTCCCTACCAGACTTACAAGCACAGGAAAGAGACCCAGACCCCCATCCACCATCTAGCGAAAGGGGAAAACGTACAGTCAAACCCACATGGAAAGTCATGGAGAATTTAGAGACTGCAAAATGTGAATTATATAGTGATGTGTCTTCAGTATGGAAGAAAGTGCTGAGTCATATAGACACTGCATCAAGGCCTGCTTCTCATGAGTTACCACCAGAGGGAGTCCTAGAACAATTATGCACAGCATACCAAATGTATATGGAGAAGAGTGACCAATACATTATTCTCCTGAAGAAACTGAATCTCCCAGAGACTTTAAACGAATTGCAAGGTTTCCAGCAGCTTAATTCTGAAAGAGACTGCACTGTGCGTGACATTAAAGCCAAGATAGAGGCTAGAATCGCACGAACACCAGATGCATCAACTCGCTCATCCAAATCGTGTAAGCACTCAAAACGTTCATCTAGGTCAAGTTCATCAAAATATTCTACTCTCACTGAGCAGCTTATAAGAGCACGTGCTAAGGCTGAAACTACTAAGGTACAAGCTGCCTTTGCACAAAAGAGAGCAGAAATGGATGCAGCTGCTGCACAAAAGAGAGCAGAAATGGATGCAGCTGCTGCACAAAATAGAGCAGAAATGGACGCTGAAGCGGCACGCATGGAAGCTCTAGAGAAGGAATGTGAGCATGCAACAGCCATGGCAGAATTAAAGGTACTCGCGCAGGCTATCAGTGGGAGTCAAAGAGACAGCGTCAGTTTGTGTGAAATGGAGGCAGAAGACCCTATTGAATGCACAAGAGACTACGTGCTAAGCCAAGATGGCGAACCGCAGATCATCACTAACACTCTTGATGGTGTTGACACTTCTCTAGAGCACCAGGATGCCGATCCACTTACAGAATACTGCATTCAAGGTCATTATACCCTCGACAACCACACAGTGCCACCTCCACATGTAGCAGAAACTATACCCACCAAACCAGTTGCTGGACTAAATGCATATGCCACTCCATACTTCCCCACGTTTCAAGGCCAAGACGTCTCCACCCCTATGTACAACACCGCTCAGCCTACAATTGTGCATCCTAAGTCAGAAAGAACAGACATGTCCGACTTCGCAAGGTACATGATTCACCGTGAACTTACTAAAACCGGTCTCACAAGGTTCGACGACCAACCTGAAAATTACAGAGGTTGGAAAAGTGCCTTTAGAACCGTAACTAGTGACCTCGGCATCACTGCTGCGGAAGAGCTGGACCTGCTGATCAGATGGTTAGGACCACAATCCACAGGGCGTGTCAAGAGACTCAGGTCTGTACATATCAGTAATCCAACGGCTGGTCTCATGGCTGCATGGGAAAGACTAGAGAGAAACTTTGGCAGTCCAGAAGCCATAGAGGATGCACTGTTCAGGCGACTACAGAGTTTTCCAAAGATATCCAGCAAGGACAGTTCAAAGTTCCTAGAGCTCAGTGACCTGCTGTTAGAGCTCCAGCTGGCCAAGGCAGACACCCACCTACCTGGCCTTAGCTACTTGGACACTGCTCGTGGAGTAAACCCCATTATCTCCAAGCTACCATACAATGTACAAGAGATGTGGACTGCAATAGCGTCAAAATACAAGAAAGACCATCAAGTGTCATTTCCTCCGATCTCCTACTTCTGTGAGTTTATAAAAGACATTGCAGAGCGTAAGAACGACCCAAGCTTTTCCTACAGAGAATCCAGTGGCCCAGCTTCACCTCCCTCTAAATACGTGAGCACACGCTCGAATGACAGAAACCGCAGGGGTCCAGTGTCAGTGAAGAAGACAGATATTCTTCCCTTACCAACATCAGCCCCAGGCAAGAACAACAAGGGTGAAAAGATAGAGAACCCAAATCGTGAGTGTCCCATCCACAAGAAGCCACATCCCTTAAAAAAGTGCATCGGCTTCAGGAAGAAACCGCTCCAAGAACGCAAGGAACTTCTAAAGAAGTTTGGGGTATGCTACAGATGTTGTGCTTCTACTGAACACCTTGCTAAAGACTGTAAAACTACAATTAAGTGTATGGAGTGTGACAGTGAGGACCACGTACAAGCACTCCACCCATACCGTCCTGACTCTACACGTACTCCTTCCCCCACCACGAGCCATGGCGGGGAGGACGCAGCTCAAACAGCAAGTCATACCACAATATCTTCTTCATGCACAGAAGTCTGCGGAGAAGGTCTCTGGGACAAGTCCTGTGCGAAGATTTGCCTGGTGAACGTATATCCCAACGGTCACCCAGAGAAAGCCGTGAAGGTGTACGTCCTCTTGGATGATCAGAGCAACCGATCACTTGCAAGGTCAGAACTCTTTGATATGTTTAACTTAAAGGGAAATGCTTACCCTTACACCTTAAGTACCTGCAGCGGTGTTACAGAGGTCTCTGGGAGAAGGGCCAGTGGTCTTATAGCGACATCCCTCGAAAACACCGTAGAGATACCCTTACCTACACTTGTCGAGTGCAACCAGATTCCATCCAATCGAGAAGAGATCCCAACGCCAGAGGCTGCTCTTCATCACCCACATCTCAAGGGGATAGCAAACAAGATACCAGCCCTCAACAACAGCGCAGATATCCTGATTCTGCTTGGCAGAGACATTCTCCGGCTGCACAAGGTACGTCAGCAAATTAACGGACGACACGACGCACCATTTGCCCAACGCTTTGATCTAGGCTGGGTAATTATAGGCGATGTTTGCATACACAAGATGAAGAGACCTAATAACATTTCCTCTTACAAAACACACATCTTGCCAAATGGTCGCAGCACTCATTTTCAGCCATGCCCACATCATTACTGGGTGAAAGAGAGAGTGAGCAACACCAAGAGGCAACAGGAATCCTTCAACAACATGAACATGCTCCAGCCCTGGGACGAAAACCTCGGGTCAACAGTGTTTGATTCCACAAATGAAGACAACAAGTTAGCACCCACAAGGGGAGATAAAGAATTCATAAAGGTTATGGACAAAGAATTTGTTCAAGATGACTCCAACAGTTGGGTAGCTCCTTTACCCTTTCGTTTCCCAAGAGCGAGGTTGCCGAACAACCTGCAGCAAGCAACTGCAAGGTTCTCATCCTTAAAGCGTACCCTAAAGAGGAAACCAGAGATGGAGAAGCATTTCATTGACTTTATGCAGAACATCTTTGACAGAGATCATGCTGAACCTGCGCCACCACTGAAGGAAGGAGAAGAATGTTGGTACCTTCCATCCTTTGGTGTCTATCACCCTCACAAGCCTAACCAGATCAGAGTGGTGTTTGACTCCAGTGCTCAGTATGAAGGCCTCTCTCTCAACAACCTGCTACTAACTGGACCCAACCTGAACAACAGCCTCCTTGGAGTATTGATCCGCTTCAGACAAGAACCTGTTGCTATAATGGCCGACATTCAGCAGATGTTTCATTGCTTCATCATGAAGGAAGACAGCAGAAACTATCTTAGGTTCATATGGCACAAAGACAACAATGTCAACAATCAAGTCATAGACTACCGGATGAAGGTCCATGTCTTCGGCAACAGTCCTTCACCTGCTGTGGCGATCTACGGACTGAGACGGACAGCCCAAGAAGGTGAGAGTACGGATCCGATACTCGTCAATTCGTAGAGAAGAACTTCTACGTAGATGACGGGCTCAAGTCCTTGCCCACAAGTGAAGAGGCAATTGACCTACTCTCCAGGACACAGGAAATGCTATCCACATCAAACCTCAGACTCCACAAGATCATCTCTAACAGTCAAGAGGTAATGAGCGCGTTTCCATCTGAGGACCATGCCACGAACCTAAAGGACCTCAACCTAGGTTCTGATGTTCCTCCCACACAGCGCAGCCTTGGTCTACTGTGGGATATCAAACAGGACACCTTCACCTTCCAAGTGTCGCCCTGTGACAAACCCTTTACTAAACGAGGAGTCCCATCTGTCATAAACAGCATCTACGATCCTCTCGGGTTTGTAGCACCCATCAATATTCAAGGCAAGATACTGTTAAGACAGCTCACTGCCGAGAACACCGATTGGGACACCCCGCTGACGACTCAGAAACAGCAAAGGTGGGAGACATGGAAGAAGTCCTTGAAGTTCTTAGAGCAACTCCAAGTCCCACGTTGTTATTCTCCAAGATCATCTTTGGCTGCAATCAGAAGAGAAGTCCATATTTTCTGTGATGCATCTACAGAAGCCATAGCCGCAGTAGCTTATCTGAAGACCTTAGAAGCTAATAAGGTGCATTGTGGTTTCATCCTGGGTAAGGCCAAATTAACCCCGAAGCCTGCACACTCTGTACCCAGACTCGAACTTTGCGCTGCAGTACTGGCAGTAGAAATTGCTGAAGTTGTAAGAGACGAAGTGGACATTGCAATTGACTCCTTTACCTTCTACGGAGACCTTGTTCTCTTAAAAGACAAAGAGGCTCATCGTAACGACTGGCCAATGGGTCTTATCACCAAGGTCATGCCCAGCAAGGACGGAAAGACGCGCAAGACAGAAGTTAAGGTGACAAAAGGGGGCTCTACCCGAACCTTCCTCCGTCCGGTCACCGATCTCGTGCTGCTACTGCCAAAGGAGGACGTCACATGAACTGAACATTGCTCCTGGACGTTGCTCACGGCGGGGAGCATTCCTCCTCATCCCCCAGTTTTATTGAACATTGACATTTTCCATTGGATTGAACTTTGAACATTGCCATTGGATTGCTGGGTTGGTGGAAGAGTTGGCATGTTTCCGGCTTCCCCAATCTGAAGATGGGTTTAATAGACTTGGACTTATCTTCCGGTGTGATCTACGGGTCAACAACAACGAGTTGGACTTTAAAAATGTTTGATGTTTATTACTGCATGCATGTTTTTCTTTTCTCTTGTTTTTCAGGTTCGAATGACTTAGAAGAATTAAGGACATCGTGAAATCCAAGGATTTCAGACGGGGAGTGTCATGTCCCACGACTTGGGAAATCATTTAATATTTGCATTGCTTGTGTTGTATCCTTGTTGCTAGGCAGAAGTTTGCCTTTCCCTGTATTTTGTCCCAACTCTCTCCCTGTAGTCCTGTGATGTATGTTTGTTCCCTCCCTTATTCTCCATTTTGTGATCGTTCCTCCATCTGTATGCATCTTCTTACATGTCCTCTGAAGAATATTCCTTTTTACCTGCTGCTTTCATCATAATACAAGAATTTCAGTTAAAGCATCCCTCTTTTCCTGGAGTCTTCTTACATGAGATCGTGGCTGAGTTAAACTGTCTGATTAATCGGTATGAACGTGAGTACAGGTCGATACGGAAGGGGCCCAGAAAGAGAGGTCTATCCAGGCACCATACGTTCTACATATCCATGAGTCAGAATAGCGCCAACAATTCCTCACAGCGAGGCTCTTCACTGTTCTGCAAGGCTCTGCCCGGCTCCGTAAGGCTTTGCATAGTGAGGCTCCGCACTGCTCTGCACCTCTCTGCATGGCTCAGCTCCTCTCTGCATGGCTCCGCACCACTCTGCATATTTCGTGGACCCGCTGAGCCACAGTAAGCTGCCCGAAGTTCTCCCAGGCACCTCCTGGACCGATGCCCGCAGTCTAGCACCAATTGTAGCATATCTCCACTATCTGTGGACGGGGAGTACTCACTTGGCTGGTCGTTGAGGCATACGCTCGAACACTCAGGGTTAAAAAGTCAATTCGGTTTATTAAGACACAGCATAAACCTCTCTTCATGAACTTGGTAATATGCAGCTCCCCGTGCACTGTCCGGCAACCGTTTGTCTCTACAGTACCCATGGTCCTCACTGAACCCTGGTGTGCCTAATACGGATTAATGTCCATGACGGCCACACCAGTTCCTGGATACCTCTTATCCTCAGGGGCATAATCTCTAGAGGTAGTTCACAGGCCTTCTCACTCTGGCTCACACTAGCCAGCACTGCCGCCCATTCACAATCAGTCTCCATCTTGGGTGTTCCTCTTGGGTGGAGTATGTAGGTGACTGGATCCACCTCTCTCTCTAAGTCACCTGGAAGCCTTCCCAATGCACATTAAACCTCAGCAGAAGATCTGCTGAGCAAAACTAGCCCAGGCTAGCATCACAGGGTCACCCACCTCTGTGATACATACCTCCTTTTAACCACATGACCCTTCGTCATACCACTGTGGGGAAGGTGACTTGACTGGAAGTAGGAGGGGACAGTTTGTGCACTATAGACGGAGATTGGCAATGACAGAAGGGTAACAGCTGGGAAAGGGAGTGTAGTACCTAGAATTGACCACAAGATGGCAGGGGGAGTGTAGTTCAGGACTTGACATCAGCTTAGGAAACCGCTTAGTCATGTGGGGCGGGGAGATAGGAACCCAGGAGGGGAATTCCCAGTGAGAGAGGGGATAAATAGGACAGGACAGGGTTCCAGGTGAGGCTAGTCCCGGGAGGAGAAGACTCAGGACAGAAGACTGAGACCGGTGGAAGAGTTCGACCAGGGGACTGACAGGAAAAGACAGTCAGGGGGGTGGCCCTGACATGACGGACCGCAGGACAGACGAGGCCCCAGGGGTACCGATTGGATGACAACCTCGGGCAGGTGAAGCGCTGGCGGTAGATTGGTCTAGGACAGCCCCAGCAAAAGATCCGCAAGGGACGTCACTTCAACAGAAGGAAAGGTGAAGGTACCCGGGCCTGGAAACGGAGAGCTGTAAAGGAACTGTGGTGCATGGCTATGGTCGTCAGGAGGATGGCCAATAAACCCGGATCTGTTAAAACTGAAATCTGCCTCCGTCTCGTCTTTGCATCGCCTGGTGTCTCTGTCATCTGGACGTGGTAAGCAGTGGACCCCCCAATCCAGCCCCCTACCACACCACAATATGTTTGAACACAGTAAAGCCACGAAAAAAGTTAACACTAGCGCTCAAAGCTCTATTGGAGCCTACAATCCTGAGCTGCTAGCAACACGACAAGAATAGTGCCAGAACTTGTCAATGATGAGAATAAGCCGGATTACTTACCGGTAATGCTCTTTTAATAAGTCCACGACAGCACCCACTTGGAGAGAGGGATCCGCCCATAGGAACAGGAAACCTACAGAGATAAAAGAGGGCGGTCTGCCTCTCCTCCTCAGTTGGATTTCAGAGTACCCGGAGGACCGCCAATTATTAGGCCATTATATTATTCCATATGATCATTCTATTTTACAAGTAAGAAGGTGTATATACATTATGTTAACTTCTAGGGAGGGTTAGTGAACGGGTGCTGTCGTGGACTCATTAAAAGAGCATTACCGGTAAGTAATCCGGCTTTTTACCCTTCGCCACGACAGCACCCACTTGGAGAGACTTTCAGAGACCTTCACCTGGGAGGGACCACCGTGCCGAGGACCGCTCTACCAAAGGCTAGGTCAGATGAGCATGATAAATCAAGCCTATAGTGATTATAAAAGGTAGAGGGTGTAGCCCAAGTTGCAGCCTTACATATAGACTCGATTGCGACGTCTCCCCTTTCTGCCCAAGAGGAAGCCATAGCTCTGGCGGAATGCGCTCTGATACCCTCCGGAGGTTCTTCATTGCTCTCAGAGTATGCCAGACTGATCGCGTCTCTAATCCACCGAGACAAGGTACCCCTTGTGACCTTATATCCCTTCTTTTGGCCCTGAAAGGAAATAAATAGAGCCCTACTCTTCCTCCAGCTGCTAGACCTCTCAATGTTTTGTAATACTGCTCTTCTAACGTCTAGTGTATGGAGCTTTTCTTCCTCTGGAGTAGAAGGGTTACTAAAAAATGAAGGGAGATGGATCTCTTGTGACCTATGAAACTTCCCTGCTACTTTTGGTAAGTATGAGGGGTCCGGTTTTAATATTAGCTGATCCTGGAATGTCAACAGAAAAGGGGGTTCTATTGAAAGTGCTTGTATGTCGCTAACTCTTCTGGCTGAGGTTAGTGCAACTAGTAGGACTGTTTTGAGAGATAGGTGTTTAAGAGATATTGAATCTAATGGTTCAAAGGGAGGACGTGTTAGGGCCTCCAGTAAAAGATTCAAGTCCCAAGGAGGAACTCTGGGTATGTGCACCGGTTCGCTTCGCTCACAGGCCGAGATGAATCTGGCTATCCATCTATTGCCTGCCATGTTGTAACTATAGAGGGCCCCTAGAGCCGACACGTGGACCTTTAGTGTGTTAACCGATAGTCCTAAATCTTTCCCTTTCTGTAGAAATTCTAGGATTGGTGTTATCGGAATTTCTCTAGAATCGGGGGCTGTGTGAAACTCTAGGAATTTCCTCCATACCCTGGTGTAAATTTTTGTCGTAGCCAATTTCCGACTCTGCAGAAGAGTATTGACTAATCCTTCCGAGAATCCCCTGGCTCTCAACATTTCCCTTTCAAGTTCCAGGCCGTCAAGTGGAGATTGTCCACTTGAGGATGGAAGAATGGCCCCTGCGAGAGGAGCTTCGGGGTTGAAGGAAGCACCCAAGGGTCTGTCACTGACATTGCCTGCAGGCATGAAAACCATGGCCTCCTGGGCCAGAATGGCGCTATTAAAATTATTTGCGCTTTCTCTGCCTTGATCTTCCTGATCACCTGTGGTAGCAGTATGTTTGGGGGAAATGCATATGCCAGTTTGAACTGCCATGGGGCTTGAAGGGCATCCAGAATTTCCGGATTGTCTACCATGTTTAAAGAGGCGAACCTTCGCACCTGTCTGTTTACCCTGGTGGCGAAGAGATCTATTTGGGGAAGACCCCATAGTGACACGATGCGTGAAAATATCTGCTGGTTCAGGCACCACTCTCCTTGTCGTAGTGTATGGCGACTGAGATAATCTGCTTCCAAATTGTCTCTTCACCTTATATGGAGGGCTGAGAGAGACAAAAAATGTTTTTCGGCTAAGGACAAGATCTTTCTTGCGGAAGACATTAAGGCGACTGATCGAGTCCCGCCTGATATGCGACCACCGTAGTGTTGTCTGACAGGATCCTCACGTTTTCCCCTTGTAACTGCGGAAAGAAATAATATAATGCATGACTAACCGCCTTTAGCTCTTTCAAGTTTGAGGAATCCTGATGCCCACAAGCCTTGGCCAAAGTTGTCTCCCATATGGGCTCCCCATCCTGTGGGGCTGGCGTCGGTAGTAATTATACGGGAAGGTGTTATCACCCATGGTACGCCTCCCGATAGATTATCCCAAACGGTCCTAATCTCCCTTACATGGTGGCTAGAGGAAGATAAAGTAATTTTGTTTGTCAAATTCCCTCGGTCATGGCTTCCCTCTACGAGAATTTGATGTTGTAGTTCCCTCGTATGGAATTGGGCCCACTGAACTGCCGGGATGCAGGAAGTGAGGGACCCCAGAAGAGACATTGCATCTCTTAAAGATATATACGGCCTGTCTATTGCTAACTTGACCTTATTTTTAATTGTCTCAATTTTTACCTGTGGCAATAGGCATTTTGATTTATGGAGTCTAGCTGAAGACCCAGGAAGGACTGGACGGATTGTGGCTCGATTCTGGACTTCTTGAAATTTATTATCCAACCTAGAGCCTGCAGAGATAAGATTGCGTCAGCAACTCGTCCATTACATTGTTGAGTTGAGTTTCCTATTATTAAGAAGTCATCCAGATAGGGTATTATCAATGTGTCCTTCTGGCGTAAGAAGGCCATCACTTCCAGCATCACCTTTGTGAAAACTCGTGGTGCGATGGAAAGGCCGAATGGCATGGCTGTAAACTGGAGATGCTGTATGGTGCCATCGAGGAAGACCGCCACTCTGAGGTATTTCTGAAATCTGCAATGGATTGGGAGATGATAATAAGCATCTTTCAGATCCAAGCCTGCCATCATACAATTGGGGAAGAGGAGCTTAATCGTAGATCTGATGGATTCCATTTTAAATTTATGATTTATTATATATGAGTTTAGTTTTTTCAGGTTGATTATAGTCCTGAATGAACCATCTGGCTTAGGTACCAAAAAGAGAGGGGAGTAAAACCCCCTTCCTTCCTGTCCCTCAGGCACATGGATCAATACTTTTTTATTCAGGAGACTCAGAATCTCAGTCTCTAGGGCCCGCTGCTGGATTGGCGAGCTGAGAGATGTTATGATAACTGAGCTATGGGGTACGTGGTGAAACTCTATTTTTAACCCCTCCCTAATAATGCCCAGAACCCAGGGGCTGGCCGTGATTTTCTCCCATTCTTGCAGAAAAAAATGTTAATCTTCCCCCTACTGGAGGAATTGGCTCCTTAGTTTTTGTCTCTGCGGAAGGAGGATCCTCTAAGCATGGCACCTTTGCCCTTTTCCTCCTTTGTAGCCCAGCGATTTTGATTTTCCGCTGGTCTTCCTCTGCCAAATGGTCGTCTCCTAAACGCCCTCCTATAAAACGGAAGAGAGGGGTTAGGGAATCCTTTTTACCTTTCCTTTGCCTTGGTAAGGATTTCATCTAAAGTTTTCCCAAACAAGAACTCACCCTCACAAGGTATGGCACAAAGCTTTGCCTTGGATTGGGTGTCATCTCTCCAGCTTCTAAGCCATATGCTACGCCTGGCGTTATTAAGCAGGCCTGCTGTTCTGGCTGCCATACGTAAAGAATCCGCAGAAGCATCTGCTATGTACGCAGCCGCACCACGGATCAGTGGTATAGCAGCCCGTAGCTTGTCTCTGGAGATTTTTTGCTCTATTTGTTGGTCTAGCTGATCAATCCAGACCATCATAGAACGAGCTGAGCAAGTACTAGCTATTGCCGGTTTGAACGTGCCCGTAGCTGCCTCCCATGCCCTTTTTAGCGAGGCATCAGCTTTTCGGTCAAGTGGATCTATTAGAACCTTAGAACCCCTGCGTCATCCACTGGTAAGGCCGTTTGTTTTGAGGCGGAAGCGACCGCTGCGTCCACTTTCGGCACTTTAGACCATGTTGCTAACTCCTCGTCGCTGAAGGGGTACCTTCTTTTTGAGGCGGAGGGGAGATATCCTCTCTGGTCCTACTTCTCCCATTCTTTCTTAACCAGAGCTTTAATAGCTGGTATAACAGGAAAAACTCTCCTTTTCCTATCTGTTAGCCCTGCAAACATAATTTCCTGTGTTGTTTGCGGCTCCTTTGTTTCTGTGCAGCCCATGGTATTCCTCACGGATTTAACCAAATTGTCCATGTTTTCTAAAGGAAAGCACGAACGTCCCTCCATATCTGAGGAAGATGATGATATAGATGCATCAGAACTATCGGAGGCTATTGCTTCGTCCTCAGAGTCTACGCTGACCGTGGTTGGTTTGTTAATCTCCGTACTTATAGGTGTGCTACTAGCTTTGGTTACGGCCTGTAATTCTTCCCTTATTATGGCCCTTATGTCCACGGCTGATGCTGATGCTTGTTTTGCTGTTTCATTAACACATTTTTTGCACAGCCTTTTCGTGTAAGAGTCTGGTAGGGGACGTGTACAGAGGGCACATTCTTTATTTTTTCCCTTCGCTTAGCCTAAGGCAGAGATGTAGTGTAGGAGAGAGAGAGAGAGAGAAAGAGAGAGAGACATTTATCAGCTTTGTAGGCAGAGAGTCGTCCACTCACCCAGAGAAGCTGTAGGTACCGGCTCAGGAGGCTGCAGCCCCAGCCGAGGAGGGAGCCGATTCACAGCACTCCCCCGTCGCTGCATCCGGACCGGAACCCCTGCCGTTCCCGCAGAGAGTGCACAGGCGGTTCCCAGGCCCAGGTAAGAGTCTGTAGGAGAATCCTGCGGGTCCGATAGGAACAGGAAACCAACTGAGGAGGAGAGGCGGACCGCCCTCTTTTATCTCTGTAGGTTTCCTGTTCCTATGGGCGGATCCCTCTCTCCAAGTGGGTGCTGTCGTGGCGAAGGGTAAAAAATAAAATTAAAAGTGAAGCTGCGCTTAGGATCAATATTAATACAGAAAAAGAAATCCGGCACTCCCAAATACAGAAAAAATAGTTTAGTTTTATTCACAGCTTAATAATCCACACGGTGTACATTCTATTTGTTGCGTTTCGGTCACTATCATGGACCGTCTTCAGACTGTATACAGTGGAGAGGAAAAATAACAAAAAAATAATAAATTAACATAGACATACATAACATACAACTGGTTTCAAAATGACATTTCATAATCCAGTCATATTTGAGCTAAAGCTACATAGAAGCACGTGTTACACATGAATGAACATTTATGTAAAGCGGAGTCTAGCCCCAAAAAGAACGGATTAACTCCATCATATAGAGGAAAAAATATAGAATCCCTATCAGGACATCAGACATGTTATACCTTACAGAGCAAATAGAGATATATTTGGGATGCCCTCGCACACCCAGGGCAGCGGGGGTACTCAGTACCGAGCCGGTGTCAAGGTGGGAATGTGTCACAGCAGCGGTGACCCGGTCCGTGGCCCTGGGCGCCCAAAATCAATGGCGGTGATGTTAATGGTGTTAAAGATTATTAGGTAGTTCGTGACGCCACCCGTGGTGTTTGGCAAGTAAGATGTTGAGCCAACGCTGCATACAGATCCGCTGGGACTGGTGGTGTGGTGCAGCAGAGATGGTATAGCTCCCCACAGGTGGAGCTGTAGTCCCAGGGCAGTGTAGGTGCAATGGATGAGGAGAGGCGCAGAATGGCATAGATGTTGTTACCCAGGTGTAGCGGTGCGGGAATAACTGGAGGACACCAGAGTATGCGGTTCCAAAGCTTTACTCACTGTTTGCAGTTCACACAACTGCCTGCCTCCGTACTGTGTTCTCCAGGTCAGGGCTCCAGCCAACCTCCAGGCAGGATAGGATTCTCCCTGCCACACTCCGCCAACATGTACCTTACTGAACGACTCCTCCAATGCGCCTTTAGGTGCGAAGCACTCCAGTACTTAGTTACCCTGGAATGCCTCTCTCTAGGTGTTCCTAGTGTTTATTTGTATGACAGACAGCTGTAGCCTGCTTCGGGGACTCCACTCTGCGTCCCGGCTCTCTATTCAGTTGCTGTTGTGTCCCAAGTCTATGATGGGAGCAAGGCGTTAGGGGCTCACTACTCCTCCGGTGTCTGTTGCCGGACATAAAGATCCAATCAACCTCGGGGACCGGGCCCTGGCCTTTGCCCTCTCTGGACTGGAAGGGTTCTCTCTCTCTCTTTCTCAACCTGCTTCCCACCGTCCTTCTATTCTCCTTCGTTCCGATCTATTCTATCTCTCTTATGGAAGGTTAGGATATCAATCTTATCAGTCTCTTTCTCTGGTCTTTCTCGTGCCAGCAGCCCTGATCACTGGGACCTGCTGCAGCACGTCCCTCAGACACCCATCTTCTCCTCCAACCAACTAACCAATAACTTTCACTCTTCCCACTCTTTTATATCTAACTCCACCCGCCTCCCCAGCACCTCTCGTGTTACGAAGCCAGGGACCACAAAAGGCACCCTATGACCTTTCCAGCATAAAGCATGGATGGGCCCCTGCTGAACTATCCTGTGTGTGGGGTGCAGGTGTGGAAAGGAGCTCCCAGCCTACCTGGATGGTGGGGCACTACACCTTAGGAGAAGGTGCAGTACCTCTGTGGCGACTGAAGCCTCAGGGGCGCTACATACTAAAAAAAAAAAATACCAGGAGAACTTGGATTAACCAATAGATGGGTTTGTGAAGAGAAAATCATGAGTGGTTTTATCTAACCATTAAATGTGCCTCAGAAGGAGACGATAAATTATTCACAAAATAGACCTTAAAGACCTGCAGCATTTGGTAGCAGGATTATAGGGAAGTGGAGAAAAAAACAAAAAAACAAAAGAGGGAACAGGGGTATGGAAACACTCAATTAGAAGTGCTTATAGACACAATTTGAAAAAGAAAAAAAAAACAAAAAACTACACTATAAAGGCATAAACCTTACCAATGGCAAAACCTGTTAATATTCCCCCCCAAAAAAATGACACTGTGGGTTCAGAATAGCGTGTAGCAACGTAGGCAAGCTGCTCTGTAGAGAGACAATGGACAAGATAGTCCTGTGTGAAACATTCAGTGCAAACGAAGCTGCTTACAGTCATATACCATTATAGGTAATGCTTACCATGTGGAGCTGTGAGGAGAGCAGGAGGAGGACCAAAGCACTGACAGCGATATGCGGTATCGCTATGGTGCAGTGCGCTAGTTATGGCTGTGTCTGGTCGGGGTTAAATACCCGACATGAGTGCATGCTAAAGCGCACCTGTGTGAGCTGGCAGAAAGTGGCCAGAAGTGAGGAATCGAGCGCTCTCTGAAGTGATTGCCGAAGGGGCCTCTAGCAAGATGGCGGCGACAGGAAGTAGTCAGTGAAATGCTGGGTGAAGTGCAGTTCAGCTGCATTAGTGAGATCCACAGGGTCTGAGCAGTTCAATACGGCGTGACACAATATACTGTGGGAAGAGAAACATATTAGGGTGTGTGCACACGCTGCAGAATCTGCTGCGGATTGATCCGCGCGGATTTTCAAAATCCACAGATAAATCCGCAGGTCAAAAGACCTGCGGTTTATCTGTGGATTATCCTGCGGTTTTACCATCTCCACAATGGAGGAGATGGTAAACCGCTGCGGAATCCGCAGAAAGAATTGACATGCAATTCTTTCTGTGGTTTAGAAACCGCAGCAAAATTCGCGCGGACAATTCCGCAGCGTCTGCACTGCGGTTTCCATTTCCCATAGGGAATAATGGTACTGTACACCGCAGCAGAAACTGCTGCAGATCCGCAGGGCCAAATCCGCTGCGGATCCGCAGCAGATTCCGCAAAACCAGGAGTGTCTCCAAAACAAAGAACAGACATCAATCAGTCTTTCAATTATATTTTTTTCTTGGTAAGTTCCATTCCTGGCTTTGGCATACAAACACTGATGCAAAATACTGACCAAATACTGACTTGTGATTGAGCCTTTAGGCTGGAGTCACACTAACCTGCGCAAAATACGCTCCGTATTTTACATGCGTAATACGGATGAATCACCACTAAATAGTGCTCCGTAGGTCATCCGTAAGCAAGGTGTGGTCCAGGGCCGGACTGGGACTAAAATTCAGCCCTGGCATTTGAAGTTACACAGGCCCACTAGTCACATGGTGACTATATAATATCTTTGTACACTTGTAGTTTACAAGAAGTGAGAGGAGATTAACACGACTATATAACATGTAGTCATAGCTGTGCCCAGTATTTCAGCTCAGTCCTATTTATTGCTTTTAGGTACAGTACTCCTCCCAAATCTCTGTCCCCTTTTGTATGCATGATTACAGAATTCCTGGCAGAACTGCTCTCTATTGGGCAACCAGACCCCCTGGTCATAGCCGCCCCTATCATACCTCCCAACTTTTGAAGAAGGGAAAGATGGACAAAGACTGCGGCAGCAAATTTTGGCCATGCCCAGCCACACCCATTTCACAAATAGTCACACCCATGTCCACACCTAATCACACCCATTTAGCACTGCTGATCACACTGACTGGTACTGAGGGCACAGTGGCTGGCATTATGGGCACACTGACTGGCACTAAGGAAGAGAGAAAACAGAGAGAGAGAGAAAAAAGAAAACAGAGAGAGCGAGAAAGAAAGGGGAAAGAAAGAAAGAACAGTGAGAGAAAAAGAAAGAACAGTGAGAGACAGAGAAAGAACAGAGAGAGAAAGAAAGAGGGGAAAGAAAGAAAGAACAGAGAGAGACAGAGAAAGAACAGAGAGAGAAAGAAAGAAAGAAGTAAAGAAAAGAAAGAAAGAACAGAGAGAAAGAGAGGAAAGAAAAAGAAAGAGGGGAAGAAAGAACAGAGAGAGAAAGAAAGAACAGAGAGAGAAAGAAAAAGAGAGAAAGAAATAAAGAAAGATTCTACAAAGATACTATAGCAGCCCGGCTCCCATTGTAGTGCCCACCTGAGCCTCCTGGTGCAGGACCTATCATGATCCGCTCACATGGCCGGCATCCCCGATTCCAAGGCGATCCTGCAGTCTGCGCTGTCGGAGGAGGACACGGTGATGGATCTGAAGCATTCCTGGTTCCATCACAATCTCCTCAAGAAATTATCTCATTTCCGGTCAGCTTCCAGCACATCACTTCAGGTGGAACGTCACGTGTGTGTTTTAAAATGCTCCTCGGGGCTCCGCCGTGTACTCCTGTGTCCGTGGGAAAAGCACGCTTCGTATGCTTTGTACACACTTGGCTCCGCTCCGTACATCCCATACACATATGGCTCCACTCCATACACACACGGCTCCACTCTGTCCACCTCGTACACGCGTGGCTCCTCTCCGTACATCTCGTACACACACACGGCTCTGCTCCGTACACCTCGTACACACACGGCTCCTCTCCGTACACCTCGTACACGCGCGGCTCCTCTCCGTACACCTCGTACACGCGCGGCTCCTCTCCGTACACCTCGTACACGCACGGCTCCTCTCCGTACACCTCGTACACACGGCTCCGCTCCGTACACCTCGTACACACGACTCCGCTCCGTACACCTCGTACACACACGGCTCCTCTCCGTACACCTCGTACACATGGCTCCTCTCTGTACACCTCGTACACGCGCGGCTCCTCTCCGTACACCTCGTACACGCGCGGCTCCTCTCCGTACACCTCGTACACGCGCGGCTCCTCTCCGTACACCTCGTACACGCGCGGCACCTCTCCGTACACCTCGTACACGCGCGGCTCCTCTCCGCAACACCTCGTACACGCGCGGCTCCTCTCTGTACACCTCGTACACGCGCGGCTCCTCTCCGTACACCTCGTACACACACGGCTCTGCTCCGTACACCTCGCACACACGTGGCTCCGCTCCGTACACCTCATACACACGCGGCTCCGCTCCATACACCTCGTACACCCACGGCTCCGCTCCGTACACCTCGTACACACACGGCTCCGCTCCGTACACCTCGTACACGCGCGGCTCCTCTCCGTACACCTCGTACACGCGCGGCTCCTCTCCGTACACCTCGTACACGCGCGGCACCTCTCCGTACACCTCGTACACGCGCGGCTCCTCTCCGCAACACCTCGTACACGCGCGGCTCCTCTCCGTACACCTCGTACACGCACGGCTCCTCTCCGTACACCTCGTACACACGGCTCCGCTCCGTACACCTCGTACACACGACTCCGCTCCGTACACCTCGTACACACACGGCTCCTCTCCGTACACCTCGTACACATGGCTCCTCTCCGTACACCTCGTACACACACGGCTCCGCTCCGTACACCTCGTACACGCGCGGCTCCTCTCCGTACACCTCGTACACGCGCGGCTCCTCTCCGTACACCTCGTACACGCGCGGCACCTCTCCGTACACCTCGTACACGCGCGGCTCCTCTCCGCAACACCTCGTACACGCGCGGCTCCTCTCTGTACACCTCGTACACGCGCGGCTCCTCTCCGTACACCTCGTACACACACGGCTCTGCTCCGTACACCTCGCACACACGTGGCTCCGCTCCGTACACCTCATACACACGCGGCTCCGCTCCATACACCTCGTACACCCACGGCTCCGCTCCGTACACCTCGTACACACACGGCTCCGCTCCGTACACCTCATACACACACAGCTCTGCTACATCCACACTGTAAATCCTGACCCCACACATACTTACCTCAACCAGCACCATGACAACAGCAAAGCAGAGTCTTGCAGACGGTAGAGGCAAGGCTGAGCGCACAGGACCTGTGATGAGGTCACAGGAGGGGCGGAGTCAGGGGTGACATGATCGGGGGTCTGGACAAAGGCTCCTGATCATGTGACCCCCTGACTTTCCCCTCCTGTGACCTCATCACAGGTCCTGCGAACAGAGCGAGCAGGCAAGCGAGTGTGACGCTGTGAGTGGCTGCGGGGGGGAGGGGGTCTCATGCTACGGCGAGGATGGGGTGCGAGGGGGGCGTGGCGGCTTATCTCCCTGCAGTGCGGGAGGAACTTGGAATCTATCACCGCCATGCCCGCAGAGGGCCAGCGGCAGGAGCCACAGTGGCCGCAGCAGCTGGCAAGCGGCCAGATGATCGGGCGCTGCCGCCCGCGGCCCACGTGACAGCGGCCCAGCGGGAAAATGCCCGGTTGGTTATATTGCCAATCCGGGCCTGGTGTGGTCGCGTATTTTGCGCATGTGTGTATCCGTATGTAATCCGTATGCAATCCGTATGGCGAGATTTTCTCGCAGCCTTGCAAAATGGACATTTAACGGTTTTGAGGCCTGCAAACAATTTAAATCATTAGCCTGCACCCTATTTAAACACTCAGAAACAGGTGGCTGCCTACATTCTGTACATTTCTCACCTTGATTCACGAGGTGTGTTGGTGTTCTTTGTGCAGCATGGCAGAGGGTCTGACACTCAATACAACTGAGCAGGTTCTCTTTACCTGGCTTTTGTCACGGCGCTTTGGGCAACCATACCCAGTGATAGTGGATCCGCGGAGGAGGAGACGCATGTGGGTACATCCACTTTTGAGGCAACGACTCACAAGAGGTCATT